>NC_134589.1:46021778-46324808 GCF_037038515.1 Microtus pennsylvanicus
CAGTGTATACACTCAGAACAAAACAAAAATATACAGAATGCATGACAGACACAGGTTAAATTCTGCTAGGCACGGTAGTGCATCCCAGCACTTGGGAAGTGCAGGCAGGAGCTCAAGGTCTCCCTCAGCTATGCAAATGAGTTTCAGGCCAGCCTGGGCTATGAGGGACTCTGCCTCAAAAATTTATTTCCAGTTAAATACTATTATTTTATTTTATGTCTAGAGATGTTTTGCTTGCATGTATGCATGTAATGCCCTTAAGGCTAGAAGGTATCAGATCCCCTGGAAATGGAGTTATAGACTGTTGTGAGCTGCCATGTGGTTGCTGGGAATTGAATCCAGGTCCTTTGAAAGAGCAGCCAGTGTTCCTAACCACTGAGCCATCTCTACAGCTTCCCTTAAGTTAAATATTAAAAAAAAAAAGCAGCTTCTAGGGCCTGAGGAGATGGCTTAGTTGGGGAACTATTTGCTACAGAAGCATGAGGGCCTGAGCCCTCAAGTAACAAATTGGGCATACATTTAATTAATCTTTTTCTTATTGCACTTACCTGTTTCATTATCTATGTGTGTAAGTGTGATGGCCCAGGTGTGGAGGTCAAAGAACAACTTTGGGGAGTCGGTTCTTCCTTCTATCATGGGGAACCTTGGGATCAAGCTCAGGTCATCAGGCTCATCAGGAGCTTGCTCCTTTACCAGATGAGCCATCTCACTGGCCATTAACAGATACGCATTTTTATTTCACAGAATACGATCATACTCTGAATACTACACTTCTTTTTCCACTTAGAAATAAATGTTGTACATCTTTCCTTGTTTTTTTTTAATTGGTTTTGTTTTGTTTTTGGCAGGCATCATGCTCACTGTATTCCTCTTCCGGGGTCTGCACCAATCATGCAGTAGTCAGCTTGGTTCCTGGGGGCTGTGATAAGCGGGGCCTAGTGAGCCTGCTTTCTGATTTCTAACTGTGGGGGTGGCCCTCAAATGTGCTGTCACTGAAGAGAGCAAAGCCTATGGTATTTTCTTAGCAATTCATCACAGACTCTGCTAACCATGTTTACTGGTTTCTACAAAGAGCATGTAACAAAAGTCATAAATAAAGGGAAGATATAATGGGGGAAGGAGATCCACACATCGGCTCTCTCTGGGTACCCACTACCCAGAGACGCTACGTGTTCAGTTATCCAGAAGCTCTTCATTTTTGTTAAATTATTTTTCTTTGTGACAGGGTCTTACTGGATAGCCTTGGATATTTTGTAATTCAATACGTAGACCAGGCTGGTCTCAAACTCACAGAGATCCACTTGTCTCTGCCTCAAAGGCTGGGTTTAAAGGCGAGCACTACCATGCCTTGTTTATTTTGGGGGACAAGGTCTTGTTGTATATCCTACACTGGCCTTGAGTTTGTAATCCTTTGGCTTCATTCTCCCAAATACTGGGATCATCAGTGTGCTGCCAGCATGTCCACCATTGAAGATGTACTATACTTTTTGGTGTGTGGATTGATTTGTGTGGACATGGAGTACATGTGAACAGGCGTGCATGTGGAGTCTGAAGGCTGACGTTGGGTGCCTTCACTGAATGCTCTCAAATTTCTCATTTTTTTATTATTATCATATTTCAGAGTACGAGTGCACATGTGCCATGGCACACACATGGCAATCTGTCTGTCCACCTCACATGAGCACCAGGGATGAGACCCAGTGGTCAGGCAAGTACTTTTACCCCCCGAGCCATCTTGCCAGTCCCAGCTTATTTTTTCAGACAGATTTTTGTCTGAATGTAGGGTTCACTGACAAGGGGTAGGCTCACTAGTCAGTGAGCTCCAGACATCTGCCTGCTTTTCCACCCCTGGGAGTACAGACACACATCACCAATGCCAGGCTTTACATGGGTGCTGGGGATCTGAACTCAGGTCCTCAGGCTTGTGCAGTAAGCATCTTACCAACCGAACCATCTGTCCAGTTCCTAGAGACTCCTCATTTAAAAAATATAATTCAACAATTTTTTTGGAGACAAGGTCTCGTATATCTAAGGCTGACTTCAAACTCATTTATATAGCCAAAGAAGATGGACTTTCTCCTGTCTCTACCTCACAAGTGCTGGTATGCACCACCAAGCCCAGCATATTTAACTTTTGACTCCCACAAGCTCGCTCCATATATATTTGTTTTGCTTTGCTTGAGACAGGTCTCACAGCGTAGTCCTCATTGGTCCGGTATTTGCTGGCTATTGTTTCTTTTCGAAAGGTCCTACCATATAGCCCCGACTGACCTGGGGTTTGCTGCCGACAGACCAGGCTGGCCTCAAACCTGTGGTTATTTTCCTGCTTCCTGCCTCTTGAGTGCTAGGATCAAAGGTGTGAGCCATCACACCCAAGCATTCTAACTCCAGTCTGTTTTTGCCCCCTTGCTTGAATTTGTGCTCCTCTTCCAGCCTTCCCAGTCCTGACTACAGAGATGCACAACTGCTCTGGATTGGTTTTAATTTATTTTTCAAAGAACCATTCCCTTTAAAAAACATTATTATTATTATTATGTGTATTGGTACACATATGGAGGTTGTGGAGGTGGCTTTCTCCTCCGTTCCACCATGTGGATTCTAGGACTCAAACTCAGTCATCAGGCTTGTGTGGCAAGTGCTTCTACTGGTTGAGCCACCTCGATGGCTCCTCCATTTTGTTCTTCTTTTATTGATTTTTATTGAGCTCTACATTTTTCCCTGCTCCCCTCCCTGCCCCTTTCCTCTCCCCCCTTCAGGTCTACCCCAAGGTCCCCATGCTCCCAATTTACTCAGGAGATCTTGTCTTTTTCTACTTCCCATGTAGATTAGATCTATGTATGTCTCTCTTAGTGTCCTCATTGTTGTCTAAGTTCTCTGGGATTGTGGTTTGTAGGCTGGCTTTCTTTGCTTTATGTTTAAAAACTACCTATGAGTGAGTACATGTGACAATTGTCTTTCTGTGTCTGGGTTACCTCACTCAAAATAATGTTTTCTAGCTCCATTTATTTTCCTGCAAAATTCAAGATGTTGTTATTTTTTTCTGCTGTGCGGTACTCCATTGTGTAAATATACCTCATTTTCCTTATCCATTCTTCAGTTGAGGGGCATTTAGGTTGTTTCCAGGTTCTGGCTATGACAAACAATGCTGCTATGAAGATAGTAGTCCTTGTGGCACAATTGAGCATCCTTTGAATATATACCCAAAAGTGGTATTACTGGGTCTTGAGGTAGGTTGTTTCCTAATTTTCTGAGAAATCACCACATCGACATCCAAGGGGCTGTACTAGCTTGCATTCCCATCAGTAATTCAAGAGTGTTCCCTCTACCCCACAACCTCTCCAGCATAAGTTGTCATCAGTGTTTTTGATCTTTCCATTAGTTCTTGATTACTTACTGTGGCTTTTTCTTCTTCTTTTTTTTTTAAAGACAGGGTTTCTCTATGTAACCCTGGCTGTCCTGGAACTATCTTTCTAAAACAGGCTGGCCTTGAACTCACAGAGATTCATATTGAGGTACCTCAGAAGTTCAGGATTCCAGCACCCACATGGTGGTTCCAGGAGTTCTGATACCCTCTTCTGGCCTCTGAGAATGCATGAAGGTAGAGCACACACACACAGCAGGAAAAACACCCCCATATTTAAAATAAATAATAAAAATATTAAAAATAAATAAATAGGCCAGGTACATGACTTTAATCCTAGCACTCCAGAGGCACAGGTGGATCTCTGTGAGTTCAAGGTCAGCCTGGTCTACAAAGTGAGTTCTAGGACAGCCAGGGCTATACAGGATGACCCTGTCTCAAAATAAAGAAACAAAATTGGTTTAATTTTTATGTGTATGATTGTTTGCCTATATGTATGTCTATACACTGTGTGTGTGAAAAACCCAGGTCCTCTGCAAGAGTAGTACATACTTTTTTTTTCGAGACAGGGTTTCTCTGTACCTTTGGTGCCTGTCCTGGAACTAGCTCTTGTAGACCAGGCTGGCCTGGAACTCACAGAGATCCGCTTGCCTCTGACTCCCGAGTGCTGGGGTTAAAGGCTTGCGCCACCACCACCCAGCAAGAGTGGTACTCAGAAGAGCCTCTGAGACATCTCTCCAACCCACTCCTTTTTCTTTTGTAGAATTATGGTTAAATATGTTTCACAAAAGTTTTGAAGAACTTATGAGCCTGGTGGCAAATTTCAAAATAAAAAGTACTAGGGCCTTGGTTGTAACCCAGTGTTGAAGTACTTGCCCACATGTGCAAGGCCCTTGGTTCAATTACTAGCACTGAAAAAATAGTAATTTTAAAAAAGGAGGTTTTAAGAACTCACATGACCCAGCGGGTATAGCTTTGAGATTTATTTGTTTTATGTGTATGGGTACTTTGCCTACACATACATGAATGGAGGTCAGAGGACAACTTCCCTGTCAGTCTTCATCGACCTGAAACAGGGTCTCCTGTTCAGTGCATGTATGTCTGTGCACTGTGTGCATGCAGTATCCACAGAGGTCAGAAGAGGGCATGGATCAGCTGGGACAGGAGTTACAGGTAGCTGCGAGCCACCATGGGGATGGCTAGGAATCGAACTTGGGACCTCTGAGCTAGCTCTCCAGACCCTTACAGAACTCTTGATTGATTCTGATTCTTTGAAATTACTGTTTTTGTTTGTTTGTTTTTTAACAAAGTGTTTTTCTACTTCTAGAACAATTAAGGCAATTTGTATTTTCTAAAAGTTGTGTCTATGTAATATTCTTAAATTTAGCATCCTAAAATTACATAATTTTTAAAAATATGAAGCAGGGTCTTGTTATGTTGTTCAGGCTGGCCTGGAGCTCCTAGGCTCAAAAGATCCTATTTAAACCTCCCAAGTAGCTGAACTATGGGTGTAGACAAGTGTGCTAGTGTTAATTTGTTACAAGCCTGCCTCAGCTTCCTGAGTGCTCAGGTTACAGGTATGTGTCACGATGTTTGGCTGAAGGTGTTAATCTTTCTGTGGAAGTTTTCCTCCCCAGGCAGACAGATGACAGTCAGGTGTCCTCTCTCTCCCACCCTCACACTAGAGACTGAGACATATCCCCAGCCCTCTTTCCACTCTGGAGACAGGGGCTTACTGTCCTGTTAGGCTGTCTTTGAATTCCCTCTAGCTCAGGCAGGTTTGGGCTCACGATCCTCCTGACTCAGAAGCAGTAGCTGCTGCTTCTTTTTCAGTTTTACTGTATTTATTTTTATCTGCATGAGTATTTCCCTTGGATTTTTATCTGTGCACAAAAATGTGTATTCCTGGTGTTCACAGGGGCCAGAAGACAGTGTTAGATCCCCCTGAGAGAGTTACAGACAGTTGTGAGTCACCATGTGGGTGCTGGGAATCAAACCAGAAAAGCAGCCAGTGCTTTTAACCATTGACTCACTCTTTTATTAACTGGGAATACAGAGCCTGCACTACCAGGCCTCACTAGAGAATTCTTTGAAATGCATGCATGCCTGTACCTATAAGTATTCTTGTTGGTCCTGGAACTCACTCTGTAGATAAGGCTGGTCTCGAACTCACAAAGATCTGCTTGCCTCTGCCTCCTAGTGGTAGGATTATAGGAGTATGCTTTTGCTATACCCAGCTTTTTATGTAGGTGCTTCAGATCTGAATTCAGATCCTCACACTTGTACAGCATACACTGCTCACTGAGTGAGTTTTCTGGTAAAATTCTTTAGCTAGAGAATGTTACCAAGTCATGTTCTCAGCCCCTATCCAGAGACTGTTAGGTCTGCCAGATCTTTGTCTTTATCAAGAATCTTTAAACTGCGGCCTGTGGGCTAATTCCTACCTGTTGCCTATTTTTGTATAGACTGTAATGGTTTTCACTCTGTGTGTGTGTGCTTGTGCTTAATGCAGTTTTGTCTGCGTATGGGTGTAAGTGTGCACGTGTGAGTGCACACACGTGTGAGGGAGGTCAGAGGTCAACTTCTGTGTCAATCGTCATCTCCGCGTGTGAGGGAGGTCAGAGGTCAACTTCTGTGTCAATCATCATCTACGCGTGTGAGGGAGGTCAGAGGACAACTTCTGTGCCAATCATCATCTACGCGTGTGAGGGAGGTCAGAGGTCAACTTCTATGTCAATCATCATCTACGCGTGTGAGGGAGGTCAGAGGTCAACTTCTGTGTCAATCATCATCTACGCGTGTGAGGGAGGTCAGAGGACAACTTCTGTGTCAATCATCATCTACGCGTGTGAGGGAGGTCAGAGGTCAACTTCTGTGCCAATGCTCATCATCTACCTTGTGGTAGTTTGAATGTAACTGGCCCCCATAATCTTACAAGGAGTGGCACTATGAGGCGGTGTGGCTTTGTTGGAGTGGGATGGCCTTGATGAAGGATGTGTGCAGTTGTGGGGGTGGGCTTTGAGGTTTCCTGTGCTCAGGATACTGCCCAGTCAGTCAGTTGAGTGTCTGTGGCCTGTAAGATGTAGTACTTCCAGCTCCAGCACCATGTCTGCCTGCATGCCACCATGCTACCCACCATGATGATAAAGGACTGATCCTCTGAAACTGTAAGTGAGCTACCATAATTAAATGTTTTCTTTATAAGAGTTGCTATGGTCATGGTGTCTCTTCACAGCATTAATAACCCTAACTAAGACAGACCTGAAACATGGTCTTTTCCTGTTCTTTGCTGTGTATGCGAAGCCAACTGACCCATGAGCTTTCCGGGGTTCTCCTGCCTCTGCCTCCTATCTAGTTACAGGAGCACTGAAGTTAGAGGGCTCACTTCATCCAGCTTTAGAAAGGTCCTGGGGACCTGAACTCAGGGTCTCACACGTGCATGGCCCACTGAACAATCTTCACAGCTGTTTTCTTATTTGTTTGTTTTAATGTTTAAGTAATTGAAAATAAACCCAGAATAATTCTGAGTGTGGAGAATTACAAGAATTTAGATTTCAGTGTCTCTAATGAACCTGGAATGAAATCAGGGCAGGCTCACTTGTGCCTAAGCATTACCACAGCTGTTTCAGGCCACAAGGCAGAGGCACACAGTTGCAACAGGGTATATGACCTGCAAACCCTAAAATGTTTATACCATTGGATGCTTCACACAAAGTTTGTGACTTCTGATCTATGGGATACAAGTTTTGATAGATATATCCACCAAATCCCCAGGTTATTATGTAATCTTGGTTTCTAGATCCTTAATATATTTGCCCAGTCAAAGTCAGAATGGCATACTAAATTTTCTTACAGCAAAGGAGTTTTGCCAAGCTCCTTCTTGTACACTTAGCCATTTTTGTTTTATAGATACAATCTCTGTTTCTGAGAGCTAACACTGATAATATATTTCAGTATGGAAAGTCTCCTTTATAAAAATAAAATGCTTTGATTTATTACATATCTTACTTTTGAGTTCTGCTATTTGCTTTTTGTTTTGTTTTTTTCAAGACAGGGTTTCTCTGTGTTACAGCCCTGATTGTCCTGGAATTTGCTCTGTAGACCAGGCTGGCCTTGAACTCACAGAGATCCGCCCGCTTCTGCCTCCCTAGCGCTAGGATTAAAGGCGCGTGCCACTGCCACCAGGCTGACAGACTGACAGTCATTGATTATCTTTTGCTTTGTGAAAATACATATTCTGGGGCTAGCAAGATGACTCAGGGGGTAAAGAGTCTGCCATGTAAGCCAGATTCCCTAGCTTGATCCTGGTGCCCATGCTGATGTGCTGGCATCTGTAAGCTCAGCATGCTTAGGGTAAAATAAGAGGTAGAAATAGAAGTTTAATGTATGAAGTATGGGGGCAGAAATGAGAGGCAGGAGAAATTCAATTCCTGAAGAGCCGTCTCCTAACCTGTGTACATATGCTGCAGCCTTTACTCAGCCTGTCTGTCTTTCTCACACACGAAAGTTTAAAAACCTTTCCCCCTAGAATAATTTCAAAAAATTCAATTCAAAATTTCACAATCACACAATTTAAAAAACCGCTAGCATACTGTCCACTATGTGACTAGTGTTCTTAATTTAAGAACACAGAGAACCTCAAAAAATAAAGTAGCAACCACTTATATTGCAGAGATTTTGGCTATCCCAATGTTTATGTACTCTGTGTGGGGCGGGGCACATGTCATATGTGTGTGAGGGTGAGAGAAGCTGGTTCTCTCCTTCTTCCACACGGGTCCTGAGGCTACAACTCAGGTCTTCAAACTCGCTTCGGCAGCACATCTACTAAAATTAAACAATACAGAGAATATCAGCACAGCCCCTGTGCAAGAATGACATGCAAATTTCAAGTGTTCCATATTTGATTTAGCCAGATAGTGGGGCACGCCTTTAATCCCAGCACTTAGGAGGCAGAAGCAGATGGACTGGAGTTTGAGACCAGCCTGGTCTACAGAGTGAGTTCCAGAACAGCCAGGACTACACAGAGAAAAACCAAAAACCAAACCAAAGCGAAACAACTGAGGTCCTCAGGCTGAGAGGCAAGCACCATGACTGGTGGAGTCATCTTCCTGGCCCAGACCTGGATGTTTCTATAGCAGTGGCTCAAAGAGGCATAGAAGGCAGAGAAGAAAACAGACTAACTTGAGATGGGAAAAAGATACATGTCCCAAAGAATGCCTACATACTGCATAATTTGGCAGCTGAATTAAGTTCTGTAGAACATATACATAAAAAAGAAAACAAAATTTAGACAACGCCACATGAGAAGGCTTAAGAGCTAGCTCCCATCGTTTAGTTAGCCTAACAGAGTGTTAATCTGTCAATAAATCCTAGGTTGTAGTAATATGGGGCGGCGGCGGGGCTGTGTCCCCAAACACCCCAGCCGTCTGCCCTGCCCGGCTAGCTTATGCCCCAAATAATTACACGGACACTGTATTCTTTTAAACACTGCTCTGGCCCATTTCTAATCATCTGTGTAGCGCCCCTAGGTGCGCTTACCGGGAAGATTCTAGCCTAAGTCCATCCTGGGTCGGAGCTGGGGCATGGTGTGCGTCTTCCCTGGAGCAGGTAGCATGGCGTCTCTCCTGCGTCTGCTCCGGAGAGCAGAGCTGTGGAGTCTGACCTCACTTCCTCTTCCTCCCAGTGTTCTGTTCTGTTTACTCCTCCCACCTAAGGGTGGGCCTATTCAATGGGCCTAGCAGTTTCTTTATTGCTTAAACAATGAAATCAACAGATTGATATATGACACTCCCACATCACTAGGTTTTATCTACTTTCCCCTCACTTAACAGATTACCTAGAAAAGGAGATTCGGAGATGGCGCAGTGGTTAAGGGTACTTGCTGCTCTTTCAGAGGACCTGGGTTTGATTCCCAGTACCACACAGTGCTTCATAAGTGTCCATAACTCCAGCTCCAGGGGATCTGATGCCCTCTGATCTGACCTCCACAGATACCAAGTACACATGAGGTACACAGACATACACAAAACACTCATAGATATAAATCTTTTTGCTTGTCTGTTAGTTTGAGACAGGGTCTCTATATAGTCCTGGCTATCCTGGAGCTTGCTATGTAGACCAGGCTGGCCTCCAATTCATAAAGAGCCTTCTGTCTCTGCCTCCCAAATGTTGGCATTAAGGGACTGTGCTACCACACTCAGAAAAAAAAAAAAGAAGAAGAAACAAAATAAGCAAACAAAAGAACTTAAACAGCACTTTTTTCTCTTCCCTTGCAGGTATTTGTGTGGTGTTCGCGCATATCTGTGGGTGGGTGTGGCTGTGAGCATGCCTATAGAGGTCAGGAACTGGTATCAGTTATTTCCCTAGACCACTCACTCTCCGCCATACACACTGAGCCTGGGTCTCTCCCTTAATTCCAGAACTACCAATCTGGCTAATATGGTTAGCTGGCTTGCTCCAGGGATCCCGTTTATCTCACTGTGCTGGAGTCACAGGCAGGCTACCATGCCTGCTCAGCATCTGCCTGGGTGCTGGGGATCTGAACTCCAGGCCTCATGCTGTATAGCAAATGCACCACCCACTGAGCCATCTCCCCAAGCCTTCAAAGGCATTTTCTGATAAAATGAAGATCACTCAATAAAAACATTGGAAATGGCTGGGAAACGGCTCTTGCTGCCAAGCCTGACCACCGGAGTTTGATCCCTAAGACAAACATGGTAGGGGAGAACTGACACCGGTGGCGGTGACATGTATACCACACAGAAAATAAATAAGTCTAAAAATAGTTTAGTTTTTAAATTTTAATTAATTAGTTAATTAACATTATTATTAATTTTTTTTTTTTTTGGTTTTTCGAGACAGGGTTTCTCTGTGGTTTTGGAGCCTGTCCTGGAACTAGCTCTTGTAGACCAGGCTGGTCTCGAACTCACAAAGATCCGCCTGCCTCTGCCTCCCAAGTGCTGGGATTAAAGGCGTGCGCCACCACCGCCCGGCCATTATTATTAATTTTGAGACAGGATGTCACTATGTAGCCTTGGCTGGGATCTTGCTATAAACAACAGGCTTGTCTTGAATTCAGGGATCCACCTGCCTCTGTCTCTCGAGTGCTGGGATTAAAGGTGTGTGCCACCACTGCCCGCCTCTGGCTCTGGCTCCTTAAGTCTTCATTTGTTTGTTTGTTTGTTTTTTTTGATTTTTCGAGACAGGGTTTCTCCGTAGCTTTCAGTTCCTGTCCTGGAACTAGCTCTTGTAGACCAGGCTGGCCTCAAACTCACAGAGATCCGCCTGCCTCTGCCTCCCGAGTGCTGGAATTAAAGGCGTGCGCCACCACTGCCCAGCTCGTTTGTTTGTTTTTGAGACAGTCGTTTCTCTGTGTAGCCCTGGCTTTCCTGGAACTCTATAGACCAGGCTGGCCTCGAACTCAAATTTGCTTGCCTCTGTCTCCTAACTGCTGGCATTAAAGGCGTGCGCCACCATTGTTACCTGGCTCTGGCTCCTTAGGTTTTTAAGAAACAGGGTCCCATGCAGCCCAGACCAAGCTCAAACCTGCTATATAGCTGAGGCTGTCTTGAACTCCTAATCATTCTGTCTCCATCTGCTAAACTCTGGGATTACAGAAGTGCACACAAAGCTTCCTGATGATAGAATGATAATACAAGAGAGCGGTGTTTTCCTTTTGGGTTACTGATTTGTTTGATACTAGTCTTCCTTTGTAGTTCTTTTCTCCTTAAACATTAGCTCTAGAAAACCCAGTAACATAAGGCAAAAAGCAGATTTCCGTCTTACCTGTGTGCTGGATGGAGGTTATCGCCTGGGCATTGCACTGCAGCTGCAGCATGTGCCGCAGCATGGCTAGTCCCCAAGTAGTCAAATCTGCACACAATCCTGGGCTCACTGCTTTCCACTTGGAGGACATGGTTTGGGCCTGAATGCTGGCTGTTTTGAGCTGCCTGCACAGGGCAGAGACACTGATGGCGCAGATGAATCTGTGTTCCGGGCTATGTTTCTCAGTATGAGGCAGAAGGCTGAAGACAGCGTTATAATTACTTTCATACTTGCCATTGACATTACATCCAGGAACTGGGGGTTCACCTATTTTGCTGTTCTCTTCACTCTCCCTCTGATCTGTGTACCTAAATGTCTTGACCGGATTCTTGTTTTCAGGTAAACAGGTATCTTTGTGACCAGTCTCATCACAAAGCATCCTTATAACTCTGTCAACATCTTCAAATCTGGTTAACAGAGTCATCCTCAGGGCAACATGGCAGAAGACCCCAAGCACAAGAAGCAGCCCCCCCAGAGGACACTCTGTGCTATGGTAGCACTCCCATGCCTCCTGCATACATTCCTGGCTGCAATACCTGGCATAGCTGCACCCGCCACAGGGTACTGTGGCCAAAGTGTGCTTCAGACATCGGTGACAGTAGAGGTCTCCATTGTTAACTCTGGTATCCCACTTGGTCTCTAGGCCATGGTGCAGTGGTGGCATTTCTCCTGGGTTAAGGACACTTACAAAAGCATCTTCCTTCACCAGGAGTTCTCCCGGGAGAATGTCTTTTGTGGCAACTAGATGGCGGCCTTTCAAAGGGTCCATGTGTAAGCTGACAGACAACGATGCCCCAGAAATCTCTTTGTTCTCTTCCTCCAGGGCCATATCCTCAAACGCTCTGGTGAGAGCTGCTGGGAAGGTTTCTGGGAGACTCTCCTTCTCTTGGATCTTCATTTTCAGGTGATGGAGGTTCCTCTGCAGAATCTGGTGAGAGGAAGGCACCAGCGTTGGCTTGGCAGCGAGGCTGCTTTCAAGATCAGTGATGGTTTGCCTCGCCTCCTGCAGTCTCCCGAGGTTCACCAGGCACTCTGTCTTGCGCAGCATCATCTTGGGTTGCAGTCTTTCAGGATACCCATGCATATCTGCTCTCACTATGTCTTTAAGACATGCCTGAAAACAAAAAGGAATTCCGGAATGACTCCCAGTTTCTACTTTCCCCTATGTACTGAAAACTGAAAAGCCACAGGCATGTAAAGGGTCACAATAGCGGACAATTTTAACTGAGAGCTTAGGCCTTAAACTACACCCTCCATTCTGCTTCCTAACATTTCTTCCCTCTTCCCTTTCCCCTTCAAGTATATTTTGAAGCCAAAGAAGCATGTATTCACTACAAATGAGTAAGAAGTTAGGTGTGATCTTATGCAAGCAAGTTAGGTTTTGTAAAGTCTTTTGTTTTCTCATCTGAAAGAGATGGTACATCAACAGGTCATTTTAGGGATGAGATAAAGTAATATATCTTAATGATAAAAGGAACTCATGGATGTGTCCAATAAATGGTTATAATTATTAGAAGTAAAACAGACAATCAATATAGGAAGGTGATAAAGGGATAAATGCTTCCTATGTTCTTTTATTTTTTTGTTTTTTTATTTTTTTTGTTTTTCGAGACAGGGTTTCTCTGTAGTTTTGGAGCCTGTCCTGGAACTAGCTCTTGTAGACCAGGCTGGTCTCGAACTCACAGAGATCCACCTGCCTCTGCCTCCTGAGTGCTGGGATTAAAGGCGTGTGCCACCACCGCCCGGCTCCTATGTTTTTAAACCTGTCCTTAGGAGTCTAGTCTTTCTTCCATAGGACCCAGAGTCAGATTCTTGAATCTTTTTTTTATTATTTAGAGAATATTTTGTTATTTTCTGTAATCAAACTCATGTAGATAAGACTGAATATTTAATTCAGTGCATCACATATGTATAAATGGAAAAATTAAGTTTAATGTGCCTAGACGAATATGGCTGTTGATTCCTGTACAATGCCAATTTAACATGGTAAACTGGGATGCTTTTTTCCGAAGCTGACAGCACAGCTAAAGCTGCCCCATATTCAAACTTTACACACACACACACACACACACACACACACACACACACACACACACACCTATCTCCATGGCCTGTGGACAGTGCCATAGCTTTTTCTTGTCAACTAACACTGTTCTTTATGGTCCCCTGTGAGAGGGGACATGAGTGAGTAGAAGCCGCTAGGACATAGGCAGGACACCAGCTAACTCAATACTCACTTCATACTGACCCAGATGGAAGAGGGCTGCAGAGCGATTGGCATAGCACAGTGAAATATCCTCAGTGTTAGGCCTGGAATGCGACACTCCCTGAAAAATAATGAGCTGGTTAAAGGAACAAACGGGAAGTAGCGTTTCTAATTTTTTCTGAAAATGAGGGATCTACTACTAAAGACTGAATGGAATTGTAAACTAAAATTACTGACTCTTTTCCAACTACTTCTCTTTCATTTTTTACCTTTTAGCAAATCTCTGAAGATCAACGAGAAAATAAAGATTCAACACTGTATACTGTAGCATCAGATATAGCTTCTGCCACATTTATCAGTTTATCTAGGCTGACTGAACTCACTGTCACCCAGGCTAACTTTGAGTTTATGACCCCACTGCCTCAATTCCCAAGTAGCTGGGATTACAAGCCTGTGTCACCAGGTCCAGTGTAAATGGACCAAACTCTTAATGTAACAAACGAAAGTGTAATAACTCTGGAAGGAACTATGAAGAGTCAAAAGTAATTGTTGGAGGAATCCCTTTCTATGACAATATTACCCAGATGTTGTTGGGTATGGTGGCACATGCATAAATCCCAGTATTTGTGAAGTGGAGGAAGGAGGATTGGAAGTTCAAAGCCAGTTTCTGCTACAAAGTTTGAGGTTATGCCTGGCCACATGATATCCAGTCAAAAAACAAAACAAAACAAAACCAGAAAAAAAGAAAAAGTAAAACCACAAGAACAAAACTCTAGAAATCATAAAAGAATAATAAACTTGAGTCCATAAGGGTTGGAGACAGAGTTTAGTGGCAAGGTGCTTGCCTACCATATGGTAAGCTCTGAGTTCCATTCCTAGTATTATATGATATATATACATACACACACATATACACACATGTATATATATATATGATTGTCTCGTCTCTTATGTGCATATGTATTCTTTACAATATAAACAAATCAAGGCAATATTAAAATGTAAACATTAGGCTGAATGTAACTCGTATTATAAACAAAGAGCTAACTTTTTCACTTCAAGTTTCAAAAGGTAAATAACAAGTCAACTGACAATTCAATAAAAATACGCAAATGATACCAACAGTTTTTATGGGACATACAAATGACTCTGTTTTTTGTTTGTTTTTTTGAGACAAGGTCTCCTTACGCATGCCTGGTGATCCTGGAACTCACTATGTAGACTAGCGCTGGGATTAAAGGTGTAGACCACTTGGGATGCAGAGGCAGGCAGCTCTCTGTGACTTCTAGGCTAGCTGAAATACTTTTTCACCCATGCGTTTGTCTAAGAAAAATAAAACCAAGAACAGACTACTCGACAAAGGAGTGGGATAATGGGCACTCTCACTATGTTGTGAGTGGTAGTATAAGCTAGTCTAAAAACTAGTGATACAATTTAGTGATATATAGTAAATATTTTGGGGAAAAATGCTAGGTTTAAAAGCCAGAGCATCATGAATTTTAGGTAAGCATTATAACTGATCTATGTCCCCCCCCCCACACATATAAATATACATACACACATATATACATATACATACACACATATATGATGAAGATGTCATAATGAAGCTCATTCTTTTATACTGAGCATGGGGCATGGTGGTGCACACCTGTAATCCCAACACTTTGGAAATGGTGGCAGGAGGATGAGGTTTAGCTGCACGAGAGTTTGAGGCCAGCTTGGACTACTATGCTGCCCAGACTAGCCTTGGCTCCTAGATTCATGATCTTCCTGCTTCAGTTCTCAAGTAACTGGAGATTAATGCCACTATACTGGGCTGTTTTTATTCACCTATATATGCTTTATATACAGTATATTTAACAAGGCTAGCTTATGGGGATGGAAATGAGGTTAGATTAGGGGACAGAAAAAGAAACCATACTGTATATTCTTGCAACTTTTTAAAAATGATTTATTTTTATTTCATGTGTATCGGTGTTTTGCCTACATGTATGTCTGTGTGAGTGTTGGATCTTGGAATTACAGACAGTTGTGAGCTGCTATGGGAATTGAACCCGGGTCCTCTGAAAGAGCAGTCAGTGTTCTTAACCACCA
The DNA here is from genome assembly GCF_037038515.1 of Microtus pennsylvanicus. Lineage (NCBI taxonomy): Eukaryota > Metazoa > Chordata > Mammalia > Rodentia > Cricetidae > Microtus > Microtus pennsylvanicus. Next base: position 46,037,267 of record NC_134589.1, read on the forward strand.
AGCCATCTCTCCAGTCCAGTATTCTTGCAACTTTGAAATTGAACTATATGAACATATTTCCTATCCCCAAAATAAAGGTATGATACTAACAAAAATTAATATATAATAATAACCAATGTTGCTTACAATATGGAGAAAAAAATTCTCATATTCTGTCAGAATGGATGTTAACTAGTTCTTTCCTGGACAACAATTCAGCATCAACATCAAAGGCTTGAAAATGCTCTCTTTGACCCAGTGCTTCACCCTTCTACTAATTCAGCCTAAACAGAAATCAGTTGTACATAAATATTTATACAGAGAGATGCTTATTATAGCATCATAATGTCAAATAATATGCCAATATTAGATGTTAAATTAAGTACATTTCTTCTCTGTAATAGAACACTGAGTTAGCCATGGAAAATTACTTAGAGCAGAAAATTTAATACCATGAGAAAATGGGTACAATAAATTGTTGAAGAGAAAGAGCAGTTACAACACAGTAAGTACAGCCATTACCCCAATTTTGTAGAAGAAGAATCCATTCTCACAGGAGAAAGGCCGGCTGGCTGGGTGTAAGCAGAAATGTTAACAGTACTTATCACTGGTTATGACTTTTTTTTTACTCTTTATACTTCTCTATATTTTCCAAAGTAACATTTATTACTTTTACGGACAAAAACAACAAGCATTACTTTAAAAAGAAAGAAAATAGCAGCTCTCTATAAAATTGCAAAGCACCATAATCACCAAAATACCAGCTTCATGAAATAGGAAGTGCATCTCCCTCTCCATCCAGCAAACCTTCATTTTTTTTTTCCTTCTTGAGACAGGGTCTTATATAGCCTAGGCTGATGTCAAACTCATTCTAGAGCTCATTTCATTTTTAAAGTTATGTGCGTGTGTGAGTGTGGGTGTCTGTGAGGGCCAGAAGAGGGTTTTGGATCCCAGGGGTGGGTGAACCAGAACATCCATGGCCTTTGCAAGGGCAGCCAGTGCTCTCGAGCTCTAAGCATCTCTCCAGTCTCTCCTTTATTATCATCTGTTTTCCTTGGACAATTTTCTGTAGGATCACGTTTAGGATGTAAAGGCATAAAACTGAAGCCAAATACTTTACACCATTATAAAGTTGGGCTTTTATATGTTTGTAGAGTGGCTATTGAAGCTTTTGATAGTTTTTGGAAAACTAATTCCAAGTATTGAATATTAACTTTTTAAAGGTGCAGAGGAATACAATACCCCACTTCCAGTGCTGGGAATCAAACCTTGGGCTTCATGCATGTTGGCAAGTGATGTCACATGGAGATATACCTCACTTTCACCCCCTTACATTCTTTTCACCCCTCTTAAGAAAGGGACTCATACAGTTCAGGCTAGCCTCAAACTTGCAGATCAAGAGTCTGATGTAGTCTTGCTTTAAGCCCAGACAGATCTCTGAAAAAGCAGCAGAAGGAATTTTCTCAGGGTACCATGGAAACAAATGAATGAACAGACGCTCATTCTCCACACCCATATGTACCACATGTGCACACACATGCATGGCAGCAACAAGACTCCCAAAGGCTGATAAGACAAGAAGTGGCAAATAGGGCTGGAGAGATGGCTCAATGGTTAAGAGCATGGCCTGAGTTTAATTCTCAGTAGCCGCATGGTGGCTCACAAGTGTCTATAATAAGGTCTGGTGCCCTCTTGAGGAAGAGACCTGGTCAGTCATCCTCATCAACTTAGACCATAAAACCAAATATGGGCTGCCTATGCATGCTTCAGCATAGCCAGGACATAAATTTCAATTTCAAATTCAATTTCAACATGGAAACAGGTCAGTAAGAGTAACACAATGTTAAAAGCCATGATTCTACTTCAAAATCTAGCTTGGAGGGGGTGGAGAGATGTCACAGCAGTTAAGAACACTGGCTGCACTTACAGAGGACATGGGTTTGATCCTCAGAACCCACATGGTGGCTCATAACAGTCTGTAACTCATTCTAGTTCCAGGGGATCTGATGCCCTCTTCTGGCCTCCTTAGGCACCAAGCACGCATGTGGTACACAGACATACATGTAGGCAAAAACAAATACACATAAAATAATAGTAAACATAGCTTGATCATGTTTAGTGTAATGTAAAGTATCTATTGCCTGCCACTAATAGTAATATGTTAACTGATGGACCAGGAAGTGGTTGCACACACAAGCAGATGTCTGTGGGTTCAAGGTCAGCCTGGTTTACCAAGTGAGTTCCAGGACAGCTAGGGCTACACAGTGAAATCCTGCCTCAAAAAAGAAAAACAAAACAAAACATGACCAACTGTTGAGAAATATTAGTTGAAGATGTGTTTGTTTAACTCTGTGAAGCTGGGTTACTTTTCCTGTCTAAAATACCTGATTGGTCTGATCAAGAGTAGAATGGCCAAAGCTAGGCAGGAGAAAGGATAAGTGAGCAGGGATGGCAGGTAGAGAGAATAAATAGGAGGAGAATTCTTGGAAGAGAAGATGGGGAGTAAATGAAGAAGGAGAGAAGGATATCAGGGCGAGCTACACAGGAAAGCATGGTGTAAGTAAAGGAAGGTATACAGTACAGAGGCAAAAGGTAGATAGGATAATATAAGTTAAGAAAAGTTGGCTGGGGTCTGGGTGGTTGTTGAAGGCTGCAGACCCCTGGCCCCTTGACTTTCTTTGCCTGCCTCAGACCGTTTGCATGCTGGATTGAAACAACTTGTCTACCTGTGCCTGCAGCTGCTCTGAGCACAAGACCCTCATGAGTTCCTGATGGCAGGGGAGCGAATTCTGGTGGGTTTTACAGCTGGTAAAGTAGGGTAAAGGGCCAACAAGCTTATGACTACTATGTGTCTGGAGGAATAGAATCTTCCAAAAATTCAGGATATATAACTATCTTTTGTTTGAAAATATAATCAACAACAAAATTCTATCAAAATCCCCCTAAATCCAAACAAGGTAGATGAAAAACAAAACACAAACCAATGGCCATGAAACTCAGCACCATTCTCTAGCTTGTGCACACACACGCCTGCGCAGCCGCTGGCTTGGACGCACATTACCTTAGAGTACAGCACTGCGGCGCCTGTGTAGTCCTTCTCTTGGAATTTTTTGTTTCCTTTTTCTCTGTAGAAAAGGGGAGCATCATAGTCCTTTTCCACCAAGTAAGCACTAGAAAGCCGCTTTAAAAACACCTCATCTTCGGGCCTTTGTGAAGAAACAGGGAAACAAACAAAAGGGAGAAATCTGTTATTTCGAGTAAGGCTCTGCAATCACTCTACATGAAATTGCAACAAGTGGCTGAGAGCAGTGCACACAGGGCTGTGTGCTCTATGTAATCCACCTGGAGGGTTCTTCCTGTCTCAGAGACACAGGGCAGGGATACCCATTTAGAGCTGAGAGCGTTAATCTCTGACTTTTATCTCATACTTAGTGGTCAATGAATCATGCCTTGGATCACACATCAAATAAAGCCGGGGTGTAGAGAATGACGTAATAAATGGAATCTTTGCACAGAGGGGTGCTCTCCAGTTACACTGTTGAAAATACTAGGCGGGCCGGGGAGATGGCTCAGCAGTTAAACACATGTAATACTGGTCATTAGAGGACCTGAGTTCACTTGGCACTCACATCAATCAGATGCCTTACAACCATCTGTAACTCCAGTTCCCAGGGCATCTTACACCTCTGACCTCTGTGGGCACCTGCACTTGTGTACATAACTCACATGCAGGAGCATGCATATAATTTAGAACAATAAAGAAATTACAAAAAAAAAACCCTGAAGATTTGGGCATGGTGGTACAGACCTGTAATTCCAGCCATCAAGAAACTGAGGCAACAGGATTACCTTAAGTAGAAGACTAGCCTGAGCAAGACAGCTTTCAAACAGGAAGGTGCGTGCACACACACACGCACAATGTTAAAAGTGTGTATGTTTGGGCAACTAGATGGCTTGACTCAGAAAAGCACTTGTTGCTAAACTTGGCAACCTGAGTTCGATCCTGGGACCCAAATGACAGTAGGAGAGAACTATACATTGTTTTCTGATTTCTACATGAACACAATGGCATGTACATACCTGTGCACACACATAACCACAAAAATTAAATAATTTAAAAATACTTGCTGGGTGTGGTGATGCATGCCTTCAACCCCGGAATGTGGGAGGCAGAAGCAGGTGGGTATCGTGAATTTGAGCTCAGCTTGGTCTACACAGCAAATTCCATAACAGTCAGGGCTACACGGTGATATACTGTCTCAAAATAAACAGATAAATAATTAATGGGAACTGGAGAGATGGCTCCGTGATTTGGTTCCCAGTTTACCACCATCTGTACCTCCAGTTCCAAGGGATCCAACATCTCTTTCCTGGTTCCCATAGGCACTAGGTTTGCACACAGTGAACATACATACATATAGGTAAACTACTCACACACAGAAAATAAAAATAAATTCAAAACTGAAATAGCACCTTTCTAGTTTGAAATAACTTTAGGTTTACTCGCAAACACAGTCTAAAGAATTGCTGCATGGTGCCCTTCCAGACTGCCTAAGTGCTGACTCCTCCACACCCACTTCGGGACCCCTCCTCTGGGCTCACCCAAGGGCTTCCACAGTTTGAAAGGCATGTGCTATTACTCCCAGCTTCAGTGTAGTTTTTTCTCTTGGCACAGAGTCTTTGCACTACACAGGCCAGCATCAAACCCAAAACCCTCCTTCCTCAGCCTCCCAAATGTTGGTAAAAGGTTTTATTTGCTTTTTAAAAAAGATTTATTTAGAGGCAGAGGCAGGTGGATCTCTGTGAGTTCGAGCCCAGCCTGGTCTACAGAGCTAGTTCCAGGACAGGCTCCAAAACCACAGAGAAACCCTGTCTAGAAAAACCAAAAAAAAAAAAAATTATTTATTATGTGTACAGTGTTCGGTCTAAATGTATGCCTACAGGCCAGAAGAGGGCACAAGATCTTACTACAGATGGTTGTGAGCCACCATGTGGGTGCTGGGAATTGAACTCAGGGCCTCTGGAAAAGCAGCTAGTGCTCTTAACCATTAGCCATCTCTCCAGCCCCAGATTTTCTTTTTTTTGGTTTTTTGAGACAGGGTTTCTCTGTGGCTTTGGAGCCTGTCCTGGAACTAGCTCTGTAGACCAGGCTGGTCTCGAACTCACATAGATCCGCCTGCTTCTGCCTCCCGAGTGCTGGGATTAAAGGCGTGCGCCACCAACGCCCGGCCCAGATTTTATTTTCTTAAAAAATATTTTTATGTGTATGTGTGTGTGTGCCACATGTGTGCAAGTTCCATGGAGACTGAAAGAGGGTATTGGCTTTCCTGGAGCTGGAGTTACAGGCAGTTGTGATCCAACTGAGGTGGATGCTGGCAACTGAACTCAAGTCCTCCAGAAAAGCAGCAAAGAACTGCCGAACCCTCTCTTCACTCCACAAACATCTCATATAGTGAAATTTGACCTGATGTATTAGTTAAAAAATACACATATGTGGTGGTTTGAAAGAAAATGGCCCCTAAAGGGAGTGGCACTATTAAGAGGTGTGGCTTTGCTGGAGTAGGTGTGGTCCTATTGGAGGAAGAGTGTCACTGTGGGGGTGGCTTTGAGGTCTCCTAAACTTAAACTATGACCCAGTGGAAGACAGCTCACTTCCTGTTTCCTGCAGACCGAGACAGAGAACTCCAGCACCATGTCTGCCTACACGCTGCCATGTCCTGCCAGGATGATAATGGACTAAACCTCTGTAACTGTGAGCCACCCAATTAAATGTTTTTCTTTATAAGAGATGTCATGGTCAAGTTCGAGGCCAGCGTGGCCTACAAGAGCTAGTTTCAGGACAGGCTCCAAAGCTACAGAGAAACCCTGTCTTGAAAAACAAAACAAAAAAAAGTTGTCATGGTCATGGTGTCTCTTCATAGCACTAGAAATCCTAACTAAGCTAACATACAAACCACCAAATATTATATTGTTAAATGAGGAGAAATAGTATAGAATAACCGATATACTTTTGTAACACAATGCTATAAAGTAAAATATGAATAAAAGTAAGAACAAAAAAAAGACAAGACGCTGGGTGTGGTGGTGTATGCCTTTAATGCCAGTACTCAGGAGGCAGAGGAAGGCTGATTTCTGGGAGTTTGAGGCCAGCCTGGTCTATATAGAGTTCAAGGCCAGCCAAAGCTACACAGTGAGACTGTGCCCAAAGACACATAAACCAAAAAAGTAACCCCTGTGCCCCAAAGACAAGAAAAGGTAAAATTTCTCTCAGGCAACTTCAGTCAGAGAAGGAATTACAAACAAAACTATAGATCTATAGATTTTTTCTTTCTTTCTTTCTTTCTTTCTTTCTTTCTTTTTTCTTTTTTTTTTTTTTCCGAGACAGGGTTTCTCTGTGTAGCTTTGGAGCCTGTCCTGGAACTCACTGGCTTTAGACCAGACTGGTTTTGAATTCAGAGATCTGCTTGCCTCTGCCTCCCGAGTGCTGGTATTAAAGGCATATGCCAGCACCGCCTGGCCCATATTTTTAAATAAAGTTGATAAAACTATTATTTATTTATTTATTTCTGAGACAGGATTTCTCTGTGTTGTCCTGGCTGTCCTGGAACTCGCTCTGTAGACCAAGCAGGGCTTGAACTCACAGAGCTTCACCTGCCTCTGCCTCCCGAGTGCTGGGATTCAAAGGTGTGCGCCACCACTGCTGGCTATTTATTTACTTAGTGCATGTGTGTGTGTACAAGCATATCATGTATGCCACAGCATGCATATGGAGGTCTGAGGACAATCATCTGGAGTTGGTTCTCTCTTTGGGTTCTAGGGATCAAATTCAGGCTGTCACACTAACATGACAAATGCTTTTCCCTACTAGCCAGCTCAGTGTCCCCACCTACTCCCTTTCTTTCAGAAGGGGTCTCTCCCTTTGCTGTCCAGGCTGGCCTATGACTCACAGCAATTTTTTCCTCTTGTCTCAGCTTCCAAAGTGCTGGAATTCTGGGTGAGCGCCACGACTAGCTTCACCACTGTCTTTCTCATCATCCCAAATGGAAATATACCATTAACTTACCATTCTGCCTTCTCCCCAGTTCCTTGTAAATCCCTCCCACCATCTACATCATTCTGGTGGGGGTTCTTTAATTTTTTATTTATATATTTATCTGTATGTATATGTGTACCAAGGTGCATGTGTGGAGCTCAGAGGACAACTTGTGGGAGTTGGTTTTCTTCCACTATGTGGTTCTCAGGGGGTGAGGTCAGGGGGCTTTAGGTTTAGTCCCAAGTGCCTTTACCCACAGAGTCATCTTGCTGACCCTATTACAGGGTCATATAATGTTATGATATATAGATATACTATGATATAGAGAGCATATGATATTATGGGGGAATGGATGAAGTTCTGTGAGAACATGTTCTATTGACATGGCTGTACCTCAGACCCATGGAAACTGGCAATGCAGTCCTCTGATCCTGATAGTGTGTCCTAAAACTAGCAACCACAGCTTTCTTTTCTGGGATGACTGTAACCTGAGACTGCTCCTCTACAGAGCTCTGCCCATCAACACTAGCTAACCTGACACTTATACTGTACACAATAAACAGGCTGAGTTTCTAGGTTGTGGCATAGTAGATGCCTTCCATCAGACAGCACAGCTCGCCTATTAGAATCTTTCTGTACATATGTCTATCCTTTTTCAGGTTTCCAGAACCAAACCTTTCTGGATGGAGCATATTTGCTTTTTTGTTTGTTTGTTTTGTTGTGTGTGTGTGTGTGTGTGTGTGTTTGTTCAACATGCTGCAGCATATCCCAGAATTTCACTGTTTAAGAAACAGTTGAGTAATATTTCATTATCCATTCTTGTGTTGGTAGACATTCATGTATGTGGTGGTTTGAATAAGAATGGCCCTCACAGGGCTGGAGAGATGGCTCAGCGGTTAAGAGCACTGACTGCTCTTCCAGAGGTCCTGAGTTCAATTCCCAGCAACTTCGTGGTGGCTCACAACCACCTATAACGAGATCTGGTGCCTTCTTCTGGCCTACAGGCAGGATACTACATAAATTAATAAATAAATCTTAACAAAAAAAAAAAGAATGGCCCTCACAGCAGGTGGTGGCGCAGGCCTTTAATCCCAGCACTCGGGAGGCAGAGGCAGGCGGATCTCTGTGAGTTCGAGACCAGCCTGGTCTACAAAAGCTAGTTCTTCCAGGACAAGAACCAAAAAGCTATGGAGAGGGGGCTGGAGAGATGGCTCAGAGGTTAAGAGCACTCACTGGCTGTTCTGAAGGTCCTGAGTTCAATCCCCGGTGACCACACGGTGGCTCACAACCATCTATGGTGAGATATGGTGCCCTCTTCTGGCCTATAGGGATATATGTGGGCAGAATACTGTATACATAGTAGTAAATAAATAAATCTTTAAAAAAAAAAGACAAAAAGCTACAGAGAAACCCTGTCCAAAAAAAAAAAAAAAAAGAATGGCCCTCACAGGCTCATTTATTTGAATGCTTAATCATCAGGGAGTGGTACTACTTGAGAGGGATTAGGAGGTGTGGCCTTGCTGGAGGAAGTGTGTCACTGGGGGTGGGCTTTGAGGTTCCAAAAGCCCAAGTCAGGTCTAGTGTCACTCTCTCTTCCTGCTGCCTGCTAATGTGGATGTAGAACTCTCAGCTGCTTCTTCAGTATCACGTCTGTTTGCATGGCACCATGCTCCCTGCCATGATAACAATGAACTAAACCTCTGAAACTGTAAGCCAGCCCCAATTAAATGATTTCCTTTATAAGAGTTCCTGTGGTTATGGTGTCTCTTGACAGCAATACAACACTGAGACCACGTGGTTTCCTCTTCTAACCACTGTGGACAATGACTCTATGAACACTGGTGTGCAAATATTCCCTCACATTGGCTATAAACCCAGAAATGGGATTACTGCATCATACATTAATTCTCTAACATCCAAGCAATTTTCCATGATGGTTTATCATTTTACATTCCCACTGGCTATGAGAAGGGTCCCATTTCTACTCATCTTCACCAGCGTTTCTGGTTTTGTTTCTGAGTAGCAGCTGTCTAATGACTGTGAAGTGATATCTTCCCTCGGTGTTGAACTGCATCTCCTTGAGCAGTAATGTTGTAAAGCATCAGCTTACATGTTTATTGGATGTCTGTGTATCATCTTTGGAGAAATGTTGCTTCAAGTTATTTGCCTGTTTTTTTAAACTGGATTTAAAAAAAATGTTGAGTTCTGAGAGTTCTTCATTAACTCTGATAAAAATGATTAACAAGGCCTGGAGGGATGGCTCAGCCGTTAAAGACTAGGCTCACAACCAAAAAATATAAGAGTTTGGTTCCCAGCACCCATGGCTGTCCCTCCAGGTACATTAAAAAAAAAAGATTAACAAGTATTTGCTTCCATTTTGTGGGCTGTGTTTTATTCTCTTGGTACTGTCTTTTGATTCTCAACAGTTTAATCTAGATGAAGTCCAGTTTATTTTTTCTTTCATTGGCCATGCTATTGACACATCCTGTGATCATTGTCAAACTCACACAAGAAGACTTTCTTAAAAAACTTTTTTTTAATATTTATTTATTATGCATACAATATTCTGTCTGTGTGTATGCCTGCAGGCCAGGAGAGGGCACCAGACCTCATTACAGATGGTTGTGAACCACCATGTGGTTGCTGGGAATTGAACTCAGGACCTTTGGAAGAGCAGGCAATGCTCTTAACCTCTGAGCCATCTCTCCAGCCCCAAGACTTTCTTTTAAGAGATTCACAGTTTTAGCTCTTCAAGTTTGTAAATTCTGTTTTGCTTAATTTTTTTTTATTTTTTATTTTTTTGGTTTTTCAAGACAGGGTTTCTCTGTGGCTTTGGAGCCTGTCCTGGAACTAGCTCTGTAGACCAGGCTGGTCTCGAACTCACAGAGATCCGCCTGCCTCTGCCTCCCGAGTGCTGGGATTAAAGGCGTGCGCCACCACCGCCCGGCCTGTTTTGCTTAATTTTGTATATGGTATAAAGGTCTAACTTCATCCTTTTCCATATGGTTTATAACTAGAAACAAAGAGCTATTCCTTCCTCCAGCTTTAACCTCTGTCATGGAGCAATTTCTTCAGGGAAAAAAAGCTTCCACCTTGGGGAAAGCTCCTTAAACACTGGATGCTCCGTAAGGGAGGTGAAATAGTTCGTCTTGCAGGAAGCTTGTAAGCTCAGGAAGTAAACAACTCAGAAGCTTAGGAAGTCTCTGAAACTGACCGGACTCACAATGTCCTTTCTTTCCCCAAGAATATAGAAGCTGTGAGGACTGGGAAGACACTGTGAGATCTGCTGAGCCTAGAAGAGCTCAGACCCCTGGGCGGCTCCGAGGGATACCCTGTAGACTGTGCAGTGCACTCTAGGTTTCTAGTTTTCATGAGCATTCCATGCTGGAGTGGGCTCTGAGTGACACAGGAATAGTGCCACACAACACTCTTTCCTTTTCTGTTTTAGTTAGGGTAACTACTACTGTGAGGAGCCACAGTTACCAAGGCAACTCTTAACAAAAGAAAACATTGAACTGAAGGCTTGCTTACAGTTCAGTTCACGATCATCACAGTGGGAAACACACAGGCACGGTGCCAGAGCAGTTGAGAGCTCTACATCCTGATCTGTAGGCAGCAGGTATATATATTAGGCTTCAATACCCAATTGCCTAGTGACATACTTCTTCCAACCAGGCCACAGCACCTAATCCTTCCCAAACAGTTCTACTAACTGAGGACCTAGCATTTAACTATATGAACCTGTGGGGCATTCTCATTCAAACCACCTCTCTCCCCGCTTCTCTCCTCCTTGCCTCCATTCTCTCTCCCTCCTCTCTAGTGAGACCAAGAAAAGAAAAGCCTCTTAATGGAGCCAACTGCAAAGCAGAAAAATCCCTGCCTTGGCCTTAGATGAGATACAAAGTAAGACTGGGAGTAATAATTTAGTAGCGGGAAGTCATCTATATTTGTATATATTTCTTTCTCTAACCATTTCAAAGTAAGTGCAGCTAGATGTGGAAGCATATACCTTAATACCTGCACTCAGGAGACAGAGGCCAGCCTAGTCTACACAGCAAGTTCCAGGCTAGCCATAGTGAGACCCTGTCAAAAAGGAGAAAGAGGAGAAGGAGAAGGAGGAGGAGGAGGAAGAGGAGGAGGAGGAGGAGGAAAAAGAAGGAGGAGGAGGAGGAGGAGGAGGAGGAGGAGAAGAAGAAGAAGAAGAGAAGAAGAAGAAGAAGAAGAAGAAGAGAAGAAGAAGAAGAAGAAGAGAAGAAGAAGAAGAAGAAGAAGAAGAAGAAGAAGAAGAAGAAGAAGAAGAAGAAGAAGAAGAAGAAAAGGCTCTTTCTGCCGGGTGGTGGTGGCGCATGCCTTTAATCCCAGCACTCGGGAGGCAGAGGCAGGCGGATATCTGTGAGTTCGAGACCAGCCTGGTCTACAAGAGCTAGTTCCAGGACAGGCTCCAAAAAAAAAAAAAGCTCTTTCTTTTCTTTCTTTCTTTTTTCTTTTCTTTTCTTTTTTTTTTTTTGGTAGATAGGGTTTCTTTGTGTAGTTTTGGTGCCTGTCCTGGAACTTGCTCTTGTAGACTAGGCTGGCCTCGAACTCACAGAGATCCACCTGCCTCCGCCTCCCAAGTGCTGCAATTAAAGCCAAGCACTACCACCACCTGGCAAGGCTCATGCGTTTGAACATGATCTCTAACTGGTGGTACTGTTTTGGAAGGGTGTGGCAGATGCCTTTTGTGTGTAAGGCCTCGCTGGCAGATACACACATTGTCGTTATACTATATAAACGATGTAAGAACACAGAAAGAGAGAGGAAGCTCCTTATTCATTCTGAGACCACCATAACTCTAAATCTAAGAGTTGACAAAAAGAACAGAAGAAATATGTAGGCTAATATTATTTATACCTATAGTCATAAAAATTTTAAACAGATTAAGAAAAATGGTCATATCTTATAAATTTGGTAAAATCCAATGCTTGTTTGTGACTTAAAAAAACCCTTTAGCATTGAGGAAAGAGGGCAACTCCCCTGAACTGAAGCAAGCTGTGCGCTATAAGCCTATGGTAACTATCCTAAGGTAAATTAGCATTCACCACAGCAGGAGATGTGCACCTATGCTATCAAAGAAAAGAGTACATAAGAAGTACAAATACCGGGTCAGAGGGCTACTATGTACAGATACCAATATTTAACCTAAAAATGCCAAGTAGATTGGCATAACAATGAGATAATGTTGTAGTACACCAAAGCAGTCATTTATACAGCAATTTAAAAAAATATTACCTTTTATTTATAACCTCTAACCATCAATTATAGAATATAATTGGGGGAAAATGTTTATACACAATAACAACAAAGGAAACCTTACAAGTAAAAATAAATCTAGCAGGAAATGTGCAAGACCTATATAAAGAAAACTATAAACCTTTACTTAAGGACATAAAAAAACCCCAAGTAAGTGGCAAGACAACCTTTTCCTTGGATGAAAACATTTAATATTGTAAAAATGTCAGCTCTCCCTAAATGAACCTATAAATTTAACACGATTCCAATCAAGAGCCCAACAACATTTTTTATGAAACGCGACAAGCCAGTTCTAAAGCTCACATGGGGAAATGTACACTATCTAACAAAGGTTCTGAAGGGTGGTGACTGTAGATGTGTGCGTCTTAGCTAGTTATTCAACTAGGAGTCACATTTGCGCTGGAGAGTTCCCTGATTTGTTGTTGTTATTATTATTACTATTATTATTATTTTGCTTTTTTGAGACAGGGTTTCTCTGTGTAGCTCTGGCTATCCTTGAACTCTCTTTGTAGACCAGGCTGACCTAAAACTCACAGAGCTCCACCTACCTCTGGTTCCCTGCTTCTTGAGTGCCCTTTCCCTCCTACTAGTAAATCTCAGCGGGGAAACTGTTCCTTGAGTGGAAACAGGATTGACCTCCAGATCACACCAGGTTTGGGCAATATGTGGGAAATCATAATTAGGCTAATCTATTCCCACTGCTGGGCATAGCTGAGTATGCTTTTACTCCTAGCACTCAGGATGTAGTGGCTAGAGGATCTCTGTGAGTTCAAGACCAGCTTGATCTATATAGTGAGTTCCAGGACAGCCACAGCTACATAGTGAAACCCTCTCTTGGAAAATAAAGTTTTCCCAGAACTTTTCAATGAAACTATCCAGAAAAAAAGGTCTCTTTCTCTTTCTCTAAGGGGGTGTGCCCTGGGCTAAGTACAGCATTACCAGATGCAAAGTCTGCTAGATGCTAAAGAAATATGAAGTCTGAGGGCATGCTCTGAGCCTTTGTCTACAGGGCAGTCTGAAAATTTATCTGCTTTTGAAAGTTTTGGGTTCATAGTTATAAATATCAAATTTGAACTGGGTTTCTGTTAACTTAAAACTTAAAAAAGTAATAAAATGAATGAAGTCATAGCAATTAAAACTCTTTGGTTTTGGCACAGAGAATGTAGAAACAAATTTATAAAGTATGTGGGAACTTAATTTTCAGTAAGTATGGCATTTTGAAGTACTGGAAACAAGACAGGCCATTCAATATATGCTGTAGAAAAATTGTCTTATCCAAAAAAAAATTAAAATGTCATTCTAGTTTGTTATGATAAAACCCTGATAAAAGCAACCAGGGGAGGAAAGGGTTCATTTGGCTTACACATCCTGATAACAACAAATCATCGAGCAAAGTCAGGATAGCAGTCGTCAAGCTGGAATCCGGAGGCAGGAACTGGAGCAGAAACCACGGAGGAAGGCTACCTCTCGCCTTGTTTCCAGGCTTCTACACAGCTAGCTTTCTTATACTTCTCAAAACTACCTGCCTAGGCGTAGGGCTGCCCACAGTGAGATGGGCCTCCCACAACAATCAGCAATCAAGAAAATGCTCCCCAGACATGTCCACAAGCTAATCTGATGGAGGCCATTCCTCAATTCAGATTACCTCTCCCAAATGTCTATGTATGTGTCCAAAAAAACAACCAACCAAACACAACGTCATTTCAGCTGTGTATGTGTATTGTGACATCACACTGTACCCCTGTGGTGGTTTGAATGAGAAGGGACTCCATTGCTTCCACCAGGGAGTGGAACTGTTTAGACGGACTAGGAGGTGTGGCTTTGTTGGAGGAGGTATGTGGGTGTTGTGGTTTTAAAAGTCCATGTCACGCAGTCTCACTCTGTCTCCGTCCATGTCTCTATCACTTTCTCCCTCCCTTCCTCATCTGCCTGTGGATCAGAATGTAAAATTCTCAACTACTTCTCCAGCACCATGCTTGCCTTTGTGCCAACATGCTCCCTGCCATGATGATAATGGAACTGAAGTCTTCTAAAATTGTAAGCAAGCCCCAGTTAAATGTTTTATTTAATAAGGGTTGCCTTGGTCATGGTGTCTCATCACAGCAGTAGAACACTAAGATAACACCATAGATACATATAATTTTTATCTATCAATTATATGCCAATAGAGCTGGAAAAATTTTGGATGAATTAGAGTTAAAAGTATAAAACTATAAAAAAGTTAGAATAAAATTTTATAATCTTGATGTAGAATAGATCATTATAAGCAAAGCATATAATTCAGAAGCTGTAAAGGAAAATGAGAAGCCAGGCCTGTGGTGCACACTAGCAATCCTAGTGTTTGAGGCTGAGGGAGGAGGACAGCCATGAGTTGAGGTTAGCTTGGGCTACATGACAAATACCAGTCCAGAAAGGGCTACATAGCAAAATCCTATCTTAAAAAACAAGCACCAAAGCTGGGGTGGTGATATACACCTATAGTTTAAGCACTGGAGAGGCAGAGGCAGAGGCAGAAGGATCCCATGCATTCAAGGTCAGCCTGGTCTACATATCAGGTTCCAGAACATGTTTACATAGAAAAACTCAAGACTCAAAAAAAAAAACCACCCTAAGAGACTAGAGAGACTGATCAACAGTTAAGAGCACCTGTTGCTCTTGCAGAGGACCTGGGTTCAGTTCCTAATATCACAGGGTACCTCATAACCATCTGTAACTCCAGTCCCAGGGGACCCAATGTCCTTTTTTGGTGTCTATGGGCACCAGGCACCCATGTGGTGCATAGACATACATAAAATAAATCTAAATATAAATACTCAAAAAAACCACAACCCAACCCAAAGAACAGATATGCTTGTATAATAATTAATACACACACACACACACACACACACACACACGCACATACACGATCTGCCAGTGTTCAAGTCCCTACATAATATGCTGTGGTATTTGCATGAAACATCCTTATTCTTTTCTTTTCTTTCTTTCTTTCTTTTTTTTTTTTTTTGGTTTTTTGAGACAGGGTTTCTCTGTGGTTTTGGAGCCTGTCCTGGAACTAGCTCTTGTAGACCAGGATGGTCTCGAACTCACAGAGATCTGCCTGCCTCTGCCTCCCGAGTGCTGGGATTAAAGGCGTGCGCCACCACCGCCCGGCCATCTTTATTCTTTACAACATTTCTACATGTATGGGTGGCAGTGCTGGGGACCACGTCAAAGTTTTTATGCATGCTAGGTAAAACCTCTACCATTGGCCCCGATATTCTAATGCAATACCTAATGTAACATAAATGCCATATACACAGTTGTTATATTGTATGGTTCAGTGACTAATGACAAGAAAAAGTACCTATATATGATCAGTACAGATGCATCCTAAGGCAGCTTACAGCACAAATGCTGTACCAGATGTGGAGAATATTGCTCAAACATTGAGCTGGAGTAGGCTTTGAACAAGCAAGAAGCTTAACTGGGTGTGCCTACACACCACGTCAGGTACATGTGCCGATATGCCGTGTCAGGCACATGGATTCAGCTATTCAAGTCTGGCTGTGGGAGGATGATTTGCTGGGATTCCTTTTCCTGCCTAATATTTTTCATCCAAGGGACTGTCAATATGGATGGCTGATTGTACAATGAAAGATATCACGAAGTTTTATTTATTTATTTATTTTTTGGTTTTTTTCGAGACAGGGTTTCTCTGTGGTTTTGAAGCCTGTCCTGGAACTAGCTCTTGTAGATCAGGCTGGTCTCGAACTCACAGAGATCCGCCTGCCTCTGCCTCCTGAGTGCTGGGATTAAAGGCGTGCGCCACCACCGCCTCGCTTATCACGAAGTTTTAAAAGAGATTTAAAAGTCCAGAAAAATTAGTAACATACATAGTTAAGTATAGCAACTGAGGAGCTAGACTCACAGATAGATGTAAGATAACCCACTAGCACAATGGACAAAGAACACAAATAAGTAACTCACAGAAGCAATGCAAGTGAGCTTGATAACAGGAAAAGAATATTATTTCTCTTGTGATCAGAAAACTGTCATTTAACTACCAGTATTATTTTTTTTGCCTTTGTTCTTGTCATATTTTGTGGTTCTGAAAACCGAACCCAAGGGCTGTTGGTGAGAAGGAGAGAATGCCTCTCACGTGTTGTTTATGATAAGCTGGTAAAGCTTATGGCAGGAGCTCTTCATTTAAGATGCCCATAACCATGGGTGGAGCAATTCACTGTCTAAGAGTCTATCCTAATTTCTTAAGTATGTGCTCAAAAACACACATTAAGTTTGTTTACTGCAGCTTTGTTTGTAATAGTGAAACAAAACCAAACAACAAAAAACTTAATTGCTCATCAGTAGGAAAAAGAACAACTAAATTGAGACATAATTATACTATTTTAGTTATATCCTATGGCTGTTAAGAAGATTAAGGTGTGATGTTAAAAAGCCCCTGCAGATAAATGCACACAATATAATCTAATGGAGAATAAGGAGAAAGATATATAATGTATTTATGTACAAACATATTCAAATACACAAAGGATTGGAAAACTCTCTGACTATATATCTTTGAAAAGAATAAGAAGAATGTGAAAAGTTCCCCCAAAATTTCCTAGAGGCTTGGTCCTCGAGGCAAAGTACAGAGGTGTGACTCTTAGGAAGTGATTGGATCAGGAATGCTCTGACCTAATCAATGGATTAATTAATTGATAGACTGATAATCGGAAGGCATTACTGAGAGGTGGCAGAAGCAAGATGAGGTCTACCTGGAAGAAGGTCATCGCTGGGGTACACCTTGAAGGTCTACCTTGTTGTTGGTCCTTTGCTTTCTCTGCTTCTTGGCTGCCATGCAGTGAGCAGCCTCTTCGGCCACAAGCTCCTCCTACTCACTTGACGCTCTGATTTCCTTCAGGTTCAAAGCCATGCAGCCAGATGCCTCTGTATTGAAACTGTAAGTAAGCCAGAACAAACCTTCTTCCCTTGAGTTTTACCAGGTATTCTGCTACAAGGATGAAAAGCTGAGCAAAATAGGAAAGCGGTGCGGACTGTAGGGCTGATGGACTTCAGATGCTTTGAAACTGGTTTAGAGAAGGTGTGTAGAAAAGTGTGGAGTAGGGCTGGAGAGATGGTTCAGAGGTTAAGAGCATTGGCTGCTCTTCCAGAGGTCCTGAGTTCAATTTCCAGCAACCACATGGTGGCTCACAACCACCTGTAATAGGATCTCACACCTTCTTCTGGCAGGTGTACATGAAGAACACTCATATACATAAAATATAAATAATATTTTCAAAAAAGTTTGGAGTAAGAGGCTACAGGAAGCATGGAATGTTCTGAACTGAATTACTGGCCTCTCCTGCTGAGAGCTGAGAGGAGCATGTGGATGGAATGCAGAGAGGAAAGGCTGAGCTCAGTGGGTTTCAGATGGAAATAAGCACTTTCTTGGGAATTGGATTAAAGGCATTCCTGTGACATTGTGACAAAGGACTGATGTACATTTTGTCATGCCTTGAGACTTTGTGGAAGGCCGAGTTTAAAGGTGATGATTAATCTACTGGAGGGAATTTTAAGGTAGCCAGGTTACTTACTGCTTGAATGATACTAGATGCACTTAGTTGGCTGTACATTAAGGTTGGAGGGCAGTTTTGGTAGAAAAGCGGTCTGGATATACAACTTAGTTCACACAGCTAGCTTTGTGCTGCTCTGACCAAATACCTGGCAAAAGCAGCAGCAGAGGAAAGGGTTCAGGGGTTTCTATCTGTGACAGCAGGGAAGGCACGCTGGGACAGCTTGCATGTAGGCAGGAGGGCGTGGGAGAGGGCAGGTGTTCATTGTGTGGTGGATCAGGAAGCAGAGAGCTGCCTAGACCTTACCGGCCTACCACCACCAACCTACCTATCAGTCAACCCCTACATCTTAAAGCATCTACGTTTATTAAAAGAACACTACCCACTAGGAACGAAGTATCAAACCACCAGTTAATAGAGGATAAAAACACAAGGAACAAATCACAATGGGAGTGCATGTCAAGATATAGATAAGGAAGGCATAGTTGTTAAAAAGATTAATGCTAGCCACGTGTGGCTGCGTACATCTTTAATTAAGCACTTGGGAGGCGGAGGCAGGTGGATCTCTGTAAGTTCAAGGCCAGCCTACATAGTTCCAGGATATCCAGAGCTACATAGTGAGAACCTGTTTCAAAACAAAAACAAAACCCCAAAACATCCACAAAAAAGGGGCATTTCTGAGGCTTCAGGTTCAATTCCTAGACCCCCAAACAACCAAACTGGGGCTGGCGAGATGGCTCAACATGTGAAAGTGCTTGCCAAAAAGATCTGACAACCTTACTTTGATCCCTGGGACTCACGTGGAGGAAGGAGAGAACCAATTTCCACATCTTACCTCTCTGTTCCACACATAAGCCCCAAACAAACAAAGAGAATAAAGAAAAGAAATCTCGGGCTGGATAGATGGCTCAGCGGTTAAGAGCACTGACTGCTCTTCCAGAGGTCCCAAGTTCAATTCCCAGCAACCACATGGTGGCTCACAACCATCCATAGTGAGATCTGGTGTCCTCTTCTGGCCTGCAGGAGTACATGCAGGAAGAACACTACATAATAAATAAATCTAAGAAAGGAAGGAAGAAAGAAAGAGAGAGAGTGAAACCTCCAGTTACACACAAGGTTATGCATGCCTATACTCTGAGGCACAACAATTACCAGTTTGAGATCACATAGCAAGTACTACGCCAGCCAGGGCTACATAGCATGAACCTGCCTTAAAAAAATAAAAAAAACAAATGAAAAAAAAAAACAATCAAGCAACAACAATAAAAACCCAAAATAGTACTTGGTAGTAAAGACACTGACAAAAATGCTCCTTTAAGGACATTTCTGGAATTAACAGTATGTTACCAAGTGCTCAGGGTGTATAAATATTTGAAAGGCTTGAGTGCCAGAGCTGCCCATAAAGTTGTTTATCCCAGATTCTTATTTATATGTTATTTTGAACATCAACATATAATAGTTCCTAAAACATCATTCAACCAATATTTGTTAACTTTTTTTTTTGCTCTGAGGAAAAATTTCACTATATAGCCTAGGCTGGCCTCAAACTCTTTATAATTTTTTTCCTCTTTAATTATTTATTTTCATGTGCACCATTCGTGTGCCTGGTATCACAGGAGGCTGGATGAGGACATCAGATCCCCTAGAGCTTGAATTGCAAGCAGTTGTGAGCTGCTGTGTGGTGCTGGGAATTGAACCTGGGTGCCCTGCAAGAGTAGTCAGTGTTCATCACCACTGGGCCCTCTCTCCAGTCCCCTTTTAAAAATTTATTATGTGTATGGGTGTTTTTGCCTGCATGTATGTTTGTGTACCACATGCTTACATGGCGCCCTCAGTGGCTAAAAGAGGGCACTGGATCTTTTTTGGTTAGGGTTCATGTTGCTGTGATCAAACACCATGACTAAAATCAACTTGGGGAAGGGTTTAGTTCATCTTACAACTCTCAAGTCACACACTTCATCACTGGGGGAACTCAGGCAGGAACTAAAGCAGAAGTCATGGAGGAAAGCCACTGACGGGCGTACTAAGCCTGCTTTTTTATACCCCAGGATCACCTGCCCAGGAAGGGCACTACCCACAGCAGACTGGGCCCTTCCACATCAATCACCAGTCAAGAAATGATCTCAAAGGCTTACCTCCAGGCCAATCTGAAGGGAGATATTTCTCAACTGAGGTTCCTTCTGCTCAGATAATCCTAGCTTATGTCAGGTTGACCTAAAAACTAGCCAGCATAGATCCCCTGGAACTGGAGTTACAGATGGTTGTGAGCTGCCATGAGAGTGCTGGGAATTGAAACTGGTCCTCTGGAAGACAGCAAATGTTCCTATCAACTGAGCCATCTCCAGCCCGTCTCCAACTCTTGATGCTCCTGTCTGTCTGTCAAGTGTTTGGATTATAAGTCTATGCCACCATATCCTACTTATCTTACTTTTAATTTGATTTTACTGTGTGTGTATGTGATGAATGAATGTGTGCATCTCTGTGTGCAGATGAATATGGAGTCTGGAGGATGATGTATGGATGTCTCCCTCAGTTGTTTCTTCATCTTAATTTTTGAGACGGACTCTCTCACTGAATCTGGAGCTCACTTTTTCAGTTAGGCTGCCTGGCTACTAAGTCCCTGGGATCACCTTGTCTCCAATCCCACATCTAAGTAATATCTGAGGTTATAGATGCGGTCATGTCTGGGTCATCTTAGTTGTCAACTTGACTGGATGTGCAATCAACTAAAATTCAAGCTGCTGGCATTTCTAAGAGGGATTTTCAAATTTAATTTAATGCATATGAATGCTTCACCTGCATGTATGTATGTGTACTACATCCATGCCTGGTGCCCACAGAGGTCAGAAGACAGTGATGGATCCCATGGAACTGGAGAAACTGGTAGTTGTGAACTATCATGTGAGTTCTGGGAATTGACTCAAATCCTCTACAAGAGCAACGAGTGCTCTTAACCTCTGAGTCATCTCTCTGACCCCCTGTGAGTGAGTTTTTGATCAGACCATTTAAAGAGAGAAGACCCACACTAAATATGGATAGTACCTTCTAGTGACAGTCCAGATAAAAAAGACATGGAGAAGGAAACTTTGTCATTTGCCTGTTTGCCTTCACTCTTGCTGGCAAGTTCATCTGTACTGTTGCTGAGGTATTCCTTTGCTGATACAACAAGCAACTTTGTTCAACTTCCAACCTAGATGGAAGTCCAGAAGCTCTCCAGGAATACTGAAGGCTCTCCAGGAATACTGGGTCAGCTGAGACATGCAGCCTGCTGAGAATTTAGTGCTGAGCAATTACTAGAGTCTCAGTCTCTCCAGTGTCAGAGAAGCCACTGTTGGAACACCCACACCATATTTGTAAGTCAATCTAATTAAAACCCATAATAATCAGTCAGGTATCGTGGCGCACACCTTTAATCCCAGCACTGGGGGGGGGGGGGGCAGAGGCAGGTGGATCTCTGAGTTCAGGGCCAGCCTGGTCTACAGACTGAATTCCAGAACACCCAAAGGGTGTTGCTACACAAAACAAAAAAAAAACCCCAAACCCCAAACAAAGCAAAAACCATATATTCATTCAATCAGCTCTATCACTTTAGAGAACTCTAATATATGTTGGTACCAGGGTTTGAACTGAAAGTCTTCATGTTTAAGCAGCACGTTTCCTTCTACTAGCACTAGTCAGGCTGAGGCAGGAGGAACAAACCTGACGTCATCCTACCCTACACGACAGACCTGTCTTTAAAAACAAAACAACCCCACAAAATTCAGTATAGCTAGTTTTTCACTGGTCCTTGGATATGGTCCTCCTGAGCTTTAGTTTGTGAGCCTAGAAAGAACCCTCCATTTCTCTAGGCCTCAAAGTTTTGGTCTTGGGGGCTTCTGAACTTGGATCTGTGGTTTGTCACATCACAGACATTCAACATCTGGCAAATGTCTTGACAGAGGTCATTTGTGTTTGCTGAAGTGTCCTTTCTGGCAGTGGAATTTTGCTTCTCCACTATAAGACTGAAGATTTTATTCCACCTTTTTAGTTCACTTTCTGTTCCTGAGAACTGAGGAAAACCGATTTTGTATTCGGGCTATGAATTTGCCCAACTGTCAATCCACTGGACCAGACCTAAATAACTGCCAAGAGCTCGGCCAACCTCCGTTTCTTCCAGGGTGGTCACTCTGCTGGGCTCATCCTCACTCTTTGGTCTACAATTTGTCCCCAGGAAAGAAAGTAGCTAGTGATCACTAAGAAGCAGTCTTTCCCTTCAGAAATTTTAGTACATCTAGACCTTGCTGCTATCTGATGTCCGTAAAATGTGTTTGCTACAGTAGAACTTTGTTAGTGGCCTTGGGAGTATTGTCTGCTATGACCTATCATATCCCACCTGGAAGCAGAAGTTCTATTTGTGAAATGTGAAGAAATTTGTCAATATATACTGCAAAACCAAAGTTTGAGAGTAGATTTAAAGTGGAGTGTAATGGGGAAAGAAAGAGATCAGTCAGTTTCTGGGTTGTAACTGGACAGATGTTGGTACAGTTCAGTAAGAGACACTACAAGATGATTTGACGTAGGCTGGGGGGAGGATACCATAAGTTAGTTTGTTATTTCTTTCTTATTTATGAAGGGAAGGTCTCATGTAGTCTATGATGGTCTCAAACTTGGCTTTGTTAATGACCTTGAACTTGCAATCCTCCTTTATGTTGGCATTATAGGCATGCCCTACCAGTCTAGCGCACAAATTTGGTTTTTCAATACAGAATAGCTCTGCGATGATTAGCTTTAAGTGTCAACTAGATGTAATGAGAATCATCTGGGAAGAGTCTCAATGAAGGGATAGTCTATACTGGGGTGGGCTAAGGGCATGTTGGTAAGGGATTATCCTGGTTGTTAATTAATGTGGGAAGACTCAGCCCACTGTGAGCAGTACCATTCCCCGAGGAGGAGGTCTCAAGCATAAGAGGGGAGAAAGTGCCAGGCTGTGGCGGTGCACACTTTTAATCCTAGCACTCTGGAGGCAGAGGCAGGTGGATCTCTGTGAATTCAAAGCCATCCTGGTCTACAGAGCAAGTTCTAGGACAGGCTCCAAAGCTACAGTGAAACCCTGTCTCAAAAAAACAAACCAAACCAAAACAAACAAACAAACAAACAAAAAAGAGAAAGCTTGCTAACAACAAGCCAGGATCCAGGTGTTCATTCTTTTTCTGTTCTTGACTGTGGATGAGATGCTTTTAGTTCCTACCTTGACTTCCTGGAAATCATGGACCATATCCTAGAATCGCAAGGCAAATAAACCTTTTCCTTTTCTGAGTTGTTTTATGCCAGGATATTTTATCACAGCAACAGAAACGAAACTAGAACAGGCACTAACATTTTTAGGTTAGGATCTGAACCTAAGCCTGTTGTAATTCACAAGAATAGGGACCACTGGAAGGGAATCTCATTTTAATGGCAAAATCACGTGTTTGTTTCTGGATATGCTGAATTTTTAAGTATCTTTGAGATTTTCAAGAAGTTAGCTAGATTTAGAGATTTGAATTTCAGAAAAGAGGTCAGGAATTAAGCTATATTTTAAGGACATTTCAGAGAAAATGGATGTCGCTGGTCTGAATGTAACTACCTCAGTTGAGAATACAAAGTGGACCGGGAAGGAAGCCCAGGCCAGTCTTGAGGAACTCCTGCACTAAACAACCAGACAAACCCCCTCTTTAATTTGTATTCCTGCCAATGCATCAAATACTCAAATGACTTGTTTATTACATTATTCTGTTAGTAAATCAGACGAATTTATCTAGGCAAATTCTGCTTATTATCCAGACTTTCATCAGTTCCTTACCAATTTTGAAATTCTGTAAAGGGAATCCACAGATCCTGTAGACTGCTTTAGACATTTTTCAGTTCTTTTTTTTTCCCAAATGCAGGTCATGATTCAGTGGGTCATGAAATGAATTTAGTGGGTTCTGATTAGCATTTCAAAATGAGGCAAACAGAAGGCGAATTGTCACAGCACATGCAGTGAGCATCCACACATTCTTGCTTGGCGACTTAACCAGTCTGACGGCTCTAAAAGCCACAGAGCTTTCCCAGGTTTCTATCTCCATCCCAGGCCTCTCTCTTAAATTCCAAGCATGCTTGGACATTGCCATTGGGTATCCACTGGACACATGCAACTCAAATACGAAGTGTGGATTATCTTTCCCCATCTGTGGGCCCCAGATACGGCAATGTCATCCTTCTATTTTCTTCCTGGGGTCACTTTTACTTCACAACACATCTCATCTCAAGAACTGCTATTAAACTCATCTCTGAATCCAATGCTTCTTCCTACCCTAACTATAGCTCCTGCTGCTGCCTGTCCTTAACACAGCAGAGTGAGTCTTTAAAACAGGGCTCAGGACCAGTGAGACTGTTCAGACCTAAAGGCACTTCCTGCCAAGTCTGATGAGTTCAATCCTAGGACCCAAGTGGTAGAAGGAGAGATCCAACTCCCAGAGCTGCCCTCTGACCTCCATGTGTGCGTGTGTATGCCATACACACATACACAAAAGTAAAAGAAATTAAATAGAAAACTGTTAAAAAGAGAAATCAGGGCTCAGCCAATTTTTCATGTAGAAGGCTAGAGTATTTAGTCTTTGCAAACCAGGAAGAAAATTTTAGTCTATTATAGTTACTCACATAGCAAGCAGATTTCTAACATCTTTTGACAAAAGTAAAACTATAACGGTAGAGTAAGCTGGGCGGTAGTGGTGCATACCTTTAATTCCAGCACTTGGGAGGCAGAGGCAGGAGGATCTCTGTGAGTTTGAGGCCAACCTGGTCTACAGAATGAGTTCCAGGACAGCCAGACTGTTTCACAGAGAAATCCTGTCTCAAAAAACCAAAACCAAAACAAAACAAAAAACCACTACCACCAGCCAGGCGGTGGTGGCGCACGCCTTTAATTCCAGCACTTGGGGAGGGAGGGGTGTGCCGAGGCAGGCAGATCTCTGTGAGTTTGAGGCCAGCCTGGTCTATAAGAGCTAGCTCCAGGACAGGATCCAAAGCTACAGAGAAAACCTGTCTGGAAAAACAAAACAAAACAAACAAACAAAAAACCCCACCACCAAAAAAAAGCCAAAAACAAAACCCATGTTATTTTGCTTAATTAGGGTTCAAGACCAATGCTCCTTATCCTAAAATCAAGTGCGAATGTTTATCAGGTAAAACCATCCTAAGAGAAGAACATCCAGTTGGAGGAACCTCATCCTGCAGGCTGTTTGCTCATCTCTGCTTGAAAACAGTCAGCTCACATCACTCTCCCCTCAAGCCTCACCAACTAGTTTGCTATTGCTATTCAACAGACTCCCCAAGCTGAGCAGCTCAAAATAACAGCCATTTATTACCCGCACAGTCCTGTGGGTCAGAAGCCTAAGCAGGCTTGGCTGCCTCTCTGCTCAGGTTTGCACAAGCTGAAAATACTCTATGGAGGGTACGGGAAAGAGCTTCTCACAGGCTCACTGAGTTGCTGGCGGAAGTCAGTTCCTGTGATCGTCTGAGGTCGTTACTTCTTTTTTTTTTTTTTTTTTATTTTGGTTTTTCGAGACAGGGTTTCTCTGTGGTTTGGAGCCTGTCCTGGAACTAGCTCTTGTAGACCAGGCTGGTCTCGAACTCACAGAGATCCGCCTGCCTCTGCCTCCCGAGTGCTAGGATTAAAGGCGTGCGCCACCACTGCCCGGCTGGTCGTTACTTCTTATGGCATGATTTGTGCCACCTGTTTTTCAGGCGCCCACTACCTGTCCCATTACCTACTATTTTCCCTCTACTCTCAACTCGTTCTGTTGTGGTCCAGACTAGCTTGCTTGCTATTGCTTGAACCTGCTCAGTGGGCGCACATTCACATCCTTTCCTGGTGATCTTTGTCATTTGACTTTTTTGTTCCAATTTTTATTATTTGAACTGCTGAAATAACCACTTTTTTTTTTTTTTGAGAGTCTCACTATATTGCCCTTGCTGGCCTAGAACTCTCTACATAGGCCAGTCTATCTGCTTCAGCCTCCAGCGTGCAGGACTAATGTTACTGAGTGCTCCGTGGCAACCGATAATATTTACTGAACAAGTGATCAGGTGGTGCTCAGCCCCAATGGATACCTTTACAATCCAACTCTAGCAGCAAAGGTTCAGGAAACGTGGAGAAAGAGGAGGGTGGAAAGATGCTCTTAGAGCCACACGAAGTCTGCTCTGAGACCGTGTCTCCTAGAAATGCCAGGGAAGCTACACCTATAAAGACTCAGCCACATGGCTGCCTAAACAAGACCTGAATAAGGATGACACCAATATAAAGGTTAACCTGAAAGGGGAAAAACTTCTCACAGGGGTTCAACGTTAGACAAAGAACTACACGCAACTGAAGAACGTTGAGAGTGGGAGACATAGTCTTCTCCAGGGAAGCCAGCCCTCATTGGCCATGCAATACCACATGATCAGTCCTGAACTCAGACACATACAAGTAGCATTATATGGAATGGTCAGGCTGTATTTATATATTTAGAAACACACAGAGACACACGCTGCAACTTAAAAAAAAAGAGGCCGTAAATTTGAGAGAGAACAAGAGCAAGATGGGGAGGGTTACATGGGAAGGTTGGAAGGAGGAAATGATGTAATTGTATTTTAATTTCAGAAAATAAAAAATTAAAAATAATATTCATTGAATAGCCGAAACTTGGGAAAGTCTACTGCTTTCTACATATGCATGCTTACTAGGTTGTGACATATCATGTCTAGCTTATCGATGAATGTAGTCCACAGAATTTGAAAATTACTGGGGCTAGACTATATGATTTCTAGGGTTCTTTCCCAACTATAGCATTTAACGAATTTCTCTGGCCAGCTACACGATCTGCAGCACATATCCTCTGAGGGACAAGAAGGTTTATGGCCTTAGGACGACAGCAAGACACTAAATTACTGAAATATAACACATACCAAAAAAGGAAAATAATTATCTCTACACATTCTATAATCACAGACTGGGAAATGTGAAAACAGACAAGAACTGCTCAACGCCCCATAGTATAAAAACATAAAACTACTCTTTTCATCAGAAGATAAAACTTCAGATCAAATGACAAGAACGTTTTCCAGATTAAAATTTCCCTCAAGTTTCCATTTGCTTACTGCAGAAGGGAAGAGGAACGCAGAAAGATGTCGTTCAGTGTCTCTGCTGTAGAAACTGTGTCCTGCACAGACTTGGGGAGTAAAGCCCACTTGTCAAGCAGGTAGGATATCCATTTGTCCACAGGCAGATCCATGCTACCTCCACACTGCAGAGTTAGAGAACAAGGATTCAGCTTTCTACAAATGCACAATTCTAGAAAATCAAGAAGCAACAAAATCAATTCTTCAAGTCTTTTTCTACAGCTGTTGATATGTGGAAGGAGATATAATCGGTGGTACCAAGTCACTGGACATCCTGTCACTCAGAAATGGTCTTTGGAAGACTGTTCGAGAAACTATGGTAGATAGTGGTTATATAAACGTGGCATTTGATTCATATTCCAGTCCTTCTAGACCCCTGTTTATCCTAGATGTCCAAGGCCTTCACCCCCAGCAACTATGAAGTTAAAATTTTAATTTCTAAGGTGCTTCAGTTTTCTGTTTCAATCTCCAGATCTTTCCTTCAGTTCATAGGCTCAGATTATTTGTTGCTGCTTTTCTTGCTTTTTGAGGAGTATTGTAGCCCTGACTGGCTTCGAACTCGCAGAAATCTGTCTGCTTCTACTTCCTGAGCGCCACCACTCCAGGACCCCAAATTTTTAATTTTTGAGGGTCTCAGGTAGTCTAGTCTGACTTCGAATTTACGAAGTTGTTAAGGATGACCTTGAACTTTTGCTGCCTCCACGCCTCAAAGGCTGGGATTACAGACAACACACCAGGCTCTCCAGTACTTTGGCCATTCGTGCTTTTAGGAACACCACTACCCTCGCTCGGAATCCACCTGACAAATTCCCACACATATTTGACTCAGTTTAAACGGCATCTCCTCTCGAAAGCCTCATCGATCCCCGCTCCTCCCCCTACTCTCGGGCTTCACCACCCGTGTGGCCCAAATCGCGTTTCCGGTGAGGCTGGGCACAACTCCCAGGTCGGACGACGCTCTTCTGAGGGCAGGGACTGAGCCTGATTTACCTTGTTTATCCCACAGTGTCAAGCTCTGGGCCTGGCGCGGGCGCCGGGCACGCACTGCGTGCATGAAGGACTCAGATTACTGCTTTGACTATATTTAGCAGCAGAGTTACCAGGGAACACCGCCGATTGTCCCCTGGGCTGCCATTCTGTCCATCCGCCAAACGGGCGGGCAAACTTCCGACAGCTGGCAAGGTACCAACTCAGCGGCACCACGCAGACACCGCTGTACCGTAGTGCAGAGCCCCGCCCTCAGTCCCCTCCATCCCGCCACTAGGCCTCGAACCCGGCCTCAGATGGGTCATGTGCTCCGCTAGCCGCGCGGTGGCCAATGCGGTGGCTGCCGGCGCCTAGGTCCGCCCCTCGCACCGCGCGTACGTCGGGGGCGGGAGCTGCTCTGGCCAATCGGTGAGCAGCCCGCGGGACCCTCGGCAGTGAGGCTGGGGCGGTGCCGGAGCGCGAGCGCGGGAGTTAGCGGTGCAGCCATGGCGGGACACCTGAGCGAGGGGGCCATTGCGGTAAGAAGCGGGGCCGATAGCTCTGGTAGAACGAGCCTGGAGCTGTGCAAAGCAGACGGGGAGGGAGCCGCTGTTGAACCGGAGAGCAGCGGGGAGGAGATTGCGTGACCACGGGGGAAGCCTCTCGGGGTCAATTGGTTCTCACCCCCACCCCCACGGGGCATCCCGGTCCCCGCAAACAAGCTCACGTTCCTTCTACCTAAGAAAATAAGACAAATAAACATATACCTATTTACCTTCTGCGGCCTGTCTTTCCTCCCTTTCCCATCGCCTCCAAACTTTTCTAGAAGTTGTTTTCGGCGGTTTGATTTTTCTTTTCTTTTTCTTTTTTTTTTTTTTTTACCTCTTCTTAACGCTTTACTCCTATTAGACTTTTCTCTGTTCACGAGAGAAAACGTTGACCGAAAGACGTTTTTCAGTTTTCAGCTGATCTTATTGTTTGGGCTTGTTGGCCAAAACTTGTTTCTGCACACTAGTCGCTTGCTAGAGTTCTGTGTTGTCTGCTCTTTCCTTGTCTTATTTGCAAGCCCCTCTGTATATTTTTCTTGACTCAAGGCCCTCATCTGCATGTCAATTGCGCATTAATTCTTGCTGAGCTACCTTCTGTCTTAAGGACCGTCTCTGCCCGCTACCCTCAAAGTTATGTCTGAATTTAGAAAGAATTACTTGGGTGTGTCTGTGTAGATAGGTATAGATACCTTGACGTGGGGATAGCCTTGGAAGCCAGAGAACAACTTCGTGAAGTTGTTGGAAGTTTGTTGGTTCTCTCACGCCACTTCTCTGGGTTCTGGGGATTGAACTCAGGTATCCAGGTTTGCATAGCAGGCACCCACAGAGCCATTTTGCTGGCCCTGAGTCTGAATTTCTGGATGTCTCTGTCCCAATGAATTACACCATTATCCTTTAATTTAAACTAGTTAGGAATCCTTCTTCCCACGTTATGCCTAGTCCGTCACCAATTGAAGTATTATTATTATTATTTTAATTTTTTGGATTTTCGAGACAGGGTTTCTCCGTAGCTTTTGGTTCCTGTCCTGGAACTAGCTCTTGTAGACCAGGCTGGCCTCGAACTCACAGAGATGCACCTGCCTCTGCCTCCCGAGTGCTGGGATTAAAGGCTTGAGCCACCACCGCCCGGCTCAATTGACATATTATTTTAACTGCACACAGATCTCTGAGTCATCTGCTTTCCATCCACACTGGAACAACCATTTGTCGTCTGAACTGGTCACTTCCAGTCAATACACTCTGTCCCCACAGTCTCTGCTTACTGTCCCCTTGCCAGACCTTGTCTGTCTTTCTGTCTTTCTTTTTTAAAATAAATTCTTGCCTTAGAGGCCATTGCTATTTCTTTTGCTAACAGAATGTTCCAGTTCAGCTCAGTTGTTCCTGAGTTGGTTGGCAAAGTAACTGGACTGAATTCATTCATTTTGAAATTTGTAAATTTTTTTGTTCTGTTATTATAGTATGACTTTGGGCGCCATTCTGAACGCTTTCCCTAGTCTGAAGAATGAGGGTAATGTTGAGTACCCATTGCACAGGGCTGGTGGGAGGACAGTTTCTGGGTTTGTGTGTCTTGCCTGCTGATGCAGTAGTCACCACAGATGTAAAGGCACGTTTATTTGACTAATATTAGTTACTTTGTGTTTCCTACCCTAGGCTGTAGAGACTGTGAGGCCTGCAGCCACTTTGCATTTCCCTTCCTTCAAGTTTTAGGTGCCTAATAAGTGTTTGCTAGTTGTATGAACAGTGAAACAGTAGAAAGAAAGGGACAAAGGTGGGAGGGCAGGAAAGAACCAGCTTAGAAGAAAATAAGAAGGGGAAAAGCAGTTGTCAGAATCAAGGGAATATTTGACTACCTTAGGCTTGTATTACTGTTGAAGCTAGGATCCTGATCAACATTATGGCTGCCACCTTGTATCCTTAAGACAAATTACAAATGATACTTTAATTTTTTGTTTGGTTTTTCAAGGCAGGGTTTCTCTGTTGCTTTGGAGCCTGTCTTGGAACTCTCTCTTTAGACCAGGCTGGCCTTGAACTCACAGAGATCACTGCTTCACCTCTGGAGTGCTGGGCGTGTTGGACCTTGATGGGCTCTGTAGTGTATGAAGGTGTTGATGGTGATGGAGTGTGCAGGCCCCTGGTTACCTGGTTACTAGCTAACAGAAGTGTCATTTTAGCACAAAAGCTTCCAGCCCCATTGGATAAGCAAATAGCAGAAAATGCAACTATTGGGGGCAGAAGTTATCATAAAATGAGGTTATGCTTGGAACTATTGTGATAAATAGGATAAGTACAAAACTCTTTATTTACTTACTGTCCTCAAGAGTGGAGATCAAACCCAGGACCTCAGTCATGCGTACTAGGCAAGCACTCTACTGCTAAACTATACCTCTGGCCAGCCCTTTGTGTATATATTTACATAATTCAGTTATAGGGAAAAAAGACAAGGAAATTAATATTTTTATGATTTCCAATATCAGTTCTTATTTTTCTTATTAATGTCACATTTTACAGCCAAAGGAGTTAAAATGCAAAGAGGTATAAACTGCTCATTTCCTTGACTTACATTTTGTTGCTTTGTGATTTTTTTATTAGTAATGTTATTTGAAAATTTTAATGTACTTTTTAAAAAGATTTGTTTATGTATTTTATATGGATGTTTTGTCTACATGGGCATCTGCATACCAAAAGGCATCAGATTGCTTTATTATAGACAGTTGTGAGTCACCATTAGAGTACTAGAAGTTGAAGTCAGAACCTATGGGAAGAGCAGCCAGTGCTCTTAACCCCTGAGCCATCTCTCCAGCCCCAATTTAAGGTACTTTTAAGTGTATGTGTTACGATATGTCTCAGAGAAAATTTTTCCTTTGAGTGTTTATAATACATTTTAAATTAAGAACAATAAAGTAATAATCTGCATGTGAGTTTAAAGTTAAACAGAATAGAAAGGTGCTTAATGAAATCATTGCCCTTTGCTTCACCTTGCCCAGTGGCTTTTTTGGTGTATTTTTTTTTTCAAGACAGGGTTTCTCTGTGTTGCCCTGGCTGTCCTGGAACTCGCTCTGTAGGCCATGCTGGCTTCAAACTCCTGGCCTCCACCTGCCTCTGCTTTCCAAGTGCTGGGATTAAAGACAGGTGTCACCACTGCCTGGCGGATCTGGTGTTTTGTTTGTTTTTTGTTTATTTTTTGACCCAGTGTTTTTGAAACAGGGTCTGGCCTTGGAGTCTAAGGCCTCTACCTCTCTTAGCTCAGGCTGGCCTCCACCTGTGGTAGTCCTCCTACCTCTGCCTCTGGAGTGGTGGGATTACAAATGTAAACTATCACACCCAAGCCAGAAGAAATAACTTTTCAAAAAAGTTGTCCATGGGGGACCTGCAAGATGGCTCAGTGGGTAAAGCACCAAGTTTGGTGAGATCAGGGTTTGATCCCCAGCACCTACATGGTGGAAAGAGGAGGGACTGACTCCTGCAAGTTGTCCTTTGAGCTGTACACACACACACAATGACTAAAGATTTAAAAACAACAATAGTCATATAGCTGTAAACCAAGTTAGGCAGAGGTTGAAAGTTCAAGGCCAGTTTAGGCTGCAAGATCCTATCTCAAAGTATGAAGAAAAAAAGGTCCCGAGATGGTAGAGTGCTTGCCTACTTTATATAAAGCCCTAGGTTTAATCCCAGCACTGTACAAAACTTCTAATGTGGTGGTTGGTCTGTCAGCAATCTCAGCACTTGAGAGGTAGAGGTAGGAGGATTAGTACTTATCTACATAGTTCAGTGCCAACCTGGTCTATGTGAGACCCTCCCAAAAAAGTACAGGGGCAGTGGGGGAATTGTAGTTTCAGTTTTGCTTTGGTTCTTTTTTGAGAAACAGTTTCATTATACTCTACAGATTGGCTTTGAACTCCTGGCCTCAGCCGTTTCCTGTTTCCTTCCGCCTGCCAAGTAGATGGAACTGCAGGCCTGTGCCCAACTTTATTTTTATTTTTTGGCTATTGTAAATGAAGATACTTTGAACATTTATGTACAGATCTTTATAATATAAATATTTTAATATATCACATAAATTATTCATAATATATACATAAATTATGTAATATGTATTAAATTCCTTGTGTTTGTAAAATAATCCAGATATTTACAGATAAATACCTGAGAGTGCAGCAGCTAGGTCATATGGTAACTGAATGCTTAATTTGATAGAAGTCCCCAGCTTCTCCAGCATGTTTATGGAGATTGTTGTTGCCGGTGCTGTCCTTCTCTGTTTGGCTATCCAGATGAATGTGTGCGTGGAATGCTGGCTCGCTGTCATCTGTATTCCTTGATTAGGAATGACATTGAACATCCTTTGGTGTCTGTATCGTCCATTTGTATAGCTTGTGAAGTGTCCACATTTTTTGTTGTCTTGAATTTGGTTTTATGTAGCCTGTGGTAGTATGTGACTGTTTGCCCCAGTTCAGGAGAAGCTGAGGGATCAGGCTAGCATAAGCTATAGAACAAGAGCAGATCCTGAAAGATTAATGAATTGGAAGTATTTATGTTTGTCTTTTGTTAAATATAAATATCACAACTATTTTTCTCAGACTGTGTTGCCTTTTCATTTAAGGTTTTAAGGGTCAGACACAGAGCTCCATGCTAGACAAGAACTCAACTACTAAGCTACACCCCCAAGTTGCCTTTCCATTTTTTAAAGCCTTTATGTATGTGAGTGTGTACCCATGTACCACTGAACATGGGTAGAGGTCAGAGGGCCACCTAACATGAATTGCTTCTCTCCTACCAAATTGGACCTAGGGTTTGAATTCAGGTCACCTGGCTTGGCAGCAAGTGCCTTTACCCCCTAAGCCATCTCATTGGCTTCGTCTTTTAATGATCCCGCTCCCTCCTTCCCCCTTTCTGAGGAAGGGTCTCACTGTGTAACTGGATGGCCTCAAGCTCACAGAGATCTGTCTGCCTCTGCCTCGTGACTGCTGAGATTGGAGGTGTGAGGATGGTGGCAGGAGAGACGGCTTAGTTTGTAGCACTGGCTGTTCTTCCAGAGGACCCAGGTTTAATTCTTAGCACACAAGTAGCTGCTCACAACAGACTTTAACTCCGGTTTTCCTTTTCTGAATTGCACTTTCGTATTCTAAATTTTTACTTATCTCTAGGCTTCAAATCTTTTATCTCATATTTTTCTCCTAAATTTCTAAAATTTTAGATTTGCTTTTAAACCAGTGACATTTCAGGTTAACTTGGTTAATTAACTAGTTAATTATTTTGTGTGTGCGTGTGTATGCAGATCCATGTGTATAGGTGTGTAGACCCGAATTCAACTTTGGGTGTTGTTTGAGACAGGGTCTCTCACAGTGACCTGCAGTTTGCCGAGTATATTAGGCTGGTTGACAGGCCAGTGAGCCCAAGGTTTCTGCCTGTCTTTACCTCACTAGCACTGGAATTTCAAGCATCTGCCGCCACATGGAACATTTTAAAACATAGGTTCTGGGTCTCAAACTCAGGTCACCAGGCATTGTCAAGCATACAGCCCGGTCTTGGGTTTACTTTTGTGTATGTGGTTTGTTGACACCACCAATTTTGTTCCTTTGAGGTACTTTTGCGTTTGACAATATCCATTAAGTATGTAGGACCTGGTCTTGAACTCATGATCTTCTTGCTTCGGTCTCCTGGGTCTTGAGATTTACAGGCATGGCCTGGAGGAATGGCTCAGCCATTAAAGGCTAGGCTCACAACCAAAAATATAGGAGATTTACAGGCATGTGCGACCACGCTCTGCTGTGCGTTTCTGTTAGCATGCATTAGTCATGTGGAAAACAGTGGCTCATTACACTTAACAGATCTTCCACGTTTGATATGTTTTATTTGATCAAAAATTCATATTCCTGCTGAGTGTGGTGGCACTCACCTGTAATTCCAGCACTGGAGGCCGAGACAGGAAGGTCTCAGGATCAACTAGAGATACATAGCAAAGGTGGTCCCCCATTCCCTATTATGTACTATCACCACTGATTTCATGGGAAGAGTCTTAAGTATTGGGCGCTAGAAGTCTTCTGCAGGGACTTAGCAGACTTGGGCTCCATGAGACCCTATCTTTAAACCAGTAATCAAGTTTTAAAAACAAACAAATAGGGCTGGAGAGATAGCTCAGCGGTTAAGAGCATTGCCTGCTCTTCCAAAGGTCCTGAGTCCAATTCCCGGCAACCACATGGTGGCTCACAATCATCTGTAATGAGGTCTGGTGCCCTCTTCTAGCCTGCAGGCATACATGCATACAGAATATTGTATACATAATAAATAAATAAATATTTTTTAGAAAAACAAATAATAAAGCTTAAGGTAGATAATGTAAGTGTTGAAACATTCCAGTTTCCCCAAGAAAACAGCACTACTTTTGAAACACAAATTAATGTACTTTTCTTTCAAAAGTGGCACTTTCATGAATTTGTCCAATGATAAAACTTTTCTAATTGTTACCTCTGACAGGTTCTCTTAAATGAAGTTTGGCTTTCTCTTATTGTTAGTGTGACATGTTTGCACACATGACAGAGCACATGGAGGTCAGAAGACAACTTTCAAGAGTTTGTTGTTTCCTTCCCAGTTCCTGGGTTCAATCTCGGGTTCTCAGACATGTGTAGGCACACTTTTGCCCACCGAGCCATCATGATGGTCCTGGCAGGGCAAGCTCTTATGATGATAGTATCTCTAGTTTATTCTAAATAGCTAACTGTCCAAAATTAATAAATAAAATCTTTAAGTTGTTTTTCAACTTTTTCATAAGAATCTGTTTTTTTCTTTTTCAGACCATAATGCAAAAGGGAGATACATCCATAAAGCCTGTCCTTCAAGTCATTGTAAGTACCTGCATGTGTTTGAAGCAGGTCAAAAATGTTTCGGCTCTAATATGTAATTAGAAATTGCATTTGATGAAAGACGTACAGTTTTGTCTACTTCCCAGAACACACACTCTCTTACACGCACGTGTACACGCACATATACACACACATGCACTTTCTCTGCTCCATTCCCAGAATCCACTTACACTCATTCTCTCTCATACACACACCCCACACACAAATAGATACTAACATTTTTTGAAGAGCTTTACCACTTAAATTTCTTTTAATTAATTGAACCATTATTTAAGATTCTAAAATGTAATGTGGATTTCAGATATCAGAAGAGAGACTCCAGGATCATTCCTTTGGCTTTTTAAAAAATTGTTTATTGGTTTTTCAAGACAGGGTTTCTCTGTGTAAAGTGCTGACTATCCTAGAACTTGCTTTGTAGACCAGGCTGTCCTCGAACTCATTGAGCTCCCAATTTTTTCTGCCTCCCGAGTACTGGGATTAAACGAATGTGCCACCACCGCCCGGCCTAACTTATTTATTTTTATTTCATGTGCATTTGTGTTTTTACCTTCATGTATGCCCATGTGAAGGTATCAGATTCCCTGGAACTGGAGTTACAGGATGTAGCAGAATTAATAAAAACCCAGAGACATATATTGGGGTTCAACTTGAAGACCAGAAAAGCAAAGCAGCCTGCCACTGGCTCTTAGCTCTACTTCAATCCGAAAATGGCAATTCTGCCTCCAGGAATCCTCTCCTGTTTTATATTCCTCTCTAGTGCTGGGATTTAACTACATCACATAGCTGTGAGCTGCTCTGTGGGTGTGGGGAATTGAACTCGGGTCCTCTGGAAGGGCAGCCAGTGCCCTTAACCACTGAGCGATCTCTCTAGCCCCATTTTGTGCAGATTTTGAAACAGGTGAAGATAGTCACCCCTCCTGGGCTCTGTTTGCTTAGTCAGCTTCCTTCAGAAGCTGCCCCTGCCCCCTTCAGGCCAGGACAGTGTCTGCTCTGCCCCAGTCATTCTTTCCACGTGGTGCTAGGTGCTGTCCTATCTGCTTCTGTCTACACCAGCTGTGAGTTGCTTTAGGGAAATTGTTTTCTTTCCATTTTTAATTTTACTTTGCATTTTCTGCATGTTCCCTAAACAGTTCCTTGTGTGTGTTAGGTGCCATTTTATACATAATTTTGAGATACAGGAGAGAGAACACACAATTATTGATACCTCGGTTTTATTTTGTTTTTAATAATGTTAGTGGAGAGAGTTTGGTGGGAAAAACCATCAATCCAATTTTCTTTCATTTGTGTTTAGGTGTCAGGAGGATGGGCAAGCAGTTCGTCTTGTTTTAACGGCAGGCCCTTTCTTCTGCCACTTAGGTTTACTTACCCTTAGGGATTAGGCTGACAGCCTGGTTAATGAATCAGCTTTTCTATCAACTTTTCTAGAACATCCGTCCCATTACTACAGGGAATAGTCCACCCCGGTATCGACTGCTTATGAGTGATGGATTGAACACGCTCTCCTGTGAGTACGATGAGTAAATCTAGGTTCTGGGAATACTTGAATAGCAGCAGCACACTGTGCCCTTTGATTGCGGTGTTTTGAGCACCTGAAGTCCACGTTGGTGCTGGCAGAGAGCCGGTCTGACAGTAGACTGGATGAAGGGGAAAGCTGCCATTCAGATTAATTAATTTTCTCTAACTGGTGTTGTGTGTTTTCTTTGATTAATTTCCCTGAGGATAGTATTGACATTTTGTGAGTGTGATGGGTGAGCCATCCTGTACTTACTTTTTCAGGAGTTTTATTTCTATCTTAGAAGCTGTAAAAAGAAGATTGGGAGCGGGGATGGCTTCTAGAATATTTGCCTGTTGTCTCTAGTCACGGCATTAAAGACCTAGAAAAGATCGCCTTCATTTTCCCCAAGAAACTGGAATGACAGTAAAAATGATCTGGTGTCATCGAGAAATAGATAACATATAGGACCAGCCGATGATTTTAACACGGGGCAAAGCTACACTTCGTGCAGGCTGAGGGGTTTTAAAGAGCTGTGTGTAATGATTTTCCCCGTGATCAGTTCTCAGATAAAGACTGGGGGCTGAAGTTCTCTCTTTGCTTTGCAGCATTCATGTTGGCCACACAGCTGAACCCCCTTGTCGAGGAGGGGCAGCTGGCCAGCAACTGTATCTGCCAGGTCAACCGATTCATCGTTAACACCCTGAAAGACGGAAGGTACGTGCTTTGTTCTCCACTTGTTCCACTGTAGCTCGGGAACTGACTTTTGGACAGGGAAGGGGCCAAGTGCTAAAGTTCAGGGAGGTGTTTTAACAAGGCAGCGAAGAGCTTCAGCTGAACTCGGTGACTCAACTGTGGCATCAAGGAAGAAATGGCAGAAGAAACAAACTGGAAATCCCAGAAGAAAGAGTAGAATGCACAATTCCACTTATTTCTGGTTTCTTCAGCATTATTGTTAATATCGTTGAATCAACGAAAGAAACATTTAATTATGTAGTCCGGTTCCCTTTTTGTGATCTTGAGTCTTTTGTAGTCGGTGTGTTGAGCCAGTGTAGAATTTGGCTGAGTACTTGCAGGATGCTACATGCTGGAAATGCGGCAGGAGCAGAACTGTCACTCCCTCACTAAAACAATGACGTAATTTACAAACAACTATTTTAGGGAGAGGTTGCTGTACTTTTTGCTCATTTTTATTTTCAATGATAGGCTGCAACCAAAACACATGGAAATCA
The DNA here is from genome assembly GCF_037038515.1 of Microtus pennsylvanicus. NCBI lineage: Eukaryota > Metazoa > Chordata > Mammalia > Rodentia > Cricetidae > Microtus > Microtus pennsylvanicus. Next base: position 46,075,380 of record NC_134589.1, read on the forward strand.
AATATCAGCATTTCAGTGTTGATGAAATTATGTCAATATATGTTATATTACATGTATGTGTGTGTAATTTAAGACTTATTTATTTTATGTATGTGGGTCTTTTGTCTACATGTATACCTGCATACTAGAAGAAAGCACTGGATCCCATGGGGCTACAATTAGACAGTTGTGAGCTGCCATGTGGGTGCTGGTACTGAACCAGGATCCTCTGGAAGAGCAGCCAGTGCTCTTAACTGCTGAGCCATCTCTCCAGCTTCATTCTCTGTATATTTTGAAACACTTTTTTTCAGTTCATATTAACTGACTATATGTATTCTAATTTTAACATTTATCCTTTCTGTTGTCGATTTTGGATATCTTTTAAAAATTCAAATTAAGATTTGATTGGTAAGTTTATACGTGGTGTTAATTTTAAAAAAATCTTTTTCTATCTGTCTGTCTATCTTTGACGCAAGGTTTCGCTGTTTAGCCTTGTCTAGCTTATATAGACCAGGTTGGCCTCTAACTCACAGAAATCTGTCTGTCTCTGCCTCCTGAGTGCTGGGATTAAAGGCTTGGTTGTGAAACAGCCTTGTGGATGTTGGTTTCTCTGCAAGAACAGCAAGTACTCTTAACCATGAAACATCCCTACTCCTGCATCTTTTGAGTATGCTACTGTATGTGTATTACTGTGGTTTTGCTTTGCTTTTTTTTTTGTCTCTGTCGTAAACTGATAGTCTCTTGTTTATATGGTGATTCTTACCTTTTAAAATTTGTATTTGAATCGACAGATATTTCAAAGTAGATCACTGTATTACTACCCTCCCAAAATAAAGCAGGTCTCTCTCTCTTGTAGACCAGCTTGGCCTCAAACTCACAGAGATCCATCTGCCTCTGCCTCTGCCTCTGCCTCCTAGTGCTGGGATTTAAGGCGTGCGCCACCCCCTGCCCCCCAGCATAAAGTGATCTCTGTTGTGTTTTTTGTTTTGTTTTTACAGAACTGAGCATAGCTAGCATGCTTCTAGGCAGTCAGATCCTAGCCCTGACCTCATTCTTTATGGTCATTATTTATTCTGGTTCCTGTAGATTGATTGTAGTTTACCGTGTCTTGTTGTTTATCTGTTTTTTTTCTCTGTCCCTCCCTTTTCTTCTTTTCTTTCCAGAACTATGTGGTCCGGTCCATAACTCACAGAGGTCTGCCTGCTTCTGTCTCCTGAGCACTAAGTAAAGTCATGTGTTCATACACTTGGCAGTTTCCATTTTTTTAAAGTTTTTTACAAGCGTCTTTTAGCAGTTCTTACAGGGAAATTTTGTGGATGTTAAAACTCTCATCTTTAGTGGGCTGGAGAGATAACAACACCCCATTGATAAATTGCTTGGTAGGCAAGCGTGAGAATCTGAGTTTTTTTCTAAGAAATCAGGTCCAGTGGCGCAAGTTCCAGGGGTTAGGGGGTGGGAAGAGGAGGTAGTTGGGTCCCTGGTTGGGGAGGGCAGGCAAAGGAGGTAAGTGAGTCATTGGTGTTCCTCTCCTTGCCAGCCTAGTCTAACTGGGAAGTCCCAGGTCTTAGTGAGAGACTGTCTCAAAAAATAAGATTTGCTGGGCAGTGGTGGTGCACACCTTTAATCCCAGCACTTGGGAGGCAGAGGCAGGCGGATCTCAGTGAGTTCGAGGCCAGCTTGGTCTACAAAGCTAGTTCCAGGACAGTCAGGACTGTTGCGCAGAGAAACCCTGTCTCAAAAAAAAAAAAAACCCAATACTTAAGTAGGTAGATAGGTGGGTGGGCAGGCGGGCGGACGGACAGATGGACAGACAAAGGTGGGTGACTAATGAGGCCCGAGGCCCTTGTTCAGTCCCATGACCCTCATGGTAGCAGGAGAGAATGGCACATGCACACAATAAATACCTAAGGTTTAAAAGGAAAAGGATTGGCATTGGGAATATACCTCATTTGGTGGTATTTTCCTAGCATTCACACTGCCCTGGGTTTGGTTGGTAACACCATCTAAACCAGGTCTAGCGGTGTATGCTTGTAATCCCAGTATCTGGGGTAATCATGAGGATCTGAATGAAAATTAAGGTCATCTTCATATATAGCAAATTCTAGACCAGCCTGGGCTACATGTTTCAAAACAAAGGAAAAATCAAGGTGAATGGTTCCTGAGTATTGATTGATACCTGAAGTTGACCTCTCCTCTACAGTTTCTTTTTTGAACTCAATGTGGCTTCTTGGTGCAGTGGAATACTGCGGTAGATACATATCCCCAGGAGGTGTACTTCACATGCCCTTCCGTTTGTACCAGCTGTTTCTTTTCTTCTTTTTTTCTTTTCTTTTTTTTTTTAGACAGGATTTCTCTGTGTAGTCTTCGCTGTTCTGGAACTCACTGTATAGGCCAGGCTGGCCTTGAATTCAGAGAAATTTACCCATTTCCCCTCTGCCTCCTGAGTGCTGGGATTAAAGGTGTGCGCCACCACCGCCCAGCTTGTTTCTTTCAATTTTGAGGCGGTCTCTTATCAACTGCCTTGACTGGCCTTTAATTTGCGGTGCTTTTACTGCTTCCACAGCAGTTGGGATTACAGATATGAACCATTACCCTTAGCTAACAGACCTTGTGTTACATAAAACTGGCCTATGATCTTCAGAATCTCAAACATGCAAATAAAGTTTGTTTATATTTTAAGTATTGAATCTTCTGTTATCCTTTCTCATTGGTATGACAAAAGTACCTGATAGAAATCAGCTTGGAGAAGGGGTCTTTTGGTTCACAGTTTGAGAGTACAGTCCATCATGGCATCTAGAGTCTTTTTATTCAGTCTGGGACCTCAGTCCATAGAATGGTGTCACCCCAGTTATGGTGGATCTTCTCACCTCGGTTAATCTAATCTGAAGACCCCTTCAGGGGCATACCCAGAGATTTGTCTACTGTGGTTCTATTCTGCCAGGTTGACAGTATCAACTGTCAACGTGTAATGTTATTTCGCCCTGTTTTTTTTTTTTTGATCTAATTTGGTTTATCTTTGGCTCTTATTTTAATGAATTCAGTCTATTTTATGATTCCCTTCTGGGAAGTCTCACTCTCGGCGTAGGCTTTCTTGTTTGCCAGGCTCTTTCTCGTGTGCCTTGTTCCTTTCATTTTGTACATTGTGTGTTGGTGTGAACAGTTGTGGACAGTTCTGCCAGCCTGCCTGCCTGGGGTCTGTTATCTTCGCTCCGGACTGTCTTGAGTTCTACAAGCAGAGCTTCTTTCTGACTTCTAGGGCATGTTTGAGGGAGAGGCGGGAGAGCTTTTCTGGGATCGACTACAGTCCTTGCCGGGAGACACTGCAAAGCTTCTCTCTACTGAGCGCATTTCTGCTCATGGCTCCGCCCTGGCTCACACTGAAGCATGGCAAATGGCGTGTCTGTTTCATACTTCTGCCGAGAGCCTGTGTTGTATGTCTGAATTTATCTGTTCCTTGCCTTTATCTCTCTCTCTCTCTCTCTCTCTCTCTCTCTCTCTCTCTCTTTTTTTTTTTTTTGGCTGGGATGGGGGTGGTTTCAAGACATGGTTTTTCTTTGTAAGAGCCCAGGTTGTCCTGGAACTCGCTTTGTAGACCAGGCTGGCCTCGAACTCACAGAGATCCACCTCTGCCCCCCGAGTGCTGGGATTAAAGGCATGCGTCACTACTGCCTGGTTCCTCTTAATTATTTTTAACTTAATTATTTTATGTGAATGGATCTTGTGTGTGTGTGTGTGCGCGCGCGTGCGCGCGCGTGACATGTGTGCCTAGTGCCTGTGGAAGCCAGAGGATCCCTTGGAGTTACAGATGGTTGTGAGCTGCTATGTGGGTACTGGGAATTGAACCTGGGTTCTCTGGAAGAGCAGCTAGTCCTCTTAGTCACTGAGCCATCTCTCTGGTCCCCTATTTATTTTGAGACAAATTTTTGCTACATTTTTAAGGCCTCAGCCTAGGCTGCCTCAGCTTCCTAAATTCTCAGATTAGAAGCTGCACCACCAAACCCAGCTTAATTCTTTTAAATAGTTGTCTTTGTTGTCATTTACACAAATGTTTATTGACTGTAGCTTTTTTTTCTGTATTCGGCTTATGTACTTTGTCTTTTTAAATTTTTATTTTAAAATATTTGAAGTTTTGATTTTACTTTATTATTATTCCATGTGTGTACGCACATACGTGTTCACTTGTTGTGGTGTACATGTGCGTGTTCTTGTTATGGTGTACATGAAGAGGTTGGTTCTCTCCTTCCAGTTTTCTGGGGATTGAATTCTGGTCACCAGGTTTATGCAGCAGGTCTTTACCAACTGAACCTATTACCAGCCTGTTTTAATGTTTGTAGATTAAAAAGAAATGTATGTGCACGCACGTGTGGGTGGTATGCGCTCTCTCACATGCTCTTAGAACCCCGATATCTTCCTCAGTGACTCTTATTCCCTTGAGAGTCTCTCGCTGACCCTGGAGATGACTGGCTTCTTTTTTTTTTTTTTGCTAGGCTGATGGTCTTTGACCCTTCTAGACTTTACAGGAACACCAGTCTTAACTTTGAGGATTCGAACTCAAGACCTTGTGCTTGCACAATGAGTACTGTGACTCACTGAACTGTCTCATCAGCCGCTACTTTGTCCTTTAAAAATGTTTTTTGAGCCGGGCAGTGGTGGTGCACGCCTTTAATCCCAGCACTCGGGAGGCAGAGGCAGGTGGATCTTCGAGGCCAGCCTGGTCTACAAGAGCTAGTACCAGGACAGGCTCCAACGCTACAGAGAAACCCTGTCTCAAAAAAGCAAAAAAAAAAAAAAAGTTTTTTGACATGTATCTGTTTTTTAAAATTTTGTGTGTATGGGGGTTCTGTCTGTGGCATGTATATCTTTGCACCATGTGTGTGCCTGGTGTCCATGGGCTCCAGAAGACATTGAGTGCATCCTCTGGAGTTGTAGATGGTTATGAGCCATCGAACCTGGATCCTCAGGAAGAGTAGCCAGTGTTCCTAATCCCTGACTCAACTCTCCAGTACTTAATACTTTGTCCTTTAATTTTTATTTATTTTTATTTACAGAAATAGTAAACCTGTTGTCTGTTTTACATGTTTTTCCATTCTGCCTTGGTCTATTTGTATATGGTATTTTGTGGTGTAGAATTGAGGGCATTTTTTTTAAAAAAAAAAAATCTGTATTTGCATTTTTCCCATTATGACCTCTGGATCATAATGCTGAAGAAGCTTTTGATTAAATTTTTTTCCGGGGGGGGGTGGGGGGAAGGCGTCTTTCTAGACAAGGTTTCTAGAACTGATTTTGTAGACCAGGCTGGCCTCGAACTCACAAATATCTGCATGTGCCATCACCGCCCAGCATCTGACCAGATTTTTGACCATATTTTAGTACATCAGATGAGGGTTTGGTTTTTTTTGTTTTTTGTTTTTTTTTTTTTTTTATTTTTTAGACAGGGTTTCTCTGTGAAGTTTTTGGTTCCTGTCCTGGAACTAGCTCTTGTAGACCAGGCTGGCCTCGAAGATCCGCCTGCCTCTGCCTCTCAAGTGCTGGGATTAAAGGCATGCGCCACCACCGCCCGGCCAGATGAGGTTTATTTTTACATATGACATGAGTGAGGAATCTAACTTAGTTTCTTTTCCAAATAGGCAGCACATAGAGGGCCAGTGAGAATGTTTTTTTCTGAGTGTGATGGGAGGCCAAGCCAGAGGGTTTTCAACAGGTGTTTTAAATTTTTTATTTTATTTAATGAGAAAGGGTCTCATCTCACATAGCCCAGGCAGACTTCCATGGTGCTGGGGATTGAACACTGGGCTTTGTATAGAAAACTACATAATCAGCCCTGAGTTGTGAAAGTTTTTTAACTTCTTTTCCACTTAGGGCCTCACACATGGTAGACAAGCAGTCCAGCACAGTATGCTGTTTTTCACTGTGTTATAATCTTTGAAAGGTTTGCAGAAGTTCCTCTGATAGGCCTGGGGATGTGGTTCAGTTGGTACTGTGCTTGTCTAGCATGCCTGAGGCCACATAGACCCAGGCGTAGTGCACACCCCTGTAATCCCACCACTTGGAAGAGGGAAGCAGGAGGATTAGAAGAAGCTGTAGTGAGTTTGCAGCCAGCCTGGGCTGCTATGAGATTCTCCCAGAAGCCACAAATAAAATGAGACCTGAAAACACAAAAGTGAACTGTGATAACTGTGTGGAAAATTGATAGTTGGTGGCAAACACAGATGTAAAGAGACTGGTATCTATTCTGAATTTGTCACTTTTCCCCCTGATCTGATCGTGTGTTCATGTGTCACTGACAGCTTTTGAAAGTCTGAAATTATTTGGAACACTTCACAGTGTTAAACAGTCATTATCACAATTAATTTTAGAACATTTTTTTTACTCCCACAAAGAAACTCTATACCCTTTAGCTACTAATCCCAGATCTCTGGATCCCAGAGAGCCACTGATCTTTTTGTGCCTATAGATTTGTTGACTCTGGACATTTCATGTAAATGGAGTCATAAAATATCTGGTCCTTTTTGACATTGTTTTATTTAGTATTTTCAGGTCTAGGACGTGTTACTACTTCATTCCTCTTTGTGGTAATATTCTGTTGGATAGACAGATCACATTTTGCTTATCTTTCTCCCTTTTTTTTTTTTGTACTGGGGTTAGCATGCACGCTAGGCAGCAGGTCTACCACTGAGCTACATGCTACATTCCCAGCCCTCTTTATTTTTTATTTTGAGACAGTGTCTTGCTTAAGTTACCTAGGCTGTTCTTGAACTTGAGCTCCTCCTGCCTTAACTTTCCAGTTAATTGAGATTACAGACCTGGGCCTCTAGGCCCAGCACATTTTGCTTATCTTGTTTTTCAGTTTCTGGGCTGTTGGTTTGTTTGTCTGCGTGCATTTTAAATAGTGCGCTGAAGATTAGTGTACACGTTTTTATATGATTGGCCCTTTTCCTGTGGATTCTCAGTCTGCGCAGTCAACTGACCAGAAGTATTCAGGGGAAATATTGTATGAACATATACAGCCATATTTATATTAGGCGCCAAATAATACAGTATAGCATTATTTGCATCATGTTGACTATCGTAGGTAATCTAGAGATGTTTAAAGCATACGAGAGGAGGATGTGTGTTAATTAAATGCAGCTACTACCTTGATCCATGTACAGATTCTCCTGGGAGTTGTGTCCTGGTGACATGGGCACGGGTGAATATCTAGGGGAGAAGTTGCTAGTTAAAATGCTTTTACTGACTACTTTCCCAAACTCCTCTACCCATCTACCATCTCTGCAGCAGGCCAGGGTGGATAATCTGCGCATCTTTCACTGTCCTTGTAATTATGTGCTGTGAAAATACCATCTGTGGGTATTTTAGTGACTTTTGGTTGGCAGTTTTCATGTTTTTTTCTTTCATATGAATTTTAAGAGTTATATCAAGTTCAAAAACCAAGCAGAGGTCTTGTTTGAATGCGCATAATTGCATTGAGTTGATATATTTTGACATTGGGTGTTTTCATCCAAGAATGTGATATCTTACCATTGACAGCCTTGAATTTTTTAGATAATTATCTCATTATTTGTTTTTGAGTTTTTTCTTTACATTTGTATATTATTTGTGCAGGGCACATGTATGTAGGGACACATATGCTATGACATAATTGAGTGTTTTATTATTGGAAGAACGTGTGCTGTGCACGTGTGAAGTCAGAGCACACCTTTCAGGAGCTGGTTTTCTCCTTCAGTACGGCTACCAGAGATCAGATGCGGGTGTGAGGCTTGTGCGAAGTGCCCTGAGCCACTGAGCCCTCTCACCTGGCCTGTCTCTTTGTTTTTAATGGTTCTGAATCAGTCAGCACCATTAAAGCCATGCTGACAGTGTAGCAGCAGGTACCCTCTCTAGCTGGATAACAGTGGAGCTGCCTCTGGTGTCAGTGCTTAGCATCACTTATCTTGTAAAGTGCACATGCTTTATCATGTTCAGTCTTGGGGTTTTGCAGGAATGGCTCCTGAATTTTTTGAAAAGCTTTTACAACAGCTTGATATAATCATATTATTTTTAATCCTTTAATAGTATGAATTATTTTAACCGATTAATATTGAACTGTTCTTTTGTGGTTACATAATAAATCCTGTATCTAAAAAATAATCCTCTTACTTTCCTTTCTTTTTCCTCAAATCAGTTTTATATGTTACGTGATTTTGAACATATAAGAGTATACAGAGCACATAGTAGAATTGAGTCCCTGTAGCGCTCACTTAGATAGCACTTGACATCGGGTCCTGCTCTGTCCCTCTTTTTTCCCACATATACTCTAGATAATTTTGAAGTAAGAATCAGATACAGTATTTCACATGTAGACATTTTATCATTTTTATTTAAATGATCAACTAGTTTTGAAAAATAAGTACTGGAGTTGAGGAGACAACTCAGTAAGGTGCTTGCCTCATAAGCACGATGTTGGGATCCCCACTGCCCATATAAAAAGCTAAGCATGACGACACTACTCTGGCCCTGGTGCTGGAGGTGGGAGGAAGGTGGATCCCCAGAGCATACTGGCAGCAAGTCTGCCCAGTTGGTGAGCTCTGGGCTCAGAGATACTGTAACAAACAAACAACCAAACAAAGGGAGAAGGCTGGGCAGGGTGGCCCACACCTTTAGTTCTAGTACTCCAGAGGCAGAGGCAGGCAGATCTCTAAATTCAGGACCAGCCTGGTCTACGCATCAAATCAAGAACAACCATAGCTACATAGTGACACTCTGTCTTAGAAAACTAAAAGATAAAAATTAAGGTGGAGGGTGTGGTGAGATGGTTGAGCAGGTAAAGGCACTTATTACCAGGCCTGAGACCTGAGTTTGATCCCCCGGAACCCACATTGTACAACCAACTCCTGAAGCACAAGTGTGTGCATGCAAACACACTCATAATAAGTAAATAAATATAAAAAGCTGGGCATAATGGAACACGCCTTTAAACCCGGCCTTGGGAGGCAGAGGCAGGAAGTTTTCTGAGTTCAAAGCCGGCCTGGTCTACAGAATGAATTCCAGGACAGCCCGACTACTTAGAGAGACTTGTCTCTAATAAGTAAATGGATGAAGTGTGGAGAGAAATAGAAGACACCCAACACCAGGCAGTGGTGGCGCTCGCCTTTAATCCCAGCACTCAGGAGGCAGAGGCAGAGGCAGGCATATCTCTGTGAGTTTGAGGCCAGTCTGTCCTACAAAGCAAGTTTATGACAAGATCCAAACCTGTGGAGAAATCCTGTCCCGAGGGGGACAAAAAGGCACTCAACTTACTGGTGTCTTGATCTCAGGCTTGTGCACATACACATGCAACATGTGCACCCACATGCATATGTATGCACACACAAGCATGCACTCATTCATACTACACACATCCATGCACACAAAAATGAAAGGCAGGTACCATTTGCACCTAAAGTAAATATCCAGCAGTGTTCATGTTCCAACTACTCATATATATGAATTTATAAATGCTTATATGTGTATGTGTCTGTATACATTTGCATATACATTCATATTTGAATCAGGAGCCAAAGTAAATTAACATAGCAGTAGGTTGATGCTCTGGAGAGCTTCTAACACCCATATGTTCCTCCTTTGTCTTTTATCCTTACAGTTTCCCATAGCCTGTATTTTGCTATGGTATCCCTGTAAAGGTTACCTATGTTCTCTGTAAAATGGGTTTGGTGTATTATTAGACTATGCAGTTGTATTCATCTTGTTTTATTTCATTTAATGTATATATGTGTTATAAGATGGAATACATTTTTAGTATTTTGTTAGAATTTTAGATTTCTTAAAATTTAATTTTGTGTTTATGAATGTTTTACCTGCATGTGTATGTACCACGTGTGTGTCTGGTGTCTACAGAGGGCGAAAGAAGGCGTCAGATATTCTGGATCTGGAGTTACAGGTGGTTGTTGTGAGCCACCATGTAGGAGTTCGGACTCAGGCAGGTCCTCTGGAAGAGCAGCCAGTGCTTTCATTTACTAACCATTTCCCCCAGCCCAAGATAAAATTTAAAACTAATTGTGTGTGTGTGTGTGTGTGTGTGTGTGTGTGTGTGTGTGTGTGTGTGTGTGTGTGTGTGTGTGTCTTTGTGGTTATGCATACATGTGATATGTTGGGGAAGTGTCTTCGGAAACCAGAGACATCGTGCCCTGGAACTGGGGCTAAAGGCAATGATGAACTGCTAGATGCTGGTACTCAGAACCAAACTCTGGTTCTCAGCAAGAGCAGTATACACTTTAACTGATGAGACATCTCTCCAGCCCTAGATAGTTGTTTTGTTTGTTTGTTTTTTAATGTTTCTTTTTTGTTTTGTTTTGTCTTTTATTTTTGGTTTCTGGAGCATGATATCATGTAGCGCAGGCTGGCTTCTAACTCACTGTGCATCTGAGGTAATCCTTGAACTCCTGATCTCAAGTGCTAGAATTGTAAGCATGCACCGCCACATTTGACTGAGCGGGTAGCTTTAACAGATCGTCTATATCCAGTTCATAGCAGATCATTTTTTCAGGCTTGTTTTGTTAAAGTGCCGTAACCCTGGAAGGATAACTTGATAAAGGTAGCACATATTGAATCATATGTAAAGTCCACCTTCAGCAGCCAGACCATCCAAACAATGAAGTGTGGTTATTGCTTCATCCTTGCTCACATTTGCCTGCCCCGCCCCTTTTTATTGCCACTAGCTGGCTTTCCTTCAGTCCACTATCCTCTTTTCTGTCACCCCCACCCCCACCCCACCCCCCCGTGGTTAATTGCCTTCAAATTCCATTTTTCTGTTGCAGCTCTTTTTTTCTTTTCTCAGGTTTCATGTGTGTGTACATGTGATGTGCATGTGTGTGTGCGTGCACGTTAACATTTGTACATGAACATGCAAATCCAAGGCTTGGGAGACATTATCCTTAACCACCTTTCCACTCCTGAGTTTCATGGAGGCAGGGTCTTAGACAAGCCCAGAGCTCTGCAGTATGGCTTGTCTTGCTAACCAGCTTGTGCTGGGGATTCCCCCTCTGAAAGATGGAATTACAGGAGGATTACCACATCCACCCGGCATTTATTTGGGTTTCTGGGCATCTGAACTCCAGTGCTCACACTCAGAATTGCCCAAGCACTTTACCTACTGAGAGCTGACCTTCTGTGGGTGTGGTTCTTTTAGTCTGCAGACGACATCGTGACATCTTGTGTAGGTATTAAGTGACATCTTTGGGCTGTTGCTTAATCAAGCACTGTAACTGGCTACCTGCACTTAGTGAAAGTACAGTCTAGTAGAAATAACTAATCAATTTAAAACTAAAAATAATGTTCTGAAGGAATGAAATCGTGGTTGTAGTCAGACAAAGAAACTGATCTAAATGAAAGACCAAGAAAATGTCTTTTGAAATGATATTTGAGATAGAGGTTGGAGGGGCGTAGCTCTGTGGTAGAGCATTCTCTTAGCATGAATAAGTCCCTGGTTCAGTTCCAAGTTTGAGATAAGAACTAAAAAGTGCATATTAGATGAAGCAGAATGGGAAAAAAATGCAGTTGGAGGACCATGTGTAGGCTTTGTGGCAGGAGGAAGCATGGCTTCTGCCAGGAACTGAAAGAAAACAGCTGGGCTAGAGGGCAGCACACTTGAATTGCTGAGACGAGATTAGCTGGAGGTGGTAGCATAGCAGAGCCAGACCATAAAGCCACATGAGCACTTTAAAAAGAAATGTGTGTGTGTGCGTGTGTGTGTTGATGCATGTGTGTAAGTACTTGTGCGTGTACCTGTGGAAGCAGAGGTATTGTTCCTTAGGTATCATCTACTTTTTTTTTTTTTGAGATAGGTACACTAGCCTAGAACTTGCTGGTTATGCTAGGCTGACTGTTCAGCACTGGAATTACAAGCATGTGCTACCACATCTGACTGGCTTTTTGTTTTGTTTTGTTTTTTCCAAGACAGGGTTTCTCTGTGTAGCTTTGAAACCTGTCCTGGACCTAGCACTTGTAGACCAGGCTGGCCTCGAACTCAGAGATCATCCGCCTGCTTCTGCCTCCCGAGTGCTGGGATTAAAGGTGTGCACCACTGCGGCCCGACTTATCTGTTTATATGGGTGTTAGGGATCAAACTCAGGCCTTCGTGCTTGCACAGCAAGTATTCTCTGGGAAAAAGTAATGGTTCTGAAAACAGGTCATCTTTTTGTGCTGTAGGATTTTGTATTTAATAATCTGAATTCTTATATCAGTGTCTCCGTGAAGATAATGGCACATAGAAAGGTGTACTGTTTTAATTAAGGAACTAGATAAGAAATAAATACCATATAGTCATTCCAAAAAAACATTGTTGTGGGTAACTAGTGAATGAAGTATTTACATAGGAATTAACACTTCTTAAGTTATTCATGAGTGAGAAAAGGATTATAAAGGACACAGTTTAGCCAGACAATCATTAAAGTTTAGTTCTTCTCAAAGCTCCAGAGTTCTTTTTTCTAACTTGTGTCTGTTTGTCTTTGTAGGAGAGTAGTTATTTTGATGGACGTGGAAGTTGTGAAGTCAGCTGAAGCAGTTGGAGTAAAAATTGGGAACCCAGTGCCCTATAATGAAGGTAAAATCTTCCTTGTAGGTTGTAGCCCTCAGTTGGATACAGCTTTGTAGACCAGAACATCGCTTTGTGATTTAGTAGTCTTAATAAAATGGTGAATCAGGAGAAGGGGTAGAGACCAACTTATTCTATCCTATTTGTTGTTGCTTTATTTTATTATTTGTTAATTTTTTTTAAAGACAGGATTTGTTAAGAATGAATGGCGAGTTTTATCAAACGCCTTTTCTGTTTCAGTCAGCTAATTAGTGGATTACAGTGATTGATTTTCAGATGCCAAAGCAACCTGGAATGTCTGGGATAGTCTGGATTTGTGGTGGGTTATTCCTTTCATAGACTTGGATTTGCTTTGCTGAGTCTGATTTGATTTTGTTTAGTATTTTTTGCATCTTTTTTTAAGATTTATTTTTATTATTTTTGTTCATGTTTGTTTGTGTCTGTGCCTGGAGGGCAAGCTGGTTCTCTGGTAAGTTATGGGCAGAGTTTAGCTGGGAGCAAGAGTAGTCCATGTTCTTAGCCACTGAGCCCACTCCAGCCCCCTGTGAGTCATTTTAATCTATGGTTTCTTGTTTCAGTTTGATTTTGGTATCTGAGTAATCCTGACCATACAGGGTGATCTGGAGAATATTCATTTTGTATTTTTTAGGTTCATGTAGGGTCCCTGCTATTTCCTCCTTAAATGTTAAGTTGAATCCACTAGTGATGTCTTGACCCAGTGGCTTCCCCAGGCTTCATCCTGCTGCCTCAGCCACCGCTATGCCGCTGTGTTTGGCTCATACAACAATGCTAATTCAAGTGTGAGATTTTCTAAAGATCTTTTCTGCTACTGATAACTTTTCCCTTTTGATAAACAACAGATGTGTGTTTCAAATTCTATTAAATTCTGTTAGAGTTGTATTTTTGTGCCTTGGATTAGGATACCTTTTGGTAAACTGTCTTCACTTGAAGAGAGTGTATGTAGTTGTATAGTATTTCACAAATGGGAGGGCCAATTAGTGTAGTTCAAGTACTCGAGATTCTTCCTGACTTTTTGTTTGCTTGCTATGTCAATTGATAGAGGAATTCTAGCCCCTCCGACTGTAATTGTAGGTTTATGTTTCTCTTGAAGTTCTGTTAGCCTCGCTCCTATGTTTTGAAGCCCTATTCTGAAGTGTATGGCCAGTTAGAATAACTGTACTTTTGATGACTTGTCCATGAAGTGCCTTTCTTTATCTGCCTCGATTGTCACAGAACCAGACTACCTCACTAGTTCCCTAAGTCAGCATTATCTGGGATGCTTTTGCCCATAGTCTTATTTTTAATGTATTTATATGGTTAGCACATTTGAATTTTTTAAGCAGTATGCAGTATGTCTTGCTTCAAGTTTTCTTTTATATTTGTTTATGTGCAAGTGCATTTTAAACATAGGGCCTCATGGTTTTATGTAGGCGACCATAGCTGCTAGGAGATAATAAGAGCAGGGGTCCTCCCTGACCGCTTTGTGTGTGTGTGTGTGTCTGTCTGTATTTAGAGGTGTTCCATTTGTGGCTGAGTATGCCACTGATACCCATTTTCTGACAGTCTGTTGCTTCAAGAAATGCAAATTAGGGGGCCAGAAAGATGACTTAGCAGTTAAAAGCTCATGAAGACCAGAGTTCTAATTCCAATGGCCATGTAACAGGCCTGGTGCCTACACACACTTATAACATTGGCTCCAAGAAAGGTGAGGCAGGAGGATTGCTGGAATACCTCTGCTTTTGTTGCAGCCTAGCCAAGGAACAGAAACCCCATGTTCAGAGAGAAACCCTGTCTCAAGTAGTACAGATTTGGAGGGACACACAAGCAAAAATGAAAATTATTATTGGGGATTTCCTGAACAGATTTCTTATATATCCAGAAGTCTTTATTTCAAAGTTTTTTGTTATTGTAAAAATTATGTTTAACTATATAAATTATGTGAATGAATATTGCAGAATTTTACATATATGTTAGATATTATCTTTCATATATTTTCATATGTATATGAAATATACATATTTCATATATATTCATTATGTTTCATATTAGTATGTTAAAAAACTATATAGTTGAAAAACTATATAGTTTTTTAAGATTTATTTATTTATTATGAATACAGTGTTCTTACTGTATGTATGCCTACATGATAGAACAGGGCACCAGATCTCATTATAGATAGTTGTGAGCCACCGTGTGACTGCTGGGAATTGAACACAGGACCTCTGGAAGAACAGCCAGTGCTTTTAACCTCTGAACTATCTCTCCAGCCCAACTGTACAGTTTTTAAACATTGAAATTTTAACGAAAAACTAAAAGTACAAAAAGATAAATATTAAGTTGGGCAGTAGGGGCACACACCTTTAATCCTAGCATTCTGGGAAGCAGAGGCAGTTGGATCTCAGTTCCAGGACAGCCAGGGCTACACACAGAGAAACCCTGTCTTGAAGAAAAAGAGAAAAGAAAAGAAACTTAAGATGATCATATATCTGTGTCTTTTACATTTTTTCTGTGTGTGAGTGTTTTGCTTGCCTGTATATAAGCATGCCCTGTGCACTCAGTGCTTTCAGAGGTCAGAAGAGGGTGTTGGCTTCCCTGGAATTGGAGTAACAGCGAGCCTCCACATGGGTGCTATGCTCCTAACCACTGAACCATCTCTCCAGCCCTATTTCTTTCCTTTTCTTGTTTGTTTGTTTTGTTTGTTGTTTGCTTTTGTTTTTCAAGACAGGGTTTCTCTATAGCTTTGGCGCCTGTCCTGGAACTAGCTCTTGTAGACCAGGCTGGCCACGAACTCACAAAGATCCGCCTGCCTCTGCCTTCCTGAGTGCTGGAATTAAAGGTGTGCACCACCACCACCCAGCCAGCCCCATTTCTTTAACAAGCATTAATGTTTGTTTTGATTTTTGAGTAGAGATACATGACTTTGAAATGAGAACTTCAGGCTTATGTAGTGAGGATTATACCTGCCCACTGCTGCCCTTTGTAGAGAACACATTTAGGGTTTCTTTGTCCTTCAGGAGCTATGCACATCAGTTAACCAAATTCAGATGTTCCTCTTGTGCCCCGCATGGAAAAATACAAAACAGGAAGAAAGAAAAGGATTTGTGAGGTGAAGCAGTGGGTGCAGGCTTTAGTCTGTTCTAAGTGAGGCCAATCCTTTTAAATGTTCAAGAACTCCTTTGCTTTTGTTTTTGCCCTCTGAGGTAGATGTTTTTTGTAGTTGGCCCTTTTTCTTCTGTGTTTGTCTTTTTCTTCTCAATTTCCAAGTGTTCTTTTAAAAGTAGGGAGTGTTGTTCTTTGGTTCAGATATGAATTGTAGACGTATGTGTGTGATTTTTCTATTCCCATTCCCCCATCCCTCCCATGTCTCTCCTATCATTCCCTCTCATATTCATAGCCTGTTTTCCTACACACACTTTACACATACCCCTAAATATGTAAGTGCAACTTTCTGAATCTGAGCTGTAGATTCTTTGTGACTTGCTTATGATGTTTTGCTTTGTGATAGTTCTTCTGTTTGTTTTATTTATTGTTTTAAATGCATGCGGTAGATTGAATATGGCCCCGATAATCTCATAGGAAGTGACACTATTAGAGGATGAGGCTTTTTTGGAGTGGGTGTGGCCTTGTTGGAGGAAGTGTGTCACTGTGGGGGTGGGCTTTGAGGTTTCAGGATACTGCTGAGTGTCTCAGTTGACTTCCTGTTGCCTCCAAGACATAGTGCTCTCAGCTCCAGCATCACATATGTGTGTGCCACCATGCTCCCCAACGGATGATAATGGGCTGGACTTCTGAAACTGTGGCCAAGCACCCCAATTAAATGTCTTCTTTATAAGAGTTGCCATGGTCATGGTGTCTCTTCACAGCAATAGAAATCCTACCTAAGACAGAAGTTGGTACAAGGGTCTGGGGTACTGCTGTGATAGGTTGGACCATGTGTTTGTTTGGAGGAATTTGGACTTAGGTACTTTGGGTTATGAGAGCAGTAGAATGCTTTAAGCACTGCTTAATGGGCCATATTAGTAGGAGCATGGAATACAGAGGTGCTAAGGGTTATTTGAACTGTCGGGAGCTCACTCAGGTTTCAGAGAATTTTAGTATCTTGTGATATTTTGGTGAAGAAAGTGGCTACCGTTGCCCTTGTTCAAAGAGTCTGCCTGAGACTCAAAGCAAAGAGTTTTGGATTAATTGTGTTGGCAGAAGAAATCTCAAAATAGCCCAGTATAGATTCTGTCATGTGGATATTAGTGATAACGGTAATGAAGATTTATAATGAAAAGGAGCAAGCTGAGCAGGGTAAATTACAAAAAGTAAATTTTGAGGAGAACAAGAGCACCAGGAAGTAGAATAGATCTAACTCTGTGTTCAAGGAGATAGATGGATTAAGAAATGAGATAAAGGGAGTGGTGATCTTAGAGAAAGATCCCACCCGGCTAAGTTTCCAATTTTTGAAAGGAACTAAAAGTTTAGAGTTGTGTGGTGGTGGGGCACACCTTTGATCCCATAACTGGGGAGGCAGAGGCAGGCGAGTGTCGCAGTCAACTTCCTAATGTTTGCAAGGTATAGCACCCTCAGCTCCAGCACCATGTCTGCCTGTACACCACTATGCTCCCCATCGTGATGATAATAGACTGAACCTCTGAAACTGTAAGCGAGCACCCCAGTTAAATGTCTTCTTTATAAGAGTTGCTGTGGCCATGGTGTCTCTTCACAGTATGTGAAAACCCTAAGCCAGTGCACATGAATGTTTTGCCTGCTTGCATGCTTGGTGCCTGTGGAGACCAGAAGAGGGAATTGGATTCCCCCTGGAACTGGAGTTCCAAGATGCCATTTGGATGTTTGGAATCAAATCCGGGTCCTCTGGAAAAGCAACCAGTGTTCTTAACCAATGGGGCATCTCTCTGACCTCACGTATGCTTTAAGATTTATGTATTTATTTATTATGTATACAGTGTTCTCCGCTTATATGCCTGCATGACAGAAATGGGTACCAGATCTCATTATAGGTGGTTGTGACCACCATGTGGTTGCTGAGAATTGAACTTAGGACCTCTGGAAGAGCAGCCAGTGCCTTAACCACTGAGCCGTCTCTCCAGCCCCATGTTTGTTTTTGAGACCATGTCTTACTGTGTAGCTCTGGCTGGCCTGACACTTACTATGTAGCCCATACTGACCTCAAACTTGAACCTCTTGTCTCAGCCTCCTGAGATTATAAACACAAGCCATTGCACCTATCATCTGAATAAAACTTTTATTACTGGGCTGGAGAAAGGTTTAGCAATTAGGAATTCAGTTCCCAGCACCCATACTGGGTAGTTCACAATAGTCTATATAACTCCAGCTCCAGGAAACCTGAAGCCTCTGGCCTCTGTGAGGACCTACATTAATGCGTATATACCCACATGCAGGTGCACACATCTACCCAGAATGAACAAATAAAATGTATCCTTTTTTTTTAAACTTCATTACTACTATTACTATTAATAATTTAGGACTTTAGAGACCTGTTGTGGTGGCTCACACCTATACCTCAGCACACTGGAAGCTTAGACAGGATTGCTGTAAGCTTGAAACTGGTCTCAAAACAACAACTAAAACCAGAGAAACATGAGAACGAAGGGATGGACTTGGTGGCTTGTTCCTGTAATCCCAGCACTCTGGGGTAGAAACCAGGGAATTCGTTTAAAGTCATCCTTATCTTAATGAGTTCTAGGATAGCCTGGGCTATATAAGACTATCTCAAAAAACAGTCTAGGGGTGGGGAGAAACCTATTGGTTATCTACCGTTTTGATTTATTCAACTGGATGGTTTCCTCAGACACTGTATTTCAGGGACAAATCTTTGTAATAAGTGAAAGACAAAAAGGTGATTTTTGTTTTGGGGTCAGAACCACAGAGCTATAGGGAAAATCCCTTTGTCTCTCTCCAATTTACCTGGCCATTCCCTGTCTTCCACGTCACTTGCAGTGCAGAGGCTGAGAAGAGTCTGCTGTCCAGGATCATTTACTATTGGGTGTCATTGTTTCTTGAGCCACCGTGGAAATGCCATGGTTGGAGAGACAATTACAGTTCAGGGCGCAACAGCTTCTGAGTAGACTGAGAACTAAAGTCAGACTTGTGTCCTCTGGAACCTAATCCAGGACCTCTTACAGGTCAGGAGATCATTAGTTAGCGAACAAACCCAGCCCCGACCAGTAGGAATTCCAGAATGCATTGAAATGCAAAATATAACTTTTACTACTACTGCCTTACCAAGCAAAGACAGATGATTCAAAGTGTGCAAAATAGAACTGCAAACACAGTCCACGCTGCATATACTGTAGGAATGGTGGTTTTTTTAAGTAATACTTACGACTGCATTTTTGTCAGTGTGTGTTTGTATGCAAATCCTTTATGTCTTTACTGCTGGTGATAATAGCTTGCTCAAACTTAAATGTATCATACAATACTTAGTTTACTATTCGTATTGGAATTATATTCAGCCTGATCGTGTCCCTTTTCTGTCATCAGGAGCTTAGAAATATTGTATTGATCCTCTGTTTATTCTTTTTTTTTTTGTTTGTTTATTTTCTTTGGTTTGGGGGTTGAGACAGAATCTCACCACGTAGCTGGCTGTCTATATAGACCAGGCTGGCCTTGAAGTCACAGAGATCTGCCTGCCTCTACCGAGATTAAAGGTGTGCGACACCATTGGCAAGCTGTTTATTCTTTTTTATTTATTTATTTAGTTATTGTCAAGGAAGCGCTTGGCTTGGGAAGTTGATGGGTTTGTTTGTGAATTTTTCTCTGCCCACAGCTCACTTGCCATGATAGATAGTAAAAATTATCGGTATGAGTGCAAGTTACCCGAGGAGCTGGAGTCTGCTCTCAGTTCCTGCTCCCTCCTGGCGTAGAGCCAGTGTGTAGCCAGCCAGAGCTAGAGAGCTGAAGAATTACTATCTTGATCTAGCCTACTGAAATGGCTTGATTTGCAGGTGGCACAAGACAGGTTATTATAAACGGAGCCTACATTATTGCTTTGCAGAATCATTTTGGCTTCTAGAAAGATTTTTCCTCAGCTATGGACTGGCAGCTGCTGCGTTACAGTGTGCTAATTGAAGGGCAATTGTTGCTATTTAGAATGCTCTGGAATCCTTGCCATCATTTGGTTCAGGGCTGTCTCTTGTACCAGAATTGTAAGAGATAAAGGTTACTGTTCTATTAAGTGGATTAGTAGCTTTTCCTAATTACCACATCTTACGTTCTAATGTTCTACATAACTAGAGTTATTATTGTCAGGATTGGTTGTTTACAAATTAAGCACATGGTGGTGTGGTACATGAACTTAACCAGAGAGAGCTGAGCAATACTAGCTTCCCTCTCCTCCACCATGTTAAAGGGTGCAGTACTGTCTCCATCATAGTGATAGCAGTTACTGGGAAAATGCACTTAGCCCTTGGTCCTTGTTCAGAGGAAACCCTCTGAAAAACAGTAATAGTAGTTGTTATTGTTGTCTTGTGTATCCCGGACTGACCTAAACTCACTGTGTAGCTGAGAAGGAGTGCCTTAAATTTCTGTCCCACCTACTTCTACTGCTGTGTGCTGGGATTGTGGGCCATGTACCACCAGGACCTAGTGCACGCTAGGCAGGTGCTCTATCAGTTATCAGCTGGAGACTTGTTAGTTAGGTAGTAAACTTCAGTGATTCTGATACTATTGTTGTATTTTGTTCAGCTAAATTTGTAACTAATTCATATAAAAATGAAAAATATACATGTTAGAATAGGTACATTGTTGTATGTTTTTTAAATTGTAGTAAAATATACACTTACTGCTTAACTTTGAGGTGAAGGACTATCTATGTTACCTGTGCTGGCCTTGAGCTCCAGCCTCCTGAGTAGCTGTGGCTACAGGCGGGTATCACTGCGTGTTTACCATTTTTACATGCACAGCACAGTGACCTTAAGTCCGTTGTGTTGTTTAATCTTCCCTAAGTGAAGCTGCTGTTTCCCGCTTCTGCCAGTCTCTGGTTACTCTGTTTTACCTTCTGTCTCGGACTTTGAGCATGGCACAGTCCTGAGTGGCGGTTATCTTTGTATGTACATGTGTGGGGACGCCAGCGGTCCGTGTCAGGTGTCGTCTTGGTCACTCTCCATCCTATTTCTGAGACAGGCTTTCTCACTGAACCTGGTTCATCAGTTGGGCTAGCTGACTGATGAGCTCTGGGGAATCTCCCTGTGTCTGCCTCTCCAGTCCGACTTCACCTCTCCAACAGCCCTTTCTAGGGATCAAACGAGGGTCTTTACGCTCAGTCTGCCAGCCGAGTCAGTCTCGGTCCTCGGTTATCTTTTTATAGAAATCGAATGTGTGTCCAGTCACCGTGTCCAGTTCAGTCAGGTACGCAGCAGCAAGCATGGCTCTGAGAACTGGGGCTCCCTACTTTAGATGATTTAGAGACTGTAAAAATGACTCAGGAGGTGAAGGCATTGGTCCCCAAGCCTGATGGCCTTTGTTCCATCCCTAGGACTGACTCCCTCAAGATGTCCTCTGAGGACACACAGGTATGAACATATCCGTGAGCCCCACACATACACAGATAAATATTTTTAAAGGAGAGAATTTAAGTGGAGGATAGGAGGTCACTTTTAAAAGTGCGTCTTATGATGCAAATAAACATACACTTTTTTTTCCGTTTATTTATTTATTAAAGATTTCCGTCTCTTCCCCGCCACCGCCTCCCATTTCCCTCCCCCTCCCCCAATCAAGTTCCCCTCCCTTGTCAGCCCATAGAGCTATCAGGGTTCCCTGCCCTGTGGGAAGTCCAAGGAGCCCCCACCTCCATCCAGGTCTAGTAAGGTGAGCATCCAAACTGCCTAGGCTCCCCCAAAGCCAGTACATGTAGTAGGATCAAAAACCTATTGCCATTGTTCTTGAGTTCTCAGTAGTCCTCATTGTCCGCTATGTTCAGAGAGTCCGGTTTTATCCCAGGTTTTTTCAGACCCAGGCCAGCTGGCCTTGGTGAGTTCCCGATAGAACATCCCCATTGTCTCAGTGTGTGGGTGCACCCCTCGCAGTCCTGAGTTCCACGCTTGTACTCTCTCTCCTTCTGCTCCTGATTTGGACCTTGAGATTTCTGTCCGGTGCTCCAAAGTGGGTCTCTGTCTCTGTCTCCTTTCATTGCCTGATGAAGGTTAATATTCAGGAGGATGCCTATATGTTTTTCTTTGGGTTCTTCTTATTTAGCTTCTCTAGGATCACTAATTATAGGCTCAATGTCCTTTGTTTATGGCTAGAAACCAAATATGAGTGAGTACATCCCATGTTCCCCTTTTTGGGTCTGGCTTACCTCACTCAGGATAGTGTTTTCTATTTCTGTCCATTTGCATGCAAAATTCAAGAAGTCCTTGTTTTTTACTGCTGAGTAGTACTCTAATATGTATGCATTCCATACTTTCTTCATCCATTCTTCCATTGAAGGACATGTAGGTTGTTTCCAGGTTCTGGCTATTACAAACAATGCTGCTATGAACATAGTAGAGCATATACTTTTGTTGTATGTTAAGGCATCTCTTGGGTATATTCCCAAGAGTGGTATTGCTGAGTCCAGGGGTAGGTTGATCCCGAATTTCCTGAGAAACCGCCACACTGCTTTCCAAAGTGGTTGCACAAGTTTGCATTCCCACCAGCAATGGATGAGTGTACCCCTTTCTCCACAACCTCTCCAGCAAAGGCTATCATTGGTGGTTTTTATTTTAGCCATTCTGACAGGTGTAAGATGGTATCTTAAAGTTGTCTTGATTTGCATTTCCCTGATCGCTAAAGAAGTTGAGCATGACCTTAAGTGTCTTTTGGCCATTTGAACTTCTGTTGAGAATTCTCTGTTCAGCTCAGTGCCCCATTTTATAATTGGGTTGATTAGATTTTTACGGTCTAGTTTCTTGAGTTCTTTATATATTTTGGAGATCAGACCTTTGTCAGTTGCGGGGTTGGTGAAGATCTTCTCCCAGTCAGTGGGTTGCCTTTGTGTCTTAGCGACAGTGTCCTTTGCTTTACAGAAGCTTCTCAGTCTCAGGAGGTCCCATTTATTCAATGAGGCCCTTAATAATGTCTGTGCTGCTGGGGTTAACATACACTTTTTTAACCACTTTCCTTCAGTGGTGTTTTCTGAGCAACTTATCTTTTCCTTGCTGATTTTAAAAAAGGCTTTGCTTAAAACTTTAAAACTGGGCTCTGTGGTGGCGGTGGCGGAAACCTCTAAACCTCTCAGGAGGCAGAGGTAGATCTGCTGGTCTAAATTGTTAGTTCCAGGACTACGCAGAGACCCCCTGTCTGCAAAAAAACAAATTAAAAAATTAAAAATTAAAACCTGTTAGCTGTTTGTCACTAGCTGCATTGTCAGTTTTCCCACGCTCAGGTCTTAGGACTCTGGATTCAAGGATAATGGAAGGCCAAACTGTCAGCGCGAGCTTCCTTGTCAGTAGCCTGTGCCGTTTGCCTGTGCATCTCAGTTTTTCTCTCCGTAGGAAGAACCAAAGCACAATCAGTTCTATTTAGTCTTTTAAACTTTATGCTAAATGTGTTTGTCTCTAATGGCACAATCCCATCTCATTTCCTTGTGCCACTTAAGACTAATTTTGGCAAACATGAACTAAATGGGTGTGTGGCATGCCTGCAAGAGTTTGAGCTTGACAGTTGGAGAAGGCATGCATACACATAGTGGCAGGAGATTTCCCACCCGTGCTCGCCATTTTTGATATTTTAGAACACTCTGGGATATATTTTTTAGCTGGAGGCTGACTTTGGCCTTCAGAGCCAATCACAGAGATGAAATCCAAGTCCATTAATTTATTATTTTAAAACATTGGGGTATGCAGTTTACAATTTTACCGTTCTTCAGCTTCATAAACATTTGTATAAAGGGTGAGGGGCAAACACATACTCTCACGGTGTGGTGCTTCTTATTTTCTGCTTGAGAGACATGTTCATTTCCCCTCCTTTTTATCTCTCTGTTGCCTTGACACGACTGCTTCTGAACTCCTCTCATCTCTCCCTGCTGTGACAGTTCACTAGCACGTCATGGTACCTGAAAGTCTTTCAGCTCGTATTTCCCACCAGCTGTCAGTTGCAAAATAAGGTTGCTTTGTCTGGGGGAAAGGGTAGAATCCTTTCTGAGTCTCCTTTTCCTTTGAAGCTGAAGCACTTGAAGGACAATTGAACTGCTTTTAGGTTTCCTTACCACCCAGCTTTCTCTTCTGATGGAGCCTACCGTGAACACTGTCCTGTTGACGACATGGATTTGTTGCTATGGAAATAGTGGTGGTATCACAGATTCAGCCCAGTGACTTTACTGCAGGAGAAATGGGCAAGGCTTTAGGGAGAACCTCATTAAAACTGAAAGCTGTCAATTCCGAACAGTTGAAAGGTAAATGGAAACAACCTTTACTGTGCAAAGACAAGAAAAGTGAGCCCTTTGCAAATGCATGGTGTGCAGCTGGGCGCCTGGGTGTGTATTCTGACCCTCCCAGAGCTAAAGGAGTGGGTTTCCTAGGGTGTTTACTACTCAGATTGAAATCTCTTGACTGGGTTTGCACTGAAGCAGCCTTTCTTTTAATTTCCAGGCCATGGGCAGCAGCAAGTTGTTCCTTCCCCAGCCTCAGCAACCACACCACCAGCCAGCAAGCCCCAGCCACAGAATGGAAGCTTGGGAATGGGTAAGGTGTTACTCAAGAATATCAAAATAATGTATTAAAATTTACTTGGAGGCAGGCGGCAGTGGCACACACCTTTAATTCCAGCACCAAGGAGGGAGAGGCAGGCAGATCTCTGTGAGTTTGAGGCCAGCCAAGGCTACACAAAGAAACCATGTCTTAAAACAATAAGCAAACAAATATGTAAATAAATAAATGATATAAAGTTTACTCTGGGACTGAACAGTTTTCAAAATTCTCTTCATGGTTCAGGCACAGTAGCCTAGGCCAGCAGTTAGAGGTATTAGCAGGAGATTCAAGAGTTCAGGGTCATTCTCTGCTACTAGCAAGTTCAAGGCTAGCCTGGGTTGGTAAGATTCTCTCTGGAAAATAAAAACCAAACAAGCAAACAAAAACTTCCATTCATGGTAGATTGCAACGAATAATTCCAATTAAATTTCCACCTTTTTACAACTTCCTAGCCACTTGTTACTTCCCGCTTGTCTCCAAATTTCCTGTTTGAGGCTTTCATAGGAATTTATCCTTTCCCATGAGACAGAATTGTTCCTTTTGGCTGTAGCTTCTATTTTTTCTCTCGTCTAGCTTTCTCTGTAGCAGGTCTTGATGGGGTCATTTCGTGTACTTCCTGACCCTTGTTTTAGGAATCTTGTTGTCTGGAATGCCACCCTTGTGACCTGTAGAAGATGGCTAAATTTACTTTTAGAGTTTTGTTTTTACTGTTTTTTTTTTAACTTGGCACTAGCTTTTATCCTGTACATTGTTTTAATGTTTTTGCCATTTTCTTTCCTTTTTTCCTCTTTTTTTTTTAAATTTTTTTTTGTTTTAATTTTTTATTGAGAAAAAAAAAAGTTTCCGCCTCCTCCCAGCCTCCTATTTCCCTCCCCCTCCTCCTGCCCTTTTTACTGGGTTTTATTACCACATCATACTGCCTTCTCCTTTTCAACTCTTTATATTTTAATTATATTCAAGATTTATTTATTTATTTTTCCTGTGCACGCCACAGTATGCAGGTAGAGACCGGAAGACACATTGCTGGAGTCAGTTGCATGTCCTGGAGATTGAACCTAGGTTTCCAGGGTTAGTGACAGGTAGTTGGATCTGCTGAGCCATCTCTCTGGTCCTCCGCCCCCGCCGCCCCTTTTCTTTTTTAAATTCAAGTTCCTAGGAAAAGCTGAATTAAGATGTCGCTAAGATTCCATGAGACTTTCAGAACATACAGATTTCCTCATCGGTCTTCATTGTTTTTAGCCTGTCCCAGTAATAGTGTAAATCTCTCACCTCCCCATCTCCATAAGTTATGCTTATACTCAGCTCTGACACTGCAAATGGCTGGAGGAGGTGGTGGAATAAATTCTCTGAAATGATAAGTGATTAAAAGGCCCCTATTGGCTGAAACTCAGACAGTGCACCACTTCTCTCCCTCCCTCCATGGACTTGCCTATTCATTTGCATTTCTTTGCCTTATATTGAAATTTATTTTTGATGATCAATTAATGTTCCCTAAACTGTGAGAATAGAAAATGGACTAGATGTGTGTGTTAGGTGGCTCCCTGGTATAAAAATATTAAATAAATTAATGGATGCTTTTGTATCTTTAATAAATTTGTGGGGAATGGTCCCCCAACACCTGTTGAACCAAGTACCTTGCTGGTGCTAGACAAGTGCTCTCCTGCTGAGCTACATCACTAGGCCTGAAATTGTGTGTGGAAGGGTTATCCTGTGTATATACACAGGTACATGTTCTTTCTGCAGTGTGTGTTTCCTTGTGTCATCTTCAGGAACATTGTCACTCTGACTCCCAGAGCAGAGAGCTCGGCTGGTGAAAGTGCCTGGTAGCCCTTATTGAACCTCCAGGACCCACAGTGGAAGGAAAGAGTGAACTCCACAGAGTTGTCCTCTGCCCTCCATAGCCACATCCCCATAAGTCCATCAAACACACATGCATACATAATAATAATACTTTTTTTTTTTTTAATCATTTTTTGTTTGGTTGGTTTTGAGACAGGATTTCTCTGTGTATCCCTGGCTATCTTGGAACTCTTTCTGTTAGACCAGACTGGCCTCAAACTTAAATAACCATTTGTCTCTGCCTCACAGGTGCTGAGGCTAAAGGTGTTGCCATCATGCCTGACTATAAAAAAAAAATCTTTTTAAAGGGCCAGGCATGGTGGTAATCTTTAGTCCAGCACTTGGGCCAACCAAGACTGCCTAGTGAAACCCTGCCTCAGGGAGCTTGAGGGGTGTGTATATGGAAGAGATGAGATGACTCAACAATTAAGAACATATATAGCTTTTCTAAAAGACCTGAGTTTGATTCCCAGCACCCATGTCAGGCAGCTCACAACTGCCTGTGACTCCAGCTCCACCTCCAGGAAATCTGATGCCTCAGCAGGCACCCACCCACATGGCATACACTCAGACACATATACATGGGTGATAGGGAAGAATCAGTCTTTTTGAAAAGCATTTTGGTATAGAAGGTGGGAGATTACTGACATTAGAATTTGGTTTCTTAGCAGTTTCTAGATAATAGTGTACATAGGAAGGATTCATTTGTCAGTAGACACTGGTTGTGTTCTTGCTGCACAGGAACAGCTATGTAGCTTGGAAAAGGGAGGCGAGGAGGTCATAGTACTACACTGCCCTTGCATTTTGAGCAAATCTGCCTTCTTAGTCTCTGTTCCCAACTGAACACAGCCCTGTAGATTTCATCCTAGACTTCCCTGCCCTTTGACAGTGTTGAGATGACACGCTGCTGATAGATGTTCTTTACTGGCTCCTTAGCTTCTCCTGTGGCATGGCCATAATGAGAATTAATTTTAAACTTAAATAAAATAATGGTTGTCTGGCAGGGGAGATGACTTAGTGAGTAGAAACATTTGCTTCGCAACCATGAAGATCTGAATTCAAATCCTGGAGCCTCTCTAATGACAGCACCCTTGGAAGATCAGAGGTGGACACGGGACAATCCCTGAAAGCTTGTGGGCTGCTAACCTGGCACATGCAGAGAAAAGACAGCAAAGGGAACCTGTCTCAAAAAAGTTGAATTTTGCTGGGTAGTGGTGGTGCACGTCTTTAGTCCCAGCACTGCGGGGGGAGGGGGGACAGTGACAGGACAGGCTCCAAAGCTACACAGAGAAATCCTGTCAGGAAAGCAACCCTGTCTTCCAAAATAAATTTTTTTTTTAATTATTATCTGACCTCCACATAACGTGCATGTGCACTTGGGAGCATGCACTCACACACATTTCAAAAATAAAAGTGAAATGATTGCCCTTTTGCGGTGTGTTTATACAGGTTCCACTGTGGCTAAGGCTTATGGTGCCTCAAAGCCATTTGGAAAACCTGCTGGAACTGGCCTGCTGCAGCCTTCAGGAGGGACACAGTCCAAAGTGGTACCCATCGCCAGCCTCACCCCTTACCAATCCAAGTGAGTTGTCACATAGGACAAGGGTGGGACCCGTTACCAAATTGGTCTAGGAATTTACCATGCACTCCTGTGTTACTTACGTGTGAACTTCTGCATCACCACCACAAAGAATGTCTTTCTTATTTTTTCTAAGCTAAAGAATTCACATGGCAACCTTTAACACTTTTATAAAAAAAAAAAAAACAGCAAAAATACCTTTCTGCCATAGCCTATGGAGGTTTTGTCATTTTTGAAAATTTTGAGGTTCAAATTATTTATGGATTAAGGAATCATTTGGTAGTCTTAGGAATGGAATTATACATATTTATTTATATATAATTTGTGCTAATTCACATTTCATCTCTTATAAATAGATGGATTTTAGTCCAAAATGTGTTACTATGATTTAATTTGGCTAAGGTAATCTGTCCTATTTGTATTAACCATATTAATATGCCCCAAACATGAATTCCTTTGCTGTTACTTTTTTCCATTAAAAGTTAATTAAAGGGCTGGAAAGATGGCTCAGAGGTTAAGAGTACTGACTGCTCTTCCAGAGGTCCTGAGTTCAGTCCCCAGTAACCACATGGTGGCTCACAGCCATCTGTAATGAGATCTGGTGCCTTCTTCTGGCCAGCAAGCATACAGACAGACAGAACACTGTATATATAATAAATAAATACATTTAAAAAAAAATAAAAGTTAATTAAAGCATTGAACATTAGTGGGCCTTTTTTTCTCCAGAATTCTTTTAAGATATGTCCTTGTTTATCCCTGGTAAAGTAGGGAGACAATTTCCCCTGTAGAATTCTAACTGAGGAGATCAGTATTCTCAGGGTCTGTTTTCAGGATGGGCACCAGGCTAAAGCTCCAGGCTCAGGGACTCCTTTTTTAAAGAATGGCCTCTTTCCAGGGTCATACCACTTTGGGTGCTTTCTTTTGGTGGTCTGTGAATGCCATGCTTTGTAGATTTGTATTTATATTTGGCATGCATTAGAAATGAGGCAGACATTTGATAGTGATGGTGTCAGTTCCTCTAACTGAAAATTGTGGCAAAATATAATTGCTGGTATAACTACATTTTTTTTTATTTGGAACCCTTCATTAAGGGGATATTGTTGCCTTGGTGATGTTTTTTGAGGAAGGGAGAGGGTTTATAAATTTACTTATTTGACAGGAGAATGAGTCAGTGTTAAACTACCTAGTATATTTTACTGTTTGCTTATTCTGTAAACTGTCAAACCTGTATGTCATCTTGGGATTTTAATTAGCTGGATTAAATACAGCTAGCATTGACAGATAAACTCTGCATAAAAGAAGAAAAGGCCACAAGAAGATGATTTTTGCTACACACACTAACGTCATCTGTTTGGTTTTAGGTGGACTATTTGTGCTCGTGTCACCAACAAAAGTCAGATCCGTACCTGGAGCAATTCCCGAGGGGAAGGGAAGCTTTTCTCTATAGAACTAGTGGATGAAACTGTGAGTAGGCCATGTGGGAAGACTGGGGCTCAGCTCTGAGGCCCACGAAGTGGCAAATATCATTAGCAAGAAAGAAATATGGTTGTCACTGGAGCTTTCTGTCTATGGTAGTTTTTGTTGTTGTTTGTTTTGTTCTGTTTTGTTTTTCTGTGTGTGGCCCTGGCTGTCCTGGAACTAACCCTGTAGCCCAGGTTGGCCTCGAACTCTGAGATCTGCCTGCCTCTGCTTCCCAAATGCTGGGATTAAAGGCATACACTGCCACCACTGGGCTTTTGTAGATTTTTGGTGCTATCTCAGTATGGGCTAAACATCAGATGAAGTACTTGTAAATTATACTGTTAACGGTCTCACGCTGGAGAGACTGCAGCGCTCTGATTACATTGCTGGAGGCTCAGCTGAAGTCCTGGGATGTGATGCCTGCTACAGAACGGGGCATTTGCCTCCAGCAGAAGGCAGACAACGGCTATTCAGCTTTAACTCCTTTGTGGGGATGGTTTCTGACCATATATACTCATTATGCTTTACTTAAAGGAAAATGCAGGGGCTGGAGAGATGCTCTTCCAGAGGACCTGGGTTCAATTCCCAGTACCTACATGGTGTCTTCATAACCATCTGTAACTGCAGTTTCAGGGGTCCAGCTGTGTGGCTGGCCTCCCTTCAGGCATCAAGCATGCACGTGATGCACATATACATGCCAGCCAAACACCAGTACATATAAAACAAACAAAATGATACTGGTAAGGTCAGAAGTTTGAAGCTTGACCCCTCCTCTTTCTCTTGTGGTGTACTTGCAAATATCTTAACAAACTTGGTAGTGGGAACTAATTTCCTGCAGCTTGTGTGGGTAAGATTTCAGCCATTTTTTTTACCCATCTGTAACATATTGCCTGACAGAAAAGTAACAGTGCAATCAAATCTCACGCTCCTGACTGTGAAGTAACCCATCATTCAGGTTGCAGGCGTGAGGAGGGCTGCTGAGTCATCGGGGATCAGCACGCTTTCCTGTGGGCTTTGAGCCTGTCATTCAGGATCCGGAACTTTTTAGATAGCCGGGTGGTGGTGGTGCACACCTTTAATCCCAGTATTTGGGAAGAAGAGGCAGGCGGATCTCTGAGTTCGAGGCCAGCCTGGTCTACAAGAGCTAGTTCCAGGACAGGCAACAAAGCGACACAGAGAAACCCTGTCTCGAAAACAAACAAAAAAGTTTCTGGTAACACTTTGAAAATCACTTTACTAGAGAACAACTTGGTGGTCTTCCACCTTTACATGAGTTCCAGGGATTGAACTGGGGTGGCCAGGTTTGCACAACGAGTGCCTTTGTCAACCAGGCTACCTTACCAGCCTCTTTCCATTTTTAACTTGGGTTGTTCGTCATATACCTCAGTTAGTTGAACTTCTCTTGTTTTATCAGAATTGATAGCTTGAAAGGGTGACTGTAAATGCAGGTTCTGGAATGTCTGCAGCCCTCTGGGGTCTCCTTGCACATGTAGTGCTGCTCCACAGATGTTACTTTAGTGCCGAAATGGCCGGCTCTTGCTGCTCTGTGTGAGTGTCCGGCAGCACAGTTCTAATGTGCCCTCGCTTGCTTCTGCAGGGTGAAATCAGAGCAACTGCTTTCAATGAACAGGTGGACAAGTTCTTTCCCCTTATTGAAGTGAACAAGGTAAGAGCGCATCATCAGAGCTGAGGAGCTGACCAGTAAGTGCCATGAGCACAGTCGGCAGGTTGTATAGTGGGAAAGGCTCTGCTGAACTGATTGCATTCCTTGACTTGGCCTCTTTTGCAGGTGTATTATTTCTCAAAAGGCACTCTGAAGATCGCTAACAAGCAATTCTCTGCTGTTAAAAATGACTATGAGATGACCTTCAATAATGAGACTTCTGTCCTTCTTTGTGAAGATGACCGTAACTTACCCACAGTTCAGTTTGATTTCACAGGGATCGGTGACCTAGAGAGCAAGGCTAAAGACTCACTTGTAGGTCCGTCCAGGGTTGAAGGCAAAGAGTAATGATTATGTGTTCAGTGTTTGGGATGGTGCACAACTAACACGCTTGCCATGCCTCCCTTGGTTATGTTTTAAGGGGGCCTTGATCTGTGCTCTTACAAATTGTTCTTTTTCAGACATAATCGGGATCTGCAAGAGCTACGAAGATTCAACTAAAATCACAGTGAAGTCTAACAACAGAGAAGTGGCTAAGAGAAATATCTATTTGATGGACATGTCAGGGAAAGTGGTGACTACAACTCTGTGGGGAGAAGACGTGAGTCCTTGCACTGACAGAGTCCGTGGATGCTTGTCCTCGTGAGCTGGGAGGGAAAGAGTTGTGCTGTCTAGCACTTCCTTGAAATCCTTTACTTGTGTGAGATGATCAGTTACTTCAGCTTCCCATAGTGGAAAGTCCCTTCCTCTTCCTCAGGAGAGGTTGTGATAGATTGGTTCCTGGAAGTCTGGACAGATTCTTGAGTGTAAGGTCTGTCTTATATAATACATTGACAGTACTCATTCTGCTACTGACTGCTCTCCATAGAAATATCCTGTACCTTCTTCCTGCCAGTGATGCTCTGTGCATTTGCTTTGCAGGCTGACAAGTTTGATGGTTCTAGACAGCCTGTGATGGCTATCAAAGGAGCCCGGGTTTCTGACTTTGGCGGACGAAGCCTCTCTGTCCTGTCATCTAGCACTGTCATTATGAATCCTGACATCCCAGAGGCCTATAAGCTTCGTGGATGGTAGGTTTTGTGGACCTCAGCTAAGCGGTTACTTGTGCTCAGGCTTCTAGAAGAGCTGGTTTCCATCAGCTTGTGAGCTTCTGCCGAGCCTTTGCTATTGAGTTGAGTGGTTCCTGTATTTCTTGGAGCCATTATGCCTTCTGAGGTGGTGGCCTGAAAGCCCTTCAATTGACAAACCCATAATCCCCTGATGAACCTAGAGAGTCAGAAAAAGCAATTTGAATGTAAGTGCTGCGTGCTGACCTTGATCCCCCCTGAGCAGGGTACAACAAGGCTTTAGCAGCTACATGCTGAAGGAATGTATTGAGAACATCTTTTGCTCCTAGGCTTGAGCTGTGGGCGGCTGATGTGGGGGTAGAATGTGCTCTCTCACTCTGGAGTCTCTGAGCTGGTCACATCTTCTGGTGTGTATTCACTGGGCTCCGACAAAGCATGGTGGGAACAATGGGCTTTTTGTTGGCGTTCTATCGTTACTCCCAAAGCACTCAAGACAGGAGAGCTTGTTAAAATCCCCACACCATATCTAGCTTTTTAAGGCATTAAAACTCTGCCTTAGAAGAGCACTTCATCCTGAGAATGTCGTGTGGAAGAATTGATGTAAGCAGAGAAAATACTTTACCCAGCCCAAGCTTAAGTCATTTGTATAGCTGTAGTTATGGGGAGTGTTGGTGGGGGATTCCAGCTGTGGCTTAAAGTTTAGGGGGCTCGAGAAACAGTTTATATTTCATCCTCATTTTTGTTTTGAGTCTGATATATACTAGTAGCAATAATAATTGAATGATTTGATAGACCATCTCCTGGAGTGTCTATCGCTTAAGCCATCCTCATCTACATCCATCTATTTGACTGCTGATAGCTGGCGCTGCATTATACGACAGGATCCCATAACAGTCTGACTAGAAACAGTTGTGTCGGTTTGGTTTTGCTAGTTAGTTTTCCTCCAGGGTCTGAGCCCAACTCCAGGTTAATTGCATGCCCACATGAAGGGTGTTCGTGTTTCACTGTCCCTGAACTTCTGTTCATCCTGTCATTGATCTGTGAGAAGTTCAGTGCTTGCACTCCACCCAGGCAGGGATTAGCCACATTTAGATCTTGGTACTGATGGAGTGGAATTTTTAAAGGCTGCCAGACAGGCCATGGTGGCGCACACCTTTAATGCCAGCACAGTGGCAGGCAGTTCGAAGCCAGTGTGGTCTATAAACAAGTTTCCAGGACAGCCCAGACTGTTAAATAGAGAAACCATGTCTTGGGGTGGGGGCTGCCCATCTCCTTGCTCTGTTGACTCCTGATGAACTGTCTTTGGTGGCAACTGTCTGTAACTAAACTTAAGCAGCTAGTAGTGGTGAAATAGAGTCTGCACTCTGTCCTCTGTGACAGATGTAGCTGCTCGTCTGACAGCTGTGGCCTACGGCAGCAGCCACTCTGGGTGATCCCTTTTCAGGGAGTCAGTTCTGTATGTGGTTAGCATACAGTTCCCTACCACTTGCGTGTTTGTATATTTGTGTTTGTTTAAGACAGGGTTTCTCTGTGTAGCCCTCACTGGCCTGGAGCTCAGAGAGATCTGCCTGCCTCTGCCTCCCGGGTGCTGGAATGAAAGCCATGTGCCGCTACACCCAGTTCATATGTTTTTTAATCTCCGGCCCACTGCTCTCTGCCACTTTCATATTCTTGCTACCTTTTCCCTGGCTTCTTTTCCATCAGATTAGCTAGAAGGTGGTCAAGAGGTGCAATCGATTTTAGTAATTTTATATAAATGAATTTAACCTTGATGTTTGCATAAGCAAATTCTCACTGAGAAAGCAGATCTCTAACAGGGCAGATAATGCTTTCTGATGAAGTACATTGAGTTCTGTAACTGATTAGGCTTAAAAGATTTTCTACCATGAAAATATTTTTGGATGACTGGTGAAACAAAAACATCCCTCTTTATCTGATTCATTTCAGTGATTGAGGTGAAGTTTCAAAGCCCGGGGGGCTGTGCCAGTTTGCTTTCTGTTGCTGACTTTGTTCATAGCTTTTAATATGCAGGTGGGGAAAGGGTCTGTGGTACTTTGACATTGTGTGTGTGGGGGTGGGGTCATCAAAGCAAACAAGATCAAAAGAAAGGCCATTGCATTTCTTTAGTGGCAGCTGGTGGGGACAGGAGCGCTCATGGCTAATATATCCAAACAGCACTTTTGAAAAGGATGCAAAGTTCTGTCATCATTGCTTATTATTTTTTTAGGTTCGACTCCGAAGGACAAGCCTTAGATGGTGTTTCCATCTCTGACCTCAGGAGCGGAGGCACTGGAGGGAGCAACACAAACTGGAAAACTTTGTATGAGGCTAAATCTGAGAACCTGGGCCAGGGTGACAAGGTACCTCACAGAAGCCCAAAAAGCAACAGGGGACTAAGTTTTTAAATCTCCTCTCAGGTGCTGTCTGGGGGCCGTGTTCTCATTGGGACCCCAGAGCACCAATTACTACTTGGTGGCGGCTCTGAATCCCTGCTGGTGTAAAGGCTGTGTGTGGTGGCCTCTGGTGTGAGACAGAAAAGTGAAGAGTTCCTAGACACCGAGGCTTTGCGATGTGGTGTGAACTGGCCTCGGGTCCGTGTTGGTTTTTTGAGCAGAGTGTGATTCAGGCTGCCGAGCCCCAGGCAGCTCCTCTTAGGTTTCAGCCTGAGTCATAGGCAGAGAGCCGCTGCTGTCCTGCCCAGGACTGGTTCTGGTATTTGACTTTGGTTGCAGCGTCTGTCTCGGTGTTTATGTCATGATCCTCTTGCCTTGGTCTAACCTGCGTTCTGTGGGGTCTCTGAATCATTTATTTCTCTGGCTGCTGCTCCGTTGTGTCGTCGTGTACGACACAGGTTTCCTCCTGCCGTCTCCCTTCACTGTGCACGCGATCCATCACTGTCATCCTCAGCAGCTTGTAATGCTATTACGGGATGTCTTGAGAATTAAGCACTGGCTAGATTCCGTTTCTCCTGTCACCCAGTTGTTCCCTTAAACCAAAGATAGACAGTATGCAGTCAGAACTGAGCATACAGGACACCTGTCTGCGCTCAGACTTTAAAATCAGGCTTTGAGTCTGAATTTAACCTGGAAATACAGAGAAACACTTTAGGCATTCAACTAAGATTTATTTCTCTACAGATTTTTTACATTCATTTTAAGTTATTTTTTATTTGTGGATAGGTTGTTCATTTTCCACTGCAGTATATGGAATTCAAACTCAGCCTTCCCTTTAGGTCCCAGGGACCAGACTCAAGCTATCCAGCTTGACAAGCAAATGCCTTCACCCCTGAGCCGGCATATCGGCCTAAATTTTCTTTCTTTTTAATGCTTTTAGTTTTACATGTATGAATGTTTTTTCCTGAATGTGAACGACTGGTGCCTGAGGGTCATCAGAGCCCTGGAACTGGAGTTGTGAGCTACCGTATGGGTGCTAGGAAACTGAACTTGGGTCCTCTGCAAAAACAACCAGTGTTCTTAATGGTTGATCCATCTCTCCACATGTATTCAATTATGTGGAGACCCTTACCTTTAGCGTGCTAGGCAAGCTCTTCCACTAGCTACACCCCAGCTCTAAAGCTGTCTGAACTGGATGCTAGCGTGGTCTTTTTAAATGGCCGCATTGTTTTGTCCCTCTGGTTTGAGACATCAAGTAGATCCAGTGTGAGCCAGGCAAATGCCTTTAATCCCAACACTTGGGCAGCAGAGACAAGTTTATCTGTGAGTTCGAGGCCAGCCTGGTCTTCATAGAGAATTCCAAGATAGCCAGGGCTAATAAAAATGGCCTAGTGGTTAGTAGCTTAGCTCTGAATTCAGGGTATACCTGGATTTTGCAGTTACTTGACACTACCAAACCAAAACTGAACCCATGGACTTAAGAACTTGTGGGGGTCCAGAGGTGAAGCAGGTATTCACCCAGAGCCTTTGGCGTGACTTAGTCCTTCTGGGCTACTTAACTGTTTACAGGGTTTTAGTCATGGGTACTTTGACATTCTCTTGAACTTTTTTACGTCCAGGAGTGGCCAGTCAAGACTGTGAACTCGCTGTCTGTTATTGCTGATAAAATTTTATGGCACTGGGCAATGATGGTGCACAACTTTAGTCCCGGCACTCGGGAAGCAGAAGGAGACAGATCTCTGAGTATGAGGCCAGCCTAGTCTATAGAGTGAGTTTCAGGACAGCAGGGCTACACAGAAAAGTCCTGTCTCAAAAAAAAAATTTTTTTATTGAATCATCCTCATTGTGTTGTCTGTGAGTTGTCTTGCCCCACAGTATCAGTGGAGACTGACTCAATGGCTTGTTGATCCTAAAGTTTTTCTTGACTTGTTACAGGAAAAACTTACCGATCACTAAACATAAGGGTATAAATCACTGTCATTGTAAAAAAAAAAATGATGTGCTTGGTCAGCAAGATGACACAGTGGGTAAGGATGCCTGACCCCAAGCCCGACAGCCTGAACTCCGTCACATGACGAAGGAAGATCACCAGCTCCCACAAGTTGTCCTCCGGACTGCACACACATCCTGTGGTATATGTGCACGAGTACAAAAACACATACACGCATAATAAATACATACTTTTTTTAAGTATTATGTGCTGGCTGTTGAAGGCACTTGTTCTGCTATCTTCAAACTTGAGTTCCCTAGCACCAGAGTGAAGGAGAGACCTAACTCCTAAAAGTTGCGCTCTGGCCTCCACAAACACTGGCACATGTTCACCTGCGTTAGTGTGCATGTGCTCATCATACACATGGAGATGCGCATATATAACAAATAACACGTTAAAAGGATTGTGTGGTGGCTAAGCACTATAGAGACAGAGGCAGGTAAGTCTCTGAGTTCAGAGCTAGCTTGTGAGACATTGCCTGAGTGTTGGTTTACTGCCTCTGGGTTTGCATGTAGCAAACACAGAGTCAACAGTCCTGCATAATCGGGCTGTGAATGTGGGAACTAGAGCACATATGCACTTAACCACTTGCAAGTAAGGGCAGCTTCGAGTGGCCTGTTGCAGGCCCAAGTGTAGCTTGCTGATTGGGTCTGTGATCCTCCCCTCCTCCCCAGGCTGACTATTTCAGCACCGTGGCAACGGTGATATTTCTTCGCAAAGAGAACTGTATGTACCAGGCCTGCCCAACCCAGGACTGCAATAAGAAAGTGATTGACCAGCAGAATGGGTTGTACCGCTGTGAGAAGTGTGACCGGGAATTTCCCAACTTCAAATACCGCATGATCTTATCGGTAAGTGGAATGGTTAGTGAGAAGCCTTACGGTGTTCACTGATTGACTGTCATAGGCAAGACACCGCGGAAGGTGACAGTAGAACCCAGGTGGTTCATGGTAAGGAACTCACAGATGAGTTCGTGTTGAGGAGTAAGGGCTTTGCCGTGGCTCAACAGCAGCATCTGTGCTGTGTTTGATGCCCAAAAGTTGCATTGAGCTGCCCTAGCCAGTGCGGCCCTCACTGGTCACAGTGTGGTGGCGCTTGCCTCTTGTTGTGAAGATGTTAATTTGAAATTGCATTTCCGGAGAGCAGTAATTGTACCTATTTTTCTCATGGATGCTCTTGTTTATTTCAACCTTAGTGGAACTGACTTTAGAGGAGTGTGCCAGAGCACTGTTGTTGCTCCTTTACTCTGCTTTGGTTTACTTTGATGACAGTAAGTAATGTGTCCAAACCTTAAAAATGTTCCTGTTTCCTGAAACAGAAGCCACCTACAGGGAATTTATCCTGAAGAAATAGTCAGCAGTATTACAGCTGTGTGAAGCTGTTTACTTTGAAAAGTTGGATTTGGCTCTAATGCCCTTCTGTCCTGTTGTTACTTCCTGTAGTGACCACTAAAGGAAGCCACTCTAGGGAATAAAAGACTATGAAGGCCTTCGGATTTACATCTTTTAGGCTGGGTTGTACCTCAATGGATGACGCATTACAAGTATGGAATTCTCATACTTGTACGTGGGTGCAGGAGGATTAGACATTCAAAGTCATCCTCAGCTACATGGGAAGTTCAAGGCCAGCTGGCTAGCTTGGGCTACATGAGACCTGGTCTCAAAAATAAAAAATAACCAGTTAGGCAGTGATAGCTCATATCTTTAATCCCAGCACTCAGGAGGCTGACGCAGACGGATCTGTGAGTTTGAGGCCAGCCTGCCTACTGAGTGGGTCCAGGACAACCAGGGCTACACAGAGAAGGCCTGTCTCAACAAGTAAAACAAAAAGAATTTGCAGTTGAATATAGCTGTCATTGAAGTAGTTACAGTGCCAGTGGGAGGTGAGAAAGGTGAGTCCTGGCCTGGCCGACTCAGCAAACTTTCTTGGCCTTCAGCAATTTAATTTAAACCTTACATCTGCTGGCAGACATGTCGTTGTTTCTGTCACTTGGTAGATCTGGTGACAGGTTTGAAGGTCTTTAATACTGGCTCTGAAGTTAACTGTGTTGCTCAGTAGTGACTTAGAACCATCTCGTGCAGCTCTTTAAATTAAAAATGTGGAGCCGGGGAGATGGCTCAGCAGTTAAGATCACTGGCTGCTCCTCCAAAGGACCTGGGTTCAATTCCCAGCACCCATATAACAGTCACAACTGTCTGTGACTCCAGCTCCAGGGGATCTGGTATCCTCACACAGACATACATCAGGCAAAACCCCAGCGTACACACACACCAAAAAAAAAAAAATTTTTTTTTTTTAATGCCTGCAGTGGGACTTAAGAGATGCTCAGTGGGCAAAACACCTACCTCCCAAGCGTGAGGACCAGCATCGGGTGAGGTGACTCGGGCTTAGGCCTGCAGCTCACTGGGCATCAGCCTCGCCAGTTGCTGAGCTCTCTGTTCACTCAGAGACCCTGTCTCAGAAGATGAGAGGACCATAACAGTGAAGACACTCAGTGTCAGTCTCTGGCCTCCACCTGCAACACATAATACAGCACACACCATAAGAAAAGATGCGTAAATGTGAACTCGGCCTGTAAGACTACCCAATAAGACTTTGTCTTTTAAAAATAAAATAACTGAGCATGGCAGCATATTTCTGTATTCTTGGCATCTGTGGTGGGGGGCAAGAGGAGTCCAACGCCAGCTTTGACTACATAGCAAGTTTGAGGGTAGATTGGGTTGCATTATATGCTGTCTCTAAAACTGAAAGATGCGAGATGTGGAGAGAGAGAGAAAGGATAAATAAGTAAAAATAAAGAGATTGCACTCTTGCCGTTGGAAGCACATTTGAAACTTCCAGTGCAAAGCCTTTGCATCTAGAGGGGAGCACAGTCTCATGCATGCTTCTGCATCTGTGGGAGTTTAGTTAAATCACATCTATAAAAGACTAAGCTAAACCACATTTTAAACTTCTTCCCATGGCCTCTGTCACAGCTTTTAAAAGACTGGCATATGAGCCTAGGCAGTTTGGATGCTCACCTTCTAGACCTGGATGGAGGTGGGTGGTCCTGGGACTTCCCACAGGACAGGGAACCCTGATAGCTCTCTGGGCTGACAAAGGAGGGGAACTTGATTGGGGGAGGGGGAGGGAAATGGGAGGCGGTGGCGGGGAAGAGACGGAAATCTTTAATAAATAAATAAACGGAAAAATAAATAAAAGACTGGCATAGCATCGCCTGCACTTAGCAGTGAAGCCTAGCTTAAACCTGCCTCCCTTCAGAATGCTCAGAGCATCTATCTGTACAGTCTAACCTGCTTTATGATAAAAGGATGGAGCAGCTCATATGATTTATTGGATACTATACTAAAAGTGAATGAATTTTTAGTACTAAGTTACTAAAAAAGGAACGGCTGAAACAGGACACTTCTTCATATAAGGGGGAACCGTTCAAAGCGCCGAAAGTCAAGGGCTGTGTATGTGATGGCAGCGTCTTTCCCTTGGAAGTTACTTTAGGTAGGAAAAGGTAATCTTCCTCTCCTTGGGTGTCTTCCTTTTTTATTTATTTGCTGAAATAATAGAGTTGTGTTTTTTAGGCAAATATTGCGGATTTTCAAGAGAACCAGTGGGTGACGTGTTTCCAGGAGTCTGCGGAGGCTATCCTTGGACAGAATACTGCGTACCTTGGGGAGCTGAAAGAAAAGGTTGGCACCTGGTTATTAGCTCCGTGATAGCACTTGTTGTGCCGCTGAGCTGTTTACTGCTTGCTTCTTTGAGGGTTGTATGAGC
The DNA here is from genome assembly GCF_037038515.1 of Microtus pennsylvanicus. Taxonomy (NCBI): domain Eukaryota; kingdom Metazoa; phylum Chordata; class Mammalia; order Rodentia; family Cricetidae; genus Microtus; species Microtus pennsylvanicus. Next base: position 46,115,380 of record NC_134589.1, read on the forward strand.
TCTCATTGTACAGCTCATCTAACAAGGGGTAATGAATCGGGGAACATAAAGGAACTTTACACAGAGGCACAAACCACCTGTGTCCTCATTACTGTTTTGTTTTGTTTTTTACACATCAGAGCTGGTGTGCCTGCAGTCTAGAGCCACAGGTGTCTTCTGAATAACTCAAAGTTCAGGCATGCTCTTTTAACCTAGTAAATATCTTCTAGATAGATACCTTTTTCAGATGTTGGAGTAAGTGCACATCTGGGGTCCTTGCTATTTCCGGTTGTCAGATGGGGTTCTCACAATCTGACTTTGTTTTAAAGATCACTTTACATGCTGTGGTGATGATTCCTGCCTGTTGTCCCAGCACTTGTTTTGGGCTAAGATAGTTTGCATAGTGAGTTCAAGGCTAGCCTGGACTTCGTAGCAAAACCCTGTCTTAAGTATAGATATCTCTATCTCTGCGTGTGTGTGTGCGTGCATCTGTGTTGGGACACTTGATTGCTCGGTGAGTAAAGTATTTACATGCAAGCCCGATGACCCAAGTTCCATGACTGGAACCCACGTGACAGTAGAGGGAGAGAACCAGCTCCATGAAGTTGTCCAACCTCCATGTCCAACCTGTGGCGTGCACATGCACACAGTAAAAACAAATAAATCCTTTTTTTAAATTACTTATTTTACCTTTACTAGTTTGCCTTTTTATACATTAGATTTACTTAATGCAGATAATGGGTTACTGATTATACCAGACATAAGAAAGATACTTGCTGAGTTAAAACAAAGACTAGGCCATGGAAATTGGCACCTATCTACATCCTGTGTCTTTTTCCCCTCCATTTCCTCCATATTGACGGGACACATGTAAAGACCACAAAGAAGAGGAGTTGCTGCTTGTTTTGACATGCTGCTCTTACTCTCTCTGCTCCTGCCCTTGCCTCCTTCCTAAATTCTCTGTGAGGGCTCTGAAAATAGCTTTTCGCAAAAGTAACTGGGATTGACTTTTAAAGTGTAATAGTCTTTTATCTGTTTTGCCTGGTTCTCTATTTTCATATCAGATTTTCAGGCTCCAGGCAGCCTTTCAGGATTTTTATGAGCTTATTATAGTTGACTGTTCTTCACTGGTGAATAAGGACATACAGGACTTCCCTCAGGAACCATGGTGTTCTGAGAGTATGTGTCCGTGCTTCCCTTAGCCCTAAAGAGTAATGGCGTCCGGTTTAAGTTTTTGAAGATTTAACACATTATTTTGTTTATATGTTGAAAGTCCAAGGAATGACTTTTTTCCTCAAATAGCACCTACAAAAAGAAGTCTGTGTGATAAAACTATTTTCATACCCTTGTAACCTACAGGGATACTTAGCTTATATGAAATGTTAGTTTTATGTAAAGTTTTAAGTTCATGTGTTTTATGCCTAAGCAGTCTGAGGCAGGAGAATGCCAACTGGGCAACTTAGTAAACATGGTCTCAAAAGTTAAAAATGGGAGTGGGGGCTGAGTATCCCAGTTGTATCATCCCACCACACCCCCAATCTAAAAGCCAGCTTCTTAAAGAATCACAACAAAGTAACCAAATCAGATGGCATTTAAGGGGTGTCAAAGGAGGAAGGCATCTTCCAGCCTTTTCCCGGTGTTGCCCGCTCCACCCATCTCCTCAATAGCTGCACATACAGAGGCTAAAATGAATAGATCTGTGGTGACCTGAACGTTTTTCTTTGTAATGCTTTTGCCCATCCAGTTCTTTTGTTTTGTTTGAGACAGCCTCACACTGTAGCCCCAGCCAGCTATGTAGCTGATGCTGGCTTCATGCTCACTGTAATCCTCTTGCCTTAGCCTCCAGAATACTGTGATTACAGGCATGGGCCATGCCTGATTATTATTTTTTAAATTGGCACTAAGTTCTCACTATGTAGCACTGGAACTCAAAAATACCTCCTGCTTTTGCCTCTCCGGTGCTGGAGTTGAAGGCGTGTGCTACCAGACCCAGCTCCTACTCAATTTTATTTTATTTTGTTTATTTATTTTGGTTTTCAAGGCAGGGTTTCTCTGTAATGGCCCTGACTGTCATGGAATTTTCTTTGTAGACCAGGCTGGCCTTGAACTCACAGAGATCCACCTGCATCTGCCTCCCAAGTGTTGGAATTAATGATGTGTGCCACCACCATGCACTCAGTGTTTTTATTTGATTTCTATGTGTTGTATCTGCTTGTATGTATGTGCACCACTTTCCTGCCTGGCACCTGAGACAGGAGAGGGAATCAGGTCCCCTGGAACTGGAGTTACAGGTAGCTGTGAGCCACCATAAGGGTTCCAGGAAGGGGACTCTGGTCCTTCTCAAGAGCAATGTGTGATTTAACCACTGGACCCTCCTACCCACTTCTTAATTCACAGTGAGGTGCTGGGGTTCAGGTTTTTTTCCCCCCACAAGTATTCCAAATCTTAATTGTATATCCTAAGAGTATTTTTTTAAAGATTTATTTATTTATTAATTATACAGTGGTCTGCCTGCATATGTCCCTTCAGGCCAGAAGAGAGCAGCATATTTCATTACAGATGGTTGTGAGCCACCATGTGGTTGCTGGGAATTGAACTCAGGACCTTTGGAAGTGAAGCCAGTTCTCTTAGCCTCTGAGCCATCTCTCCAGCCCCCCTAAGAGTATTTTTAAAAAATTAATTATGGTAAAATTAACGTAAAATACCATTATATGTTGTTTTCTTTTTCTCTTCTTACCACTTTGAGATACATAGTGGCATTGGTCCCATTCAAGCTCTCAGGCCCCTGGCTCCGCCCCATCTTCCCACATTGCCATTGCTCCACCCTGAAGCGCTGTGCCCTTGTGCAACAGCTCCCCATCTTCCTTCCCCAGCACTGGCAGCCTGGGTTCTGCTTCTGTGGGCCTAATAAAGTCTGCTCTCAATTCCACACATTCAGCCAGCTAGGGATCAAAAATATTTGGGGGTTAAATTGCACATTTATTGACTGTGTGCAGATTATGTTTCCTTGTCACTGTTCACCGGCCAATCCATGTAATGCTCACATCATATTTACATTTGGTATTAGACGTAATCTACAGATGATTCCCAGCGTACAGGCGGGTGGATGCGCATGGTTTCTGTGTAAACAACCATTTTACATAAGGAACTTGAGTATCCTTGGAATTCAGTGTCCACTGGAGGTAGGGCTCCCTGGTCCAGGCATTTAAATACTGAAGGGAAAACAGTACTCCTAAGTAAAGTGTTTTGATTTTTGATAAAGTTCTACTTAAACAGTTTTATGTGATGAAACACCTTACAAATTATTCTTTCCTGAGAAATTTCAGCCCTCTAGGGTGATAATTTCTCAGCCTTTTCAACAATTTAATGGGTATTTTCCAGTAGTTTCCATGTGTTGTTTTTACAGAACGAGCAGGCGTTTGAAGAGGTTTTTCAGAATGCCAACTTCCGATCATTTACATTCAGAATCAGGGTCAAGCTGGAGACCTACAATGTAAGTAAGGTCCTGGGGGCAGAAGGCTGTGTCGGGAAATTGCTTTTGTTGACCACAGCAGCACTGAGTGTTAGTGTCAGAGAACTACCCACACGTGTGAGGCCCGTGCACGCGTGCTCATGGAATCTGCCCGCACTTGGGTGCTGTTACTAACTGTGTAGATTTGGAAGCCAAACTCGGGTTTGCTGTCTTGTCTGAACACTCTGGGAAGAAGATAGTATGGCCTTTTCTGTCACAGGCTTATGAAATTTTTGTTGTCTCTGTACTTCCAGAAAATGTATGTGGACTCTTGTTTTTCACAATTTACATTCCAAAGATGTATTAAACAAAAAACTTGACGAGCCTTAAATTAGCCCCAATGTTATAGAGTTGCATAGTTGTAATAAATAGCATTTACTAGGCAGTCACTGTCCTGGCCCCTGGCCATCTCATATCTGCTGATCCTCACAGCACCTTCTGTGTTCGAGCTCTTGTTGCCCATTTTTGACGGTGGAAAGATGCAGGCATACAGAGAATGGGCTTCTGACCCTACAGTCATGGAGTAGCAGAGCCATTGGAAATCTCAGGACATTTTGTAGTTACTAAGCATGTGAACACGTGAAGGCCTCTAGCTAGACTTGTGTGCTGCTGGCTGTCACCATGTTCTACTCAGAGGTGCGGTTTAGTTCCTGGAGACAAGCTGAATGAGATTATGTCAACTCCCTTGCAGCCACCAAGTTTACACATTCTGAATTACCATCAGCTTGGTGGTTGTGTTGATTGAGTGTTGGTGGGATACAGTCATTAAGGGAAATTGTAGGGTTACTCTCTCTTCCTGGTGTGGACAGGGATGGTGAAGAACAGACAGATAAGCTTGCCCAGAGCTGAAGCAGAAGCCAGATTCCTGCTGCTGTGGGTGCTTTTTCTACATAAAAGTGAGCTTTTAGGACGAGTTAGCTATCTGCTCTAGGCTCCCGCTGCACCCATATAAAGACAATAGAGACTAGAGACCCCTCTACTTCAGTGGGATACTGGGTCTGAGCACAAAATGCCGAGGATGGGCAGGGGGTCTGTAGAAAGGATCTGAACACTGACCCATTGCCAGGAATTCACAGCCCTTCCTCTGGGAATGTCTAAATTTCCCTTTTCCTGCTAGACTCACTGAAAGCAGTGAAGCGGAGAAGGGTATCTTCACTGCTCCATGCCTGACGACTGCCCCACTCACAAAAGGCTTTTCTCTTTTCAAAGGACGAATCTCGAATTAAGGCCACTGTGATAGACGTGAAGCCCGTGGACTACAGAGACTATGCCAAGAGGCTGATCATGAACCTCAAGAGGAACATATGATCTGAGCAAGTGGTACTGATGGCCAGAGTTGGAAAGTAAAGAACAGAAATAGAACGGCTTTCTTCCCGCCCCGTGTGCAGACAGCCTCACAGTGCAGAGCCGCACTCAGCGCAGGCAGCATACATAGCACCAGGCCCTCCCTTCTTCAGGCTTTTGTCGCCTTTATTTACTAAGATTTTGTTATCGTCAAACAGGAATTATGTCATAAGTAATTGACCCTACTTTGTGGATAATGAGGTAAATTATGTTACTTGGGGTTTGCTTTTCCTGTGGTGGCACCTTTATGTCTTGGGTTCTGCCTGGGGGAGTGAGGATGGGGGAGAACCCAGGTGTTTAGGGGCTGTGTCTTCTGGAATCAAAGGCTCACTCTTTGCCAAGGTACCACATGGTTATAAATGCTTGGAATGGCAAAAGGATAGAATTATTAATCAAAAGCCTATCGTTAATATCTGAAGACTGTCCTTCCTTCAGGGTTTAATAGATTTAATAGACTCAGTCAGATGGGTCTGATATTAATCAAAATTGTCTCTTCTGAGGATGGCTGATAAGCATTGACTTGCTGTCCCCCAGGGACATCCAGGCAACTACAAAGCATTGCTTGAGTTTTCACTTCAATTAATGTTGCATTTGGTTGCCAGATGCACCATCTTTACCTGCACATTTTTTTCTTGCATTCCTATATTTTATTTTTGATTAAAGCTGTGTTAAATAGAGAGAATTTTCGAGAGAAGCCCTTTGTTTCCATTGCTTTGTTTGAATAAACAGTATATCTTTGTGGATCCTACTTTCTTTGACTGTAAAGGGTTCTTGTAACTGGAAAGCAATTAATTAGCCTTCGTAATAAATAATCGCTAGGGAGAGATGTTAACTCATTACTATCTTAAGAGATTAGGCTGAGGCCTGGAGATCATTCTTACAAATGTTTGCAACTCTGAAATGCATCTTTAAGAGAATGAAAACACAACAAAGGAAAAGCCATTGTGCCCAAGAACGCTGATGATCTGGCACTTTGGGATTTTATTGATGTTTACACAGCAGCCTAACACCAAGCACGCTTTGAAATGTGTAGACACTGAGCGAGGAAGAAAACAGTAATTATGCTACTAGGCTTTTCATTCGGCAAGAGCATGCTTGCTCTGTGTGTTCCTAATCATATTAATTATCTATCTGGTTGCTGCAGCCCACCTCTTGGCATTTGCTGCACATCAGTATCCAGGCAGCAGTGCAATCCCCCTGCAGCTGCGGGCCTGGCTTTTGTACACTTAAGCTTGTGGTGGCTCTGTGGAGCCAGGGTGTCACGGTACCCTGTCTTTTAGTGGCTTTTTTGTTGCTATGACAAAATAGCAGTCAAAAGTGACTTCTGGGAGGACTGGCTTCTTCTGGCCTCAGTTAAAGGCTACCATCTTTCCTGGTGGAGAGCTGGTCACATGACATCTGTTGTTACGAAGCAATGAGACTCAAATGCTAGGACTCACTTTCAACGTGTGTGTGTGTGTGAGGGGGGGGGGGATGGATTCTCACACTGGCCTGGAGCTCCTGTTGAAGCTAGGTTAACTGGCCAGCACATGCCAGGAATCCTCCCATTTCTAAATCCCAGTGCTTTTTAATGCGGGTATGGGCTGAACTTTCTTCTCCTTCCTCTTTCTTTTATTTAGTGTGGACCCCTGGGCCATGAGTGCCATCCCCATTGAGGGCAGGTCTTTCCTCAGTTGAATTGCTCTGGACGAGCCCTAACGGACCAGGACCGATGACATTGGCCACCACACCCTGTCTGTTAGCTGGCCTGTTTTTGAGATACGATCTTCCCTACGTAGCCCAGGCAGGTCTGAGGCTTGAACTGCCTTCTTTGGCCTCTCCTACACAAGAAATACAGGCTTCTGCCACCATCCCTGGCTTGTCTTATTTTGTTGGGGCAGAGTCTTTTAAAGTGGGTAGCTTCAAGCTCATTGGTTAGCCCAGGCTGACCTTGACACGATTCTCCTGCTCCTGTGTCCGGGCTGCTTCTGTGTCCCAGCCCTGCACCACATTCCTGGCTCTTCCGCTTTTTCTCTTGAAAGAGACTAGCAGCCCTAGGCAAATGGCCGGCCTTGCTGAGAACAGGCAGACTTTGATTGCAGAGACACAGCTTTTCTTACCCTTCCCTACCCTCAGGAGACAGGAATTGAGTTGTACTTGATTATCTGGCTGAAGCTCTGACAATTTCTATGGAGGCTCCTTCTTTCTGACCTTGTTTATAAAGCTCTGACTGGAAAATCACAATCTTCAGCGCTATTGGAGATTGACAAATTGCGGGTTGGAGATGGTGATCTAGCTTTCAGTCCAGTAACCAGTCTTTTAGATCTCTACTCACGGCCCTCCCTCCTCTCCCCAGTGCAGGAGGGCTGGTCAGCAGCAATGCGTCTGAGGCCAGTGAACCAGTCCCCGCACTTCCTCATGGCCACCTCAACAAATCTAGCGCAGCTAACAGGAGCACAGAACTCCACGGGGAGTGGGGATGATGTTTTAACAGGTTCCCTTACTAAAAAATCAGATCACCTGCTGAACGGCCTCAGAAATTGGTTCCACTGTTAATGTTTGTAAGAAATCCAGGTCCCACAGGACTTCCAACTAGATTCTGGCCCACAGTTCTTGGAATTCTCTTGGACACAGTTTATCTGGAAAGACTGCTCATGTTCTGATTTTCATCTATCAGAGATCAATGCTTATTTTGCCCCTACCATGACACCAGCGTTAAGCAGTTGGGGGTGGGGGCAGGGTATCTAATCTCTTTGCCTTTATTTTAAATGGCTCCTGAATTCCCTCCAGTCTCATTGTGATAGAGGCAGAAAAATGAAGGTACTGATCTGATTTCTGTCCATAATTCCAGTGTTTTATGCCTTCCATTAAAGCCTTGCTAATCTCTAGTGTACTATTCTGGCTTTTTTTTGAACTGTTGGGTCAAAGTGTTCCCCCCTCCTTCCCCCACCAATTTTTTTTCTTGAGTGGCCTGTCTTCGAAAAGTATAAATAATATTGATCGTGGTATTTAATACACTAATGAAACCCATGGCCATTGACTACATAATTAATATACTGTCGAAAAGTGAAGTTTGGCAGCCCCGTGTCTAAAGGTTTATATTGACTTGTGTTTCTGTAGTGATCTGCCTGCCAAAGATTTATTTATAGAAAACGAAACTGCTTGGTCCCTCTCTCTCCTCTGCACTTGTTTCCCTACTGGATGGGTCGGTTCCTCGTCTCAAAGACGGGTTTGCACGCGTGTCTCCTTCCTTTCCCTTTTTTCTTCCTTTCTTCCTACCTTACACGGTTTGGTAGCCTTAGTCTTTTTTGTTTGTTTGTTTTGGTTTGGTTTGCTTTTTGTTTTTTTTCCGAGACAGGGTTTCTCTGTAGCTTTGGAGCCTGTCCTGGAACCAGCTCTTGTAGACCAGGCTGGTCTCGAACTCACAGAGATCTGCCTGCCTCTGCTGGGATTAAAGGCGAGCTCCCACCACCGCCCGGCTGGTAGGTAACCTTAGTCTTAATCCACTCTGTAGGTAGCAGCCTTTACAAGCTACTGACTTTATAAAGCATAACTGGAAATAATTGTTTCCTCTAAGAGAGAAGGAAAGAAAACAACCAAAGTCACCCGTAATTCCAACAACCAGCTTGTTTATCTGGCCGTCACTTTCTGTTTATGGCACTTTTTCCATTACTGTGATAAAGCATCGTGACCAAAGGCAACTTCAGTGCGAGTTTGTCTTAGCTTATAGTTCTAGAGGATGAGATGTCCATCAGCACTGAGCAAGCTAAGAGATCACATCTAAGCTGCACACAGGAAATAGAGCAAAGCTGCAAACTCAAAGCCCACACCCAGTGACATACTTCCTCCTGCAAGGCTCCACCCCATAAAGGTTCCACAGCCTCCCCAGACACCAAAAGTGCAGGTACATGAGGCTTTACGGGACATTCCTTATTCATACCACCACACATACGTGTGTTTAAATAGGGGTTGCGAACGTGGCGTAGTGGTGGAGCCTTGCAGACGCGCATAAGGCCCTGGGTTCTCTCCCTGACACCGCGCTAAAGACAACATGGGATTATCTCATGTCCTTCTGTAACTCTCAGCACTCCAGAATAGGCACTTTTTCTATTTCAATAAAAGTGGATCTGCATTGCTTCAAGTGGGTTTGGCTGGATGGATGTGTAAATTTATGGGGCTGAATCACTCTTGCCAGCTGCTTCTACTTTCTGGCTTGTTAGCATAAGTCTGGGTTCTGGTGGGCCTGGGCAGTGCTTTGCAGCTCTGCAAGTACGTCCAGGTGCTTCTGGCCCGTGAGGTTCTCTGTTGCCCTGGTCCAGCAGTGAGTCTGTCTACGCCTGTGCCCAGGCAGTCAGAGGCTCGCGGGCAATTTGAGCAGACCCTTGGATGCAGGGAGGATGGGGAGACATTGGAATCCTCCATGATCTTATCCTGCTTAGCTCAGACATAGGTTGCAGCCACAGAAGCCTTAACCTGGATTTTCTGACTTCATGGGAGAACTGGCCTTCCAAGAACACATTTGACCTGCTTTGTAAATCAGCCTCATTCTTTTTTCTTTTAATTTTATTTATTTATTATGTATACAATATTCTGTCTGTGTGTATACCTGCAGGCCAGAAGAGGGCACCAAACCTCATTACAGATGGTTGTGAGCCACCATGTGGTTGCTGGGAATTGAACTCAGGACCTTTGGAAGAGCAGGCAATGCTCTTAACCTCTGAGCCATCTCTCCAGCCCCCCAGCCTCATTCTTTTCTCTAAAGCTATTAGTGATTAAATCTCCAAATTATATTTGTGCTGGTGGTGCGAAGGATAGGGTCATTGTCTTCCTTTACCACCTTTAGTGTCCTGTCAATTGTTCTGTGGATCCTAGGGATCAACCCCAAGACCTCACGTCTGCCACACATCCTCCAAGAAGATTTAGATCAAGATGCCTGTTTTTGATTTTGAGGCCGCTTCTTGCTGTGTAGTTTTGCCTGGCTTCAAACTTGCAACGGGCTTCCTGCCTCTGCCTCCTCAGTGTGGAGATTACAGGCGTGCCACCCCACACCCACCTAAACCAAGATCCCTGGTTCCCAAGAACTCTAGTCAGTTAGGAGCAGGACTCAGTGGTTATCACAGTAAAGTTCAAATTCAGTAGATGTCCTGGTCACTGGAGACTGGGCTCATCCGCAGGGACTTCAGGGCAGGTAACACAAAGCTGAGAACATAGGCCACACCTAACTCGCTCTGCACTGGTTACTGACAGGAAGCTACGCAGATGCCATGTTGGGTATATGGTCCCTGTGTGAGCAGTGCTTGTCCACGGGTGGCCTAACTGGTCCTTATTTACATTAACTGTCTCTAGGCTCTTGATGACTTGTCGTTTGAGCTGTGTCATGGGGCTGACTTTGGAAGTATGTTTGAGACTGGGAATCATCCAACCACTCGGCCATATCATAGCCTTTTGGCATTGCCAGCCTCTTGAGAGCTGTCACCTTGAAACCCCGTACTACTCAGCTGTCGATACCTCTCGCAGTGTCTGAGTCTCGAGAAAACTACCCAAAGAACCTAATTCCACCTGCCTCGTGTGAAATATTTATAGTCAATTCAAAAGTGATTGTGTAAACTTTTAATAATAGTGAGGCGTTCTTCCAAAACTACCTGCTCCCTAGTGGGTTACCCAGTTGGTAATTGGAAGTTTGTGCCATCATTAAAAGTGACAGCGTCTTCAGCTAGCTCGCTTGGAGCTTGTAAAATGCAGATAACCCAGCCTATATTTAACTCGTGTGTGGCGCAGCTTCCGTTCAGTGGTTAGGTAACCGAAGGGCTGGTGCCTGTGAAAACAGGAGCATTCACTGCAGGGAACCGCGGCTCTGTGCTCATGAATGCCCTGCCCTGAGGTGGATCCAGAATCCACTTGAAAAAACGAAGCTCCGATTGGACTCTCATCTCCTCTCGCCATTGACACTGCTGCTCATGGTGAGGTTTATTTATATCTTCAGTCAGCTGTGGTGCAGAGGTCATTTCTACTGGCCTAAAATTTTAGAGGCTCGTGGACTTGCCTGAGGAAGCTGGTGCTTCTCCCCTGCGTGCAAGCGTGGAGTGCAGGGCTAGCCTTCTGCAGACACCATTGCTTCCATGGTGCTGTCGTTCCCACCACCACTCCTGTCTTCCATTGGCCTCCTGCGCCACTTAGTTAAAATCTAGATAGTTTTATAAGGTACATCTCCATAAACGAGCTCTCGTCTGATGGGCTCTCCAGGCAACAAGCCTTCCATAAATGAACCGCTAATTAAGAAAAAAAAATGGTTTGCCCAATGTAGCCATGTTTCAAGACTCCCATGAATTTAGAAGATGGTAGCATCCTCCATTATGGCTAAGATAATTAGTATTCTTCTGTCTCATATCAGAGTTAGACCAACAGTTAGGGTGTTGACTTGTGATCCCGTTCCTGTCACACGCTGAGGTTTGCTTCTGTGGACTTTTACGAAAATCCTTATTAAAGTCACTCTTTAAGGATCAGACCTCCGCCAAGCCTTCCTGGTTGAAAGCCCAGCTGTGGAAAAGCAGGTCCATTTGCAGTGTAGGCATGACCTGGCTTTCTGGGAAGATGCCTGTCAGTCAAATGGGGCTCATGGCACGAGGGCCTGAGTCGTGCTCTCTGGGCTCGATCTGAAGGCCAACTGAAGGTGTTAGCAGGCTTAACTGGGCAGCATCACAGCCTGTGTGCACAGTCGTGTGCTGCATGTGCTCCTGACGGAACCTTTAGCTCCTGGAGCCAACACTAAAGTGTGGGTGACTAGGAAAAGTAGAGCCCTCTTAATTAGGGAGCGACATTCCTGCATAGTAGTAGCATTCCATTGGTGGCAGGATTGTCACAGCAAATTACCAGTTAGGTTAAATATTGAGCTGGTGACTCTGGGAGCTTCCATTGTTTGCTGCACCCTGCTCGCCCCACCCCTCCCTGTCCTCCCCATCGCTGCTCTCCTGCACTTCTAACTTGATCTTCTGCCAAGTGGTAGCTTTTAAGTGAGGCTTAGAGAAGATACACTTTACAGCGGGAGCAATAAATCCGGCTTTGGGCAAGTTATAAGATGCCAGGAATGTCTGAAGGAGGGGGAGGTGCAATTTTTGCTTGGTCCAGAGTGGGGGACGTTGCTGGTCATCTTAACTCCAATTCTAAAGCTACCAGGTCCATCTGTACATCTAACCTGGGAGTCTCCCATGGGAGAACGCTCCAAGAAGTGCGAAGGAAATAGAAAACTCGATCCCTTCTCTCCATTTTAGTCCAAGAGAAGGCTTACCCACAGAACGGTGGATGAACAGGTAATTCGAAGGAGAGTAAGTGCGCAGTGGGTGTGGGAAGAGTCCAGTGGCGGGGGTCTTGCAATTTACCAGCTGTCGCTGTGAAGATGCAAAGCATGCACTGGCAGGGGGAAGAGAAGCCCATTTCAAACCAGGCCAGCTTACTGAGCGGGAGAATAGGAATCAGGCACAGGCGATAGCGGCGAGATTGAGTGGTGGATCTTTGTAGAGAAATATAAATGAGATTGCTGAACACCAGGGGAATAGCCTAGACCTTGATTTCTTTGGGGCTTAATACTTAAGCCCTATGGAATGCAGGTCTCTGAGTGTCCTGTGTCATCAATTGGCCTTTCGGTTGCTCCTCGAGCTAGTGCTCTTGCAAGCCAGGTACACAGGCAGATTGCTCCAGCGCAGTTGCCTCTGCTTAGCCAACGAAAGCATGGAGGAAATCCTGCAGGGGATGTTACTGGAGTGTTGTACACTCGATTCCTCACAAGCTTCATGCTGAGCTGCTCATTTCCTTTGGACAAAGATAGACTGGCTCCCTCTCTTGTTGATGGAATGAAAATTCTCTTGCATTATGGCTCATGTGATAACTTTGGTGGCGGTGGTGTGGGATAATGAAGAGCCTCTTAATGGCTCTAGTTAAACTCGGTAATATCACTCTGTCAAACTTCAGCTGACTGTGGGAATCCAACCTACTTTTATATTCCTAAATGCCTAAGCCTGCCGTGGGCATCTTGAAAGCGCTAACAAGGAGGCAGCCCTCATCTCTGTTTCCGGGAATGTACCTATAAACCACTGCTCATTTCTCGATGCCAGAATTGTGCCTCTTCCGACTGCAGTTTCCCCAACCTGAGGTCAGCTTCTGCCCATAGACTTGGGCAGCAGGAATGATTTGAGCCATATCACCCATCTCGGGCTTCTAGCCACTGGCATGCTGCTTTAGCACCCCCAAAGGAAGCGAACTCATTTTATTCTGGAAAAGGGGAAAATGAATTTGCTTCAGGAACTGCCTAGGCCTAATTAGTCTGCAAGCAGAGCTTGCTGTATAAAGCGCATGTGCACATGTCTGCTGCGTGTGCATGCGTGTGCCTGAGCTGCACAACGCGTGCCCTCTCAGTGATGGCGGCTGTGTGCTCAGGTTAGTCTACCTCTCTGGACACGGCCACCTTCAAAGCCCAGAAAACACACCGCGTTGGCTCCCAGAGAAGTAACCAAGTGGGGTGGGGCTATCAAGGGCACTTTCCTATATATATGAACCAATGGGGAAATGGGGCCTGCGAGTTGAGGAAGAGGAAATGGGAATGGTGAGAGGAAGAATAGGGAGGGAAAGAGGTCATTTTAATCTAAATTAAATAATGGGGATGACAATTATGAACAGCAATAAGAGCAATGATTCGGCAGCCAGAACTACAAGACCATGACAAATGACTCTCCGGAGAAATGGGGCTGCCTCGTCTGGAAGTCAGGGAAGGGGTCTCTCCACCAACACGGGGCGGGAGGCAGCGCCTGTGGCTGCCTGATTTAGCCTGGAAGTTAAAATCGCTGAAGCAGTTTATAGAAACACCAGAGTGAACTGCCGCGCACAAGCAGTAGGCAGAATCCAAGATGATGGCATAAATGTTTCAAATGTGCTCGGGGTAATTAGTTTTGAATTACCATGTGCATATTTTAAACATTTAAATGATCATCCCAGGTTTTCGAAAACAGTTTCACGAAGCTTGATGTCGCTCCCCCTCCCAGCGCGGCCTCCCCACGGGAGAGCATCCGTGAGACTGTGCTGGTACTGAGCCAGGTGAAGCAGAGCTGTTCTGCAGCTCCAGCCGGGATTGGTGAGCGGCGGGAGCCATGCTAAACCCTTGGATAAAGGCGGATTAGGCCTCAGCCCCGGGTCCTGGCACAGCTGGCTCACCCTGGACGTTTCTTCCTCAAGCCAATGTCATCTGTGCCAGTTTTCCAAAACGATTTGTTCAGCCTTTAAGTTTTTCATTGTGCGTGAGAATGCAATTCCATTTTGAGTAGCTTCCCCCGCCCCCCACCCCACGTTCCTCCTCCATCTTATTTTATGAATCCTCAGACTGCTGGGAAACTTGAAAATTGACCAGCCTAGTAGGAAATGCACTTGGTGTTTTAAAACAATGACCTTATCCTCTGGTCACTGGGGACAAACTGCCTTGGAGCATCCTAAGTCCTCCCGGTATGCAAATAGTTTCGAAAGCCTCTGATTCGGGAAAGCAGTGGGAAGGTCATGGAGATCCATGCCACCATTCCCTAGCACCTTCCTTTCCTGCTGCAGGAGTCCACTCACAGAGCCCCTTTAAACCTCGGGAGGAGCCGTTTAAAGTCAGGTGTGTAACTTTAGGGACCTGAATTTAGAACAGCCGCTAGGACAATGCTGCCCCCGCTGCCTTTTCTCCCTGTAATACGCTATTTCTCCAGCAGGTGGAGCTGAGAGATAAAAACTCTGAGCCTGTGCCGGATTCCTTTGAGTGGGAGCTATCTCTGCTGAGATCCTGATTGAATGAAAATTGTTCATTATGCAAACTGTCTGGTTCAGTACACAGAGGCAGCCCCCAGGCACAAACCCCAAGTAGTTGCTTTTTCTCTCCCCAGATTAAAACATATGAACTGCTTTGATGTAATCTTATAACAAAGCCTAATAGAAATTTTATTTCTTCTGAAGTTGCCTGTCATTTCTTATTGCCCCCCTTCTTCTGTCCTATTAATACCCTTACAGTCACGGATCTGCTGCTCTGAGCCTAGACTGTATCTGAGGATGAAAACAGTGTGCTTTCCTCCACAATGGTTTGAGCTCTTTAAATATAGCTACACCGCTTTGGATATGTTTAATCTCCTGGTTTTCACCCCCCACCCCCACCCCCATTGCTATTTATCATTTTAATGGAATGCTCCAGAATGCCACATTATGCAATGTGTTTAAATTGATAAATTATATTAGGAAAATATTGGATAGGAGTTCTTAATGGTAAGTGGGTTTTTGTGGAAATATTTTCTCATTAGTAGATCAGCTCCTTGCAGGGTAGAAATTCTAAGGATTTGGGAATAAGCTATATTTATGACCTATTTGGCTAATTAAAATTAAAGCATAATTTTAGCATGAAGTTCCTGCAAGACTTTGCAGAGAGGGGGGAGAAAGAAACTTGCCCAAATCCAGTTACTTTTAAATGTCAGTTGCCATAACGACTTCACATGAGCCATATTTTTTTGCTTGAAAATTCCTTTTAGGATTCGGTTGCTATAATAATTTGCCTCAGCTCTTTTTAGGAGGCACATTTTCCTATTTTCCTTTTGTGATCATTTCAAAGCTTTTATTACTGTAACAAAAAAAAATGACCATGTAAACCTCAACTCTCCATTTTTCCATGTGCAAGAGCAGAGTGGTCCCCAAAATAGAACTGTGGTCTATGGAGAATTCCTTTCCAGGGCGGGCTCTCAGGCCAGAGGGAAAGGCAGAGCTCTGGGGATCTATTGTTGCTGCAGCCAGCTCCTTCTGGCCGGGAATGACTAAACCAACAGACTTGGATTTTTCTTTTTGAGACAGAGTCATTCTATAGGCCATGCTAGGCTCAAACACAAAATGATCCCCCTGCCCCAGCCATCTGAGTGCTGAGATCATCACCAGCATGAGCCACCACTCCCCAACAGAATTTTTTTAAAGATTATTTTATGTGTATGACTTTTGCCTACGTGTGTGTCTGCCCCACATGATCCTGGTGCCTGAAGAGGCCAGAAGAGGGCAACAGATCCCCTAGGACTTGAGTTCTAGGTTCTGAGCCACTGTGGAATGCTAGGAATAAAGCCTAGGAGCCCTGGAAGAACAGCTAAGGGTCCTAACTGTGAGCCGTCTCTCCAGACCCCGCAACAAAAGTCTTTAAAGCAAGGTTAGTAGGCTTTTTTGTGTCCTTGTAGAGTTTGGGTTGTGCCAGGTACTGAACTCAGGCTTCCACACACGCTAGGCCAGGGTTTGCCTCTGAGTTGACACCAACCTGGTGCCCTGTTTTGTTTTTGTTTGTTGTTGTTTTTGCATAAGGCAAGGACCAGACCAACCCTCTCAAGAAAGGATGCGTTCTTTAACATCTTATGAAGGCCCATTGGTACATTGCTTGGCAAAGCCACTGGTGTTTGATGATTGGGTGGAACCGTCCCTTAGCAGCAATGCAGCAGCAGAGGAAAGTCCAGTGCCCTTTCTTCCACCAAGGGGCCGTAAACCTTAACTCTTTAGATAGTATGACCTCAGAGGAGCACCACAGGCACACTAGAGGAGACTGAGGAGCCCTGCCAGCCCTCCAGACTCTCCAGGACAGCTGTCATCTGAGGGCATGCCTGTGGTCTGAGGCAAAGTGAGAGGGACATTTCATTTTCAGGTTTGTGACTCCACCTACAAGTTGGAGCCTGACTGCTCCTGCTGGGCTCCTGCATCCCTGGCCAAATCTGTAACCAAGTCTCACCAGCTCTAGTGACACAGTAGGTCTTCATCTTCAGACCCAAGTCCCCTTCTCTCCTGTCTTTTCCTTCGTTCCCAACTCCGGTGGATTTTGAGTGGTCGTTCCTTTATTTATTTTTTAACATTTATTTATTGCTTGTGTACACGTTTGCGCATGGGCCGTGGCACATGTTAGAGGTCAGAAGACAGCTTTCAAGGGTCAGTTCTCTCCTACCATATGGCTCCAGGGATCGAACCCAGGTCACCACACTTGGCAGCAAGTGCCTTAACCCACCTAGCCGTCTTGCTGGCTCCTCCTGTTTTCTGAGATAGAATTTCATGTTGCCCAAGCTACTCGCCTTGACGTCAATTTAAGTGCAAGGATAACCTTGAACTTTTGACCTCCCTATGCCTTTACAGCCCAAGTGCAGAACTAGGATTACAGGTGTACCGCCACACCAGGCCTACGCTATGCTGAAGATCAAATCCAGATCCTTGGTGAGCCCCCCCACCAACTGAGCTGCATCCCCAGCCAGAGTGGCCATTTCTTTTCAAGTCTGAAACTGAATTGGTTGGAGGGAAGGGTACAGGATGAGTTTCCTGCCTCAGTCCTGGGAACCCACTACATCTCCTGCCATCCTGGACTCTGAGGATGAAATCTGTTTTTCTTCCTCAAAGGATGGCAGTGAAGGTCAGATGCAATGACTTTAAAGAGAGGCAGAGAACATTTGGTCATCCTGCAGGGGACGGTCATTGTGGCATTGCCCCTTTCCCCTCGGTTCTGCCCACTGTGCTGCTACCTGAGGCCAACTGGAGTCTGAAAATATCACATGACAAATTCCAGAACTCGCGTATAAATTTCATTTTCACGCTGTTCTGAGGAATACTTAAATACGAGCCCTATGGTACCACAGTGAAATAGCTAAGGTGCGCAGTCAGTGACTACCGAGCAGGTATCCTGCTGCTAGAATGGCTTCCCCGGGACCAGGGTCAGCAGTTGCCTGATGCTGTGTCCCAGTGTCTACGTCATCTGCTTCATCTCATCACACAGGCACTGGTCATCTGGAGTCACACAAGGAGTCACACATGGGTTCACGCAGGACAACACCCTGGGGAAGAGCCAGCCATGTTTGCCTAGATTTTACAACACTCTGATATGATTGTTCCGTTAGAGCTAATATCTTTCTGGGCTTAATTTATAAATCTGATGTTTAAATTGTTATTTATTTTTATGTGTATGAGTGTTTGTGTGCCATGTGCCTGCCAGTTGCAAAAAGAGACCAGAAGAAATTGTCACGTCCTTTGGAACTGGAGTTACAGACAGTTGTGAGCTTCCATGTGTGTGCTGGGAATCAAACCCTGGTCTCTGGAAGTGTGACACTCTTAACCACTGAGCTATCACCCCAATCCATGATTTCACCTGTCTGTCTATCTATCTATCATCTATCTATCTATCTATCTATCTATCTATCTATCTATCTATCTATCAATCATCTATCTATCATCTGTCTGTATCTATCTATCATCTGTCTATCTATCTATGTATCTATTTTGAGGCAGAGTCTCTCTATGTAGCTCTGGCTGTTCTTGAACTTACTTTGTAAACCAGGCTGGCTTTGAATTCATAGAGCTCTACCTATCTCTGCCTCCTAAGGACTGAGACTAAACTGATTCTCCTGCCTCTGCCTTCCAAGTACTAGACTATAGGTATGCACCACCATGTGCTGTTTGGGGTATTAGATATGGAGTCATGCTTGCTAAGCAAGGACTCTAACTGAGCTCCATCCACATCCCGTGGGAGGCTTTCGAACAGACCCTGCCCGCCATAGGAAGGACAACTACTGTGTTTTCTCCCCTGGGCAAGCCATCTTTGGAAGTCAGAGCTCACACGGGAAGGAATCAACTGGGCTGGAACACGAGTTGCTCTTTCAAGCCGAGCAATGTGCCTTTGGAGGAGGCTTGGATAAAGGCTTGTATCTGGGAATGTTCAACATTTCAATTGTTCCATACACGTCCACCGAAATGTAATACTTGACATTTCTCAAGAACCAGTTGTGTAAGTTTTTTTTTTAAACCAAGTGTAACTGAACTATATGTTGAGGGAAATGGAAATAAAACATTGCTTAGTTTAGCTGTGAAGCTGGCTTCCACTGCATCCTCACCCTGCTCTAAGGACATCCATCTTTTCCCCACATCCCAGTCCCTGGAGGCAGACCACTCCTATGGAAGAGAGGGAGGTGGCACCGGCAGAAGCACCGGACAAGCCTGTGTTCAAATCCCACACCTTTCATTTGCCCGACTGCAGAGTTTACCAAGGGCGAAATGGGCATGGTGTCCTGCCTGCCTGGCAGCCTATTGCAAGGGTTAGAAGTAACACTCCGTACTGAGCCTAAAGCAGGGTACGTTCCGAGAAGAAAAGGAAAACGCTCTGATGACTTGTTAACTCTGCTCCCAAGGACAAAGCCCCCCTCGGTGGATCTGGCCCAGCTGCAGCTCCCTGAACCACTGCAGGGCTATTTTCACAGCCTCCGCTGATTAACATGAGGCAGCTTCTGGAGCCTGCTGGTGACTTTCATTTCAAGGGCCCCCAAAGGCAAATCTGGGACAGCAATGGACAGCATTGCTCTGGGACAGTGGGTGGACAGAGCTGCAGTTAGGCCAGTTCTGACTCAGCCAAAGAGATTGCTCTTCTAAAGCAGAAGCAACCAACGGCATATAGGATATAGGTGGATATTCTCTCTCTCTCTCTCTCTCTCTCTCTCTCTCTCTCTCTCTCTCTCTCTCTCTCTCTCTCGTATGTGTGTCATGAAAGATAGGGTCTTAATATATAGCCCAGGCTGGTTTTGAATCCCTCCTTAGTCTCCCAAGGACTGGGATTATGGGTATATGCCACCACACCTGCCTTAATGGTTGCTTTAGACTTCAACGGCTCACAAACATAATTCCAGTACTTAGGAGCCTGAAGCAGGAGGATTGTGAGTTTGAGGCTTACATTTGTCATATAGCAAGATATTGTCTCAAAGAAGAGGCAGAACAAAGGCTGGGAATATAGCCTAGGGTAGGGTAGGCAGGGCACTTAAGGTAGCATGCACGAGGCCTGGAGCCTGATTTCCAGTACTAAGTAAAGTGGGGCACATTGGCACACACCTGCCCCAGGACTCGGGATTGAGGTAAGAGGATCAGGAGCCAAAGTCACCCTTGGCTGCATAGTGAGTTTAAGGCGAGCCTGGGCTATGTCTCAAAAGAAGAAAAAGGAGGAAGGAGGAAGGAGGAGGAGAAAAAGAAAGACAGGAAACCATTTATAGAGCCTTGCTTGGTCCTTGTAACCACCAGTTTTAGCTGAGAAGCAATGTTCTCTGTCTCGGTGTTAGGCTCAGCACTTGCCTTTGGTTCTGTCTCTGGGGTGTCTCGTGGGCACAATGTCCTGCTCTGACCTGCCTCCTCAGACATCACCTCAAAGAAAAGGGAGTCAAGACTGAGTGACACTCTGAAACAGCAAAATAGTCCAAAGTCCTAGGTGCCCCCAAGGACCACTGGGAAATTCCCACTGGCGGGCAGGGAACTCAGTGGACGTTCGAGCAGATACTGCACATTTTTGTTCTGGAGGTAGAGCTCCAGATGGCTTTGTCACATAGTGAGTTGAATGGTGGCTCTATCAAAAATATGTCTAGAATCTGTGATGTGACCTTATGTGGAAAAGTCGGTCTTTGCGGATGGAATTATGTTGACTATCTTGAGACACGATCATCTTGATTTAGGGTGTGCTGTGCAGTTGGTGACAAGTGTCCTCATAGAACGGTAGATCGGACACCAAGAAGGCGAAGTCTAAACAGGTGTAGAAATGATTCTTCACGGGCCACAGGCTGTCTGCAGTACCAGAAGTTAGGAGAGAGGGCAGATTCTCCCTCAGAATTTCTTTCTTTATATTGTGTGTGTCAGCTGGGTGGTGGTGGCGGCGGCGCACGCCTTTAATCCTAGCACTTGGGAGGCAGAGGCAGGCAGATCTCAGTAAGTTTGAGGCCAGCCTGGTCTACAAAGAGAGTTCCTGGACAGCAAGGAATGTTAGACCGAGAAACCCTGTCTTGAAAAAAAATTTGTATATCAATGGACGGCAGCACTTGGGAGGCAGAGACAGGCAGATCTCTGTGATTTTGAGGTCAGCCCGACTTATATAACTAGTTGTAGAACAGCCAGTGCTACACAGAGAAGTGTGTGTGTGTGTGTGTGTGTGTGTGTGTGTGTGTGTGTGTGTGTGTGTGTATACCCATGGAAGAAGGACATTGGATCTCAGAAGCTGAGCCATAGGTGGTTTTGAGTCACCCAACATGGGTTCTGGGAACAGAACTCAGTACTTCTGAAAGATCAACGCCTGGGCCACCTCTCTAGCCCCTTCTTTGGAGTTTTTTTTTTAAATATTTATTTATTATGTATACAATATTCTGTCTGTATGTCTGCACCAGACCTCATTACAGATGGTTGTGAGCCACCATGTGGTTGCCGGGAATTGAACTCAGGACCTTTGGAAGAGTAGGCAATGCTCTTAACCACTGAGCCATCTCTCCAGCCCCCCTGGAGTTTTTAAACAGTATGTCTAACCTGTGGTCCGTGAATGTCTAACCTGTGGTCCGTGAATGTGTACCAGGAGAGCTATGAATGCAGCCCAACACATTTGCATACCACAATATCATGTTGCAATGTGAAAAGGTTGAACACTTAAGAATCAACCCTGTCACAACCTTGATCTAGATTTCTGCTCTCAATAACATGGATTTTTATGCAATTTTTGGTGGTGTTGTTTATGGGATTTTTATTTATTTATTTATTTATTTTAGTTTTTATTTGTTTTTGTTTTCTTTTTGGTTTACTTTGCCTGTGGCCCTTTGTCTAGACAGCCATGGGAAACTCACACAGCCTGTCCTGCCGTCTTGAAATCTCTCTGGCTAGGTCAACAAGGGGGAGCCATTGTACTTGCTGGCCTTGGGATCCCTGACTCCCAGATAGAATACCCATCTTATGACCCTGTCCTTACTCTCCTTTACCCTCAAATGTGTCCTGCTCGTGGCTTGCTTCCCCATCAGGTACAATCGCATTGTGTGTCTGGCTGAGTTTCTGTCACTGAACGGTGTCTCAGCAACAGCACCAGGGAACACAGGGCCATCAGCACAGGCTCCAGCTCCTCTGGAAAAGGCTCGTCACCCACAGGAAGGACATTTTTGGAAACCACCTTAAAAAGTGGCAGGAGGGAAGGAGACATGCAGCCCACAGCTCTCAGCCATGTTCCACCAGCAGTGACTCTAATCTGCTTTGACCTGGACACAGCTGTTGTCATCTGCTTTCTCCCGCATCTCTCTCTGAACCGCAGCAGCTGAGTGCCCATTGTCATTTGCAGTGAGTTCTCCTGTTGAAAGACGCTTTCATGAGAGTTGGCACCACATTCTGCTCCGTAGTGGGTATTGTTCCCGAAACAAAGTTTCTCGTTAACGAGTTTAGGGGTTTTGATCTTGAAAGCACTGGGGAGATAAGCTGGCTGGGCTAGCAGTGGTGTGCCTTCATAAGCAAGTGTGAGCCCAGCACTGTGTTCTGGGGGAAGAAGATCAGCCCAGGAGGGGTCTGGAAGCTGGGAGTGGCAAGGCTGGGTAACCCCACCCTACCCTCTGCTGCCCACACACAGCCCCCTCCCCACTCTCTCACAGGAGAAGAGAGGCCCTCCAATAGCCCCATCCTGCTTTTCAGACAGGAGCTACTGTTCTGGTGAAGCCCAGGATTAGCATGGAAATAGAGACATCATTCTTTAGGGGACCTCTGTTGACATCTCCCTCAGCATCAGTATTGGAGAATCAGTCCCTGGGTTGTGCTCTGAGGACAGATGATCCATTCATCCTGTCTCCTGACAGGTGGCAACTCCGGGAGCGCTTGTGCTGGACCCTGTTGCCACAGTGTCATCCATGTGGGCCATCATGGACTCTCTCAGCCGGCTTGCATGCCTGAGGAGCAGATCCAAACCTAATAGGAACTTTTCAGCTCTTCTCCTTTTTATTCTTTTTTTTCCTCTTCCCTTCTTTCTCTTGTATTATTTCTTCCAACATTATTTTCTGTGTAAGAGCAACAAGCCCTGAACGCTGCTGGAAGAAAAAGGGCTGTCAAGTGCCAGGAAAGATGTGGGGAGTGGGGGGAGATCCAGAGCTGCCCAGCAGCAATTACTGGAAGGTGTGTCCCCACCCTCCCTCAGCTCAGCAGGTGAGCCCTACCTGTGCCAGCCTAATTGCCACCCGTCCACAGCCCTGCGTGGTAACAAGGAACTCAAACACCAGGACACTCTTTAAATGACGCAACGTTTAAATAACATCCATTTACCTTTCACGCACCTCTGCTTCGCTTCTTAATTAGTAGCAGCATCTGATTTCCAAGGAAGCCTTTTACCTCTGGAATTCATTTCCTCATCCTCCCCGTGGAGAGCCTGCAGCTCCCTGTGTACAGTGGTTCTTGGGCGACAGACCGGTGGGGCACAAGGTCTTGATCTGTCAGGCCAGAGAGAGGCTGAGAGAGGGCTGCCGGCGGCGCTGGAGAGGCAGCTTGCTTAATGGAGTCCTCAGCAACGGAGAGGGAGGGGTGCTGCGGTGCAAGGCAGGGAGCTGCGGCACGAAGTGTAAATATGATGATTGTTGTCTCTTTCACGGGAGGTAAATAAATCAGCTCCGTGTAGACTCGAGAGGTGGCTGGTGATGCTGTGTACTTACATGGCATCGCTAGTCTGGCCTCTTCAGCATGCTTCAAGCCTTGATTCATTATGCCTTCCACCAGCCCACCAGAGGAGGGAGATGGGGAGAATTATCATCCCGGCAAGAAACCCAGAGGTTAAGAGACAGTAAGTTGGGAAGAAGGCGCAGCCCTGGCAGCCCATCTCGAGCTCCCGCCACTACATCACGCTCCACTTAGATACAAGTAATTGTCAGGTAACCTATTTTTCGGGGTCTAATTTCAGCATACGAGGGCTTTGGCTCCTCTGTATCTGAAGACTGCACGAGCTTATGGAGCAGGAAAAAATGATTTTAATCATCTCCATGTCTGTTTGGGGGCTGAAGAGTAAAGCCGGAGCATCTCACCTTCCTTGGTCCCCAGCCCCACACGCACGAGGGAGGAAAATGTACAAGCTACGGAATCATGAGACCTAGTGCTTTGCATTTCATGTAAGCATGGATCTAACATTGTTTCATCTTGAAGAATTGTTGCCCAGGTGTCCCCAGGAAGGGCTCAGCCCGAGAGATGCCCAGAGGCAGTTTCACCTGCAGGTTCCACTCAGTGACTGAGGCTTGCAAATAGGTCAGAAATCAGGGTTCCTTCTCCTCCCAAGCCCAATTCTCCTCAGTTGTGGAATGTAAAAGCTGGACCATGTTAGAGTTCAGAAGGTAGGAAATGACTCCCCAGAGGGTCCTCCCATCCACCCTCACATGCATCTGCAGTCTGGGGGTTCTCCTCACCCTAAACCTTACAGTTTGGGGACATCGAAGAATGGAAGGTGAGAGCAGGCAGCTCTGTCACGTGGGTTACCAAGGAGCCATTGAACAGAGGAAACTGCCTTCAGTGTCCCCAAAGACCAATTTCCTCCCAGGCCAGCATGTGTGAGAGCCTCTATGGGTCCCAGCTGCCTCTCAGATGGCCGTCATGAGAGATGGATACAGACGCATCACCTCTTTGCGCCCAGGGAAGGTGCCTGGAATGTCTGACTTCTCATAGAGGGGTGGCATAGCCTGGCATGACTTGTCTGGCCACCGGCTCCTGCCACTGTTGGATAGAGAGAAGGAGGGAGGCTGTATGCACTTTTCCCTGTTTACTTAGCCTGAAGCCACAGCACCCAGACTGGGTCCCAGCTATATTGGGTAGGTCCTGTGGGACCAGTTAGAGGCACACAGTTAGTGTAGTTACAGGGACCTTGCCACCATTGTCTTGCCCTGACACTCCCTGCTTTTTCCCATCCCTTCGCTTCTCTGTCTCTCTCTCCCTCTCTCTTCTCCTCCCCCTCCTCTTTTTTCTCACTCAGCCTCTCTGCTGAATTCCGCATTGACATCAGCACTTCCAAAAACAACAACAAAGGAAAGTGGGTCACTGCTGGTGCCAGTTTAGAGCTGGCCCTGGAGGTGGCTGAGTCTGGGGTGCAGCCCATCTCAGGGAAAGCGGAGGGGCATCCCTCAAACTCTGTGCCCGCTGTCTTGCGATGCACTTGGTCCCTCGTACCCATACCCTGAGGGGAGGTGGTGGCATGTGTGTGCAGCCCGCTGTCACCTAGGCTCCTGGATGGGCCAGGTTGGGGTTTCTGCACTGTGAGCAACAACCCCCACAATCCCTCTGGTCCTACTAAAGCTCTGAGAATCTAGACACCTGGGTGCACACGCCCCATCATGAGAGTGGGAGGCCAGCCTCCAGAGACGCGTGCTCACTGACACACATGTGTGCACAGGCCCATGACACCTCCTCCTCCTGTTTCTCCGGGGCTTTATGCAGAATATTGCCTCCGCTCTCTATGGTCATGGAACTCCCGCTCTACTTGAAAGATTACCCAACACGCTAATTGGGACTCCTGCTATGATTAAAAAGAAATTTCCGATTAGAGCCACCATGCTGTAGAGCTTGGGAAGAAAACAGCTCTTTAGAGACACAGCGGGGGCAGACTTCGGGCTTGTGTTGTGGTTTGGGGTTGGGGTTTTTATTTATTTATTTGTGTGTGTGTGTGTGTGTATGTGTTTTAACTTCGAAAAACCTTCATCTCCCTGTTATTTTGCCTATGCCAAGTGCAGACAGTGACTAGGTAAGGCCCAAAACATCAAAAAGAGGGGCCAAGAAAAAAAAACCGATAGCCTTTCCCCTGCTTTTTTCTTGTGAAAGCTGTAATGGAGCTGTTTCTGCACCGCTAGGTCCCGCCCTACCGGTACATTTGGCCCCCTGATTGGCAGATGCCACAGTCGGTCTCGGTCAACCTTTGCCTGGGATAAAGGTTTTCTGAGCAGTGGAGAGTGTGCAACACATTTCAATCTAGCTCCCTGAAGCGATTAGCTCCTGGCGCTGGCAGGTCCCCAGAGAGGTTGGGGGAGGGGAGGGCAGGATCTGTGGTCAGTCAAAGGCAGCCACTTCTGAATGGTTCCACTCTGAGAGCCCAGCTCATCCTTGCTTTTAGATTCCACTAGCTTGAGGAGGGAGGCACCGCCTCATCCCTTCGCCTCTCCTGGGCGCCCTTCCTTGTAAGGCAGCACCAGACTAAGTACCTCCATCTCTTTTCCACCCTAGCCAAAGCCCTCTACACCCATCCTCTAGATAAGATTGTAAAACTTTGACATTGAACCCAAACCCTTCTAAAAGAGAGCCATTGGAGTTTATGTAAATAAAGTATCTCCTTAATATCGACTTCATTAAAAGACCCAAGAAAAGAACATCAGTGTTTGCTGATGGAATAGTATAATTGTCTTTAAGGGTAATCGGCTATTTATTGAGGGTGATTATCTGCAAATGATGGGAGACAGGTGACGGAGAGGAAGGCGCCAGGTGAAAGGGCTGGCTCATGCAAGCAGTCTGGACTTCGAATGGTAATGGCTTGGACCTCGGAATAGGAAAGGCAAGAATTGCATAGTTAAACTCCCTCAATACCGCCATTCATTGAGTTTGGGGATCCAACAAAAGTAAAATTCCAGTTGTGCAATAGTGGCACAACCCCAGGACTCAGGAGGCAGAGGCAGGCAGATCTCTGTGAGTTCGAGGCCAGCCTGATCTACAGAGCAAGTTCCAAGGCAGCCAGGACTACTACATACATACACACACACACACACACACACACACACACACACACACACTAGGCTGGAGAGATGGTTCAGCACTTAAGAGCACTGGTTGTTCTTCCAGGGGTCCTAAGTTCAATTCCCAGCAACCACATGGTTGCTAGCAACCATCTATAATGAGATCTGGTGCCCTCTTGTGGTGTGCAGACATACATGCAGACAGAAACCCCCTCCCCAAAAAAGAGTAAAATTTCAGAAATAATTTGGAGGGTCACACAACACACACACACACACACACACACACACACACACACACACACCTCCAACTAGAGAACCCAAGGCACAGCCACCTATCTTAACAGTTCAGGAGAGAAATTTCTTTTTAGAACATCTCTCTTCCCCAACAACATATAAAGGTGCACTTTCTGAAAAAAAGGATTATCTTTAGATTGAATAAATCTGGCTTAATGAAAAGCCCACTGCATTAGTGTTTCATTGCAAATCAGCAGAAATTGTAATCACAGGCTCCCCTTGTCTTCAGACGAGCGTTTGGAAAACACTTGCTGGAGCTTTGCTTCCCCGGTTACCCAGCTAGCATGGGAAGGAAGCAGAGTGCCCGGGCTCAGATCCCTGGCTGTCTTCTGGTTATCCTTTTAATCCTCCTCCTCCTCCTCAGCTTCCATTGTGTGAGGGGAAGGCAAGAGGACCCTTTGGTCTAAATTAAACTGGACCTGGGCATGATGATGCTTACCTGTATTCCTAGTGCGAGGGTTTGTGTGTGTGTGTGTGTTCGTGTGTGTGTGTTCATGTGTGGGTGTGTGTTCATGTGTGTGTGTGTACTCTCTCACATCTGGGCAGAGGATATGTTGATGTCAGTGTCTTTCTTCAGTATCTCTCCATCTAATTTTTTGAGACAGGAACTCCCACTGAGTCTAGAACTCGCCAACTGGCTAAACTGGGTGGCCAGTGAGTTCTGCTTATTCCCATTTCTGCCTCCCTAGCACTGTGCCACCATGTTTGCCTGGCTTTTCCTCCTTCCTTCCCTCCCTCCTTCCTTCCTTCCTTCCTTAGAGCAGATTGACCTCAAACTTGTAGAGATCTGCCTGCATTTGCCTCCCAAGTGCTGGGATTAAAAGTGTGTGCCACCACACCTGACCCCCTTTCTTTATTACATTTATTTATTATTTATGCATACAAGTGTGTCTTGCACACGTGTGTATACCCCAGAACATGTGTAGAGGCCAAAAAACCACCTCAGGAGTTGTTTTCTCATTCACTATGTGGCTACTCATACAAAACTTGCATGAATAGGCTCAGTAGCCAGTGTCTTTATCCACTGAACTATCTCTGACCCCACGGCCTGGCGATACAAATTTGTGTTCTTATGCTCACATGACAAAAGCACTTAGCCGACTGAGTCATTACTCTAACTCCACCCTAATTCCCTCCTAGTGCTGAGTTTTTATTTTTCCCCAGACCTAGTGGCCAAACCTCAGTGCACAGACCTGACAAGCACTCTGCCAAACCTCTCCCCTCTTTTTTCTTCCCCTCCCTTCCTTCGTTCCTTTGTTCCTTCTTTCCTTCCTTTCTTCTTGAGACAGGTCCGTACTATGCATCCCCAAGCTAGCCTTGAACTTGTAATGTAGTCCAGGCTGGCTTTGAACTCACAGCCGTCCTTCTACTTCAGCCTTCCAAGCCCTGAGATTTTAGGCCTATGCTACACCTGGCTAATTTTTCAAGTGCACAAAAACAACAAAAGGAAAGCAAAATTTCCCAGAGCAGTCACAGAGTCACAGAAGCTTTGAAAAGAGACTCAAAATGGATGAAAAGAAAAAGAGTTGTCAAAAGAAAAAGAGAGGAAAAGTGGCTCAGTAGGTAGGAGCCATTCATGCCTGACAATCTGAGTTCAGTTCCCGACCCCCATGGTGGAAGGAGAAAACCAATTCCCGAACCTTGCCCTCTGCCCTCCACACATGTGCGGTGGCATGTGCACACTTACACACACATAAACAACCTGGGGCCCGTGGAGAGGTTCTTGCAGGTCCCGTGGTCAGCTCTTGTAGTTTTCTTTTGTGATCTGGGGGTGGACCCAGGGCCTGGTATACCCAGATCTCATCATCAAGGCTGAGCCGGCCTTTGCCTCCATTTCATTTTACATAGTGGTGGTCTCATGGCGTCCTGGAGGAAGAAGAATGTGCCCAGGCCTTCTCTCTCCCCAACTCTTGACAGCTGTTGAAATGAATTCAAGGTCTCACAGAAACAATGATCTAGCCTCAGCTACACAGAGAGGAGAGAAACCTTGGCCCGTTGGGGATTTTCTGTCACTATGCCCCTACTCTTGGTACGAAAGCAGGGAGAATTCTTGCCAGCTCTTTCTGTCACCTGAATTGGAGGTCCCAGTGACATGCGTGGGGAAGTTTGAGGGTCAGAGTAGCAAAGAAAATGCGCAAGAAAATCAAGACGTGGCATCTCTGGACTGTTGCCAAGGTCTCTAACTCCCTTCACTTCTCAGACTGTGAGCGTGAGAGCAAGCGCTGGGCTCCCCAGTGTGTGCCTGTCTCACCCCGGGTCACATAGATGGGGTACACAGTGTAGTCTGTGTGTGGGAAACTCTGTCCACATGGGGAAGGAGGGAAACGTGGGTCTGAGTAACCTGTAGACCTACTTTTTTTATATCTGCAAAGTGTGGGGGGGGGGGCGTAATCAAATCTCCCCGTTGGGGTTCTATTATCTACAAGGTGGAGAATCTTTCAAATCCTGACACGCTATCAAACTCCAAGTTGCTTCCTCATTTTTCTTTGCCAGTGGCCGCTTGGAGAAGAAATGGCTGAGGAAGACGGAGCTGCAGGAAGACAAGGCCATGGCCTGGCTGCAGGCTGCCTCTAAGTCTGAAAAGGGTCAGCAACTCTGAGAAATAAAGCTATTTCTGAGTGAGAAGGCCAAAGAAGGAATAAGGCAGAGGGAGGGCCCCTGAGGAGACCCAGGCCGGAGTGAGCTCCGCAGTATTTATAAGGAAGAGGAATGTCGGGCAGAGCAGAGCGTCAGGGTGGAGACATTCATCTGAAGTACGGTGTAGAGGGGACGGAGAATAATAGCAAGAGCATGAGTTTGGGGTTGCTGGGTGGGCGCTCCTAGCTGCTGTACCCCAGCAGTGTACAGCTATGTAGACTATACACAGCAACTTCCAGAATTCCCAGGTTCCACTAAAGCCCTACTGTGTGCACGTAGGATCCATGCAGGGTGGATTTCAGCCTTTTTTCCCCCCAGCTCTGGTCACAGCCAGCTAGAGAGGGGGTGGGGATGCTCTTGTGAAAGAGGCTGGTGAGGACATCTGAAAGTCTGTACCCTCCACTAGCAAAGTGCCAGACGCTAGGTGACACTTTAAATGCCGCAGATAAAACAGTGAGAGACTCTCCCGGTGGCAGGCAAAGGAAGAGGTCAGGGACCTCAGCGCCTCTGAGGCTCAGACGCCAGGATAAAGAATAAAAACACCTCAGAGACCCCGGTGACCCCCTCACGCAGGGGGAGAATGTCAATGTGGCCCAGCTAGCGGCTGGAGCACAG
Organism: Microtus pennsylvanicus; assembly: GCF_037038515.1. Taxonomy (NCBI): domain Eukaryota; kingdom Metazoa; phylum Chordata; class Mammalia; order Rodentia; family Cricetidae; genus Microtus; species Microtus pennsylvanicus. The sequence continues at coordinate 46,145,254 of NC_134589.1, forward strand.
AGACTTGAGGCCTGTACTGAGCAGGAGCCTTCTGCTGCTGGGGCACCATAAACCATAAACCCCTTCTGGCCCTGGATTAGGGGACATCAGCCCGAGCTGCCACATTATCACAAAAAGATCTTGAAGATGGTCACCCGCCTGTGAGGAAGTGAAACAAAGCCTCCATTTTCTTCTTTTCTTTTCTTTTTTTTTTTTTTTTGAGACAGGGTTTCTCTGTGTAAGAGCTCTAGCTGTTCTGGAACTCTCTGTAGAGCAGGCTGGCCTCGTACTCACAGAGATCTGCCTCCCGAGTGCTGGGATTAAAGGGGTGCGCCACCACCACCCATCTAAAGTCTCCATTCTTTATTCATCTCAGGTGACACCAATATGACCAATCTCTGTGCCCCTCTGCTGTTGACTACCCTTGCAATCCAATCAAAGGGAACTGGGTTTTCTACCAGCTTCCTCCGTGCTGGTAGAAACGCACTCTGAAGTGAGGAGATTGCCTTGCTCACCCAGACATCCCATGGCCTGATTGGGGCTTTGCGCATCATCGGGGTTCAGAGCTGTTGACTGCGTGAGACAGAATGACGGGATGCTGTGCCTGGTGTGTGTGTGTGTGTGTGTGTGTGTGTGTGTGGTGTGTGTGTGTGTGTGCGCACAAAGCGCTTCTCCATGGAGCCCTCCTGTCTGTCTGCCTCTTACTCACTGGCCACACAACTGCCCCACGGAGCTGTGCTTTCTCTTTCCAAGTGCTGTATATGGGTGTGTCCTTCATCCAGCGCCTCTCTTCTGTAGGCTTGTTCTTCCCCCTGTCAGTGAGAAAGTCTTCTGTCTGTCCTTGGGTTGTCTGGCTGGAGCAGAGACATCACCGTCTTATCCATGACTGCTCCCCAGAATGGTGGGCAGAAGGTGACAGAGGCACTGGGACACAGCATCTTCTACGAGGCACTGGGACACAGCATCTTCTACGAGGCACTGGGACACAGCATCTTCTACGAGGCACTGGGACACAGCATCTTCTACGAGGCACTGGGACACAGCATCTTCTACGAGGCACTGGGACACAGCATCTTCTACGAGGCACTGGGACACAGCATCTTCTACGAGGCACTGGGACACAGCATCTTCTACGAGGCACTGGGACACAGCATCTTCTACGAGGCACTGGGACACAGCATCTTCTACGAGGCACTGGGACACAGCATCTTCTACGAGACACTGGGACACAGCATCTTCTACGAGGCACTGGGACACAGCATCTTCTACGAGGCACTGGGACACAGCATCTTCTACGTGCTTATGTCTTGAGCACTGGCATTGCTTTCTTCCTCCAAGCCGATCTCCCAGGAAATGGTACTTACAGAGATTGAAGAGTTTAATACATGTCTCGCTGCCTCTCTTTTCAGAGGCCCCCCAGAGGGAGCAGCAGAAACCAAGGCTGGCGGGGGCTCCGAGCTGCCTAGGCAAAGGAGCAGGGGGTGGCATAGAACCTTAGCCAATTTGGAAAGCACCGTGACCCAAGCACATTTTGCAGCAGTAATGTCAAATTCTGCCGTTCAGGCATGCCATTGATGTGCACACTGCCACACAGAAACCAGTGACACAAAGGCACAGCCTTCTCCACCCTCCTGGTGCTTAGAAACTAACGGCTCTAATGAGAAATGAGAGCTGAAAGGAGAGAGATGGGAGGCGGGCCACAGCAGTGCAGGCTGGCGCTGTGTGTTGGAGGAGGCTGACCCACTTCTTGTAGAGGTAAGGGGCCCACTGAAATGTCACTTAAATTAGCTACCACTCCCAACACTAGATCTCCTTTGTCCCCGTACCTTATTGCATGTAACGGGAGCCCTGTCAGTGAGCACTGGAGTTACCTTATTTTTAATTCTTCTCGAGGGCAGTCTCAGGCCCTGAACCCACTGGACTTTTTAGGGCCATAAACCAACCACCCTGGTTCCAGAAGCCCTCTTAAGAGAGGACAGGAGGTAGATGGCGGAAAGGAGGGAGGGAGGGAAGGAGAAAGAGAGAGAGCATGCATTCACCACGAAGAGCCCTCTTTTCTGGCTTTTTGACTGCACTGTGAGTTATTTAGCCAACAATAGATGTTTATGCATTTTTTTTAGAGCTTGTATTTATTAACAGCCTGAAAGGGGGGACTGGGAGATTTATCTGGGAAACGCAGTGAGTTAAAAGGGACAATTAGAGGAGCAGAAGGAGACACAGAGCACAGAATTGCAAAAGATATTTTAACACCCAATCAAAGGTTCTCGAGGTATTTTCCAAGTAGGCAGAATGAAGAGAAAATTGGCCCATTAGAAACTGATAGCTGGGGACTGGAGACATGGACGGAGTAATGGCTAAGGGCCTGAACTCCTGCAAAAGGGAGGTGAAGACAGGAGGGAGACAGACCAGGAGCTGATGAAGCTGGAGTGTGGCCATCACTGACTGGGTCATGAGGCCGTGTTGTGAGGGACCCAGTAAAGTGTGCACTCAGCTCTCCTTGATCAAAGAATGCGTATAGAGCTAGGTGTGGTGGCAAATGGCTGTTATTCCAGTACTCAGGAGACTGAGGCAGGAGGATCGCCACGAGTGTAAGCCCAATCTGGGTTGCATAGCAACACCTTGTTTCAAAATAACAAGAGAAAGAAGAAGGGGAGAGGATGGTGGAGGAAGGGAAGAAGGAAAAGAAAAGGGCACACAGACCAACAGTTTATGACACTACAGACCTAGAATCCTAGAACTCAGGGCGAGGGGGGAGGACCATGAGTTCAAGTCTCAAAAACAGGCAAACAAGCAAACCATAGCCAGGCATGCTGGTCTACACTTATAGTACCAGCACTTGGGAGATGGAGGCAGGAGGACCAGGAATTTAAGGCTGGGCTGCTTTCGGCCCCGAGTTCCCACACACAGGGGGAAAAAAGGAGAGCGAGCAAATAAAAGAAAGAGAGAAAAAGAAAACACAAAGAAAGGGGCCTCCAGATGGCTGAGCAACTAAGGTGCTTGCTACCCTGATCCCTGGAACCCAAAGGTGGGAGGAAGAACCAACTCCCCGGGGCTGGAGAGCTGGCTCAGAGGTTAAGAACACTGGCTGCTCTTCTTAGAGGTTCTGAGTTCAATTCCCAGCAAACACATGGTGGCTCACAACCATCTATAATGGGATTTGGTGCCCTTTTCTGGTGTGTAGACATACATACCAGAGTACTATCTACATAATAAATAAATATTAAAAAAACAGAACCAACTCCCCCAAGTTGTTCTATGACCTCCACACGTACGCCATGGCATGTGCCCATCCTGTCTTGGGCACAACATACATCACACATCAGAAAAAGAAGAAAAAGAGGAGGAAGAAAAAAATAAGTTGGTTTTTCTTTTGTTGTTGTTTGTTTGTTTTCAAGAAAAGAAAGGCTGGCTTCTTCCACCAGGGAAGAGAAACTAGGTCCTTAGTAGCCGGGTCCTTCACAGCCCAGCGAGGTCTGAACTGAAGCTTGGTGCTAACCCAATGGCCATTTCCTGAGTTCCCAACTCAGTGTCCAGCAAACTTATTTCTTGAGCCTGTTCTGATCCACAGAGAAGCCTTCCTGGCTCTCTCCCGCCTCTTGGGCCCTGACTGCCTGTGGAGCGGCAGATGATTTTCTAGGTACAGGTAACATTTTCCAAGTGGGGTTCTTGGCTCTCTGGTAATGGGCATGCCTAGCAAGAGGGGTGGAGCTCAGAAGAAGGAGTCCTGGGATTGCCTGTGGCTCCCTGCAGCTGGGGTGTCTGGCCAGCTGAGGGAGGAGCCACGTCATGAGGGTGGGAAAGCCTGGAACACTGGCTGTGGATGCTAAATGGTGATATGGGAGACATTCTGAGCTTGGAAGCAGCAGGTGTCTGGGAATGGGACTGTGGCCCAGGCAGATTTCCAGTGAGCACTCCAGTTTGCTGGCACAAGGAAGGATCTGGCTGAGCACAGGAGGCAAGTGGTGATGATGAAATCCACAGCTGAGGAACAGTGGCAAGGGTGCCATGGGAGCCCATGTGCTTATGATGAGGCTCAGGAGCCGAGAAGAGCAGGCAAGAGAGTCACAGATTCCCTCTGCTTCCCACAGAGTCAGAGTCCCTGGGTGGGCCTCCCTGGGCCTCCCTCTTGCCTAAATAGTCTCCCAGCACCCCAGCAAACAGCATTCCATCCTTAGCTCATAGCTGTTTATAGAGACCTTAAAGGCTGAGCTACTGTATGCCTCTAGCCCTCAGCCTGGCAGGCTCCCACATTCTTCGCTGGATACCTCTCTGTTCAGAGACTGTTACAACATCATCTCCTCCAGGACATCCTCTCTGACTCCCCTACTCCAGCTGAGCCCCTTGTTTTGGAAGACTACGCTAACACGGGCTCCAATTCTGTAGCAGCTGAGGATGCTCGCTCCTCCCAGTTCCTTAGGGAGCCTCTCTTCTCACCTTCCTGTCCCCAAAGCACAGACAATGACTGGTCCATTTGTGTGCTGAAGGAATAATGAAGAGCCAGCCAAGCCCTTGGGTCATGGAAGAAGTTTGTCTGAGGGTGCCAGGGACCACCCCATGTCCCCACATGGCAGGCCCTAGCCTCTGCCACTGTAGAATAGAAGGCTGTTGTGGGGAGGTGAAATAAAGGAAAGAGGTGATCTCTCCAGGGGTTCCCCAAAAAGTGCTGAGTGAAAGCGGCAGTCGGGGTGGGGACACGTCTGTTGCTAGGATGCTCGCCTAACACGTACAAGGGGCTGGGTTTGATCCCTAGCATCCCATAATCCAGGCATGGAGGCTCATGATTGCACTTCCAGCACTCAGGAGGTATAGTTAGGAGGACCAGAAGCTCAAGGTCATCCCCAGCTCCACAGCTTCTACAGGAAGAAGCAAACTACAGGATACGGCAATGGCGCTTGAGATACTTTGTCCATGTTAGAAGATGAATGAAGGCAGATGCCTGAAGACAGCACTGCTTGGAGGAGTGCATGGGGTACGATGAAGAGGAAGGCCCAAAAGCACTTGATATACAGCACAAAGAAAGACTGTGGGACCTTGGGTACGACAATAACACAAGCATCTAGGACTGCCCAGGATTGGAACAACTGGAGAACCACCATAAATGGGCTGCCCAGGGATGCTTAAACATTGCTGGGGCATAAATGATGATGTTGATGATGCTTGTATGATATGAAATATGGGGCTGGAGAGATGGCTCAGCAGTTAAGAGCACTGGCTGCTATTCCAGAGGACCCTGGTTCAATTCCCCAGCACCCACATGGCAGCTCACAACTGTCTATAACTCTTGTTCCAGGGGATCTGATACCCTCATACAGATATACATGCAGGCAAAACACCAATGCACATAAAGAAAAAATAAAATAATTTTTTTAAAGATGAAAGTTGTCTAAGAAGACAAAGGGACTAATGAGAGACAGGAGGGGCAGGAAAGGGGAAGGCACATGTGTATGTGTGTCTCCATGTCCGTGTGTATGTGTGTTGGGAATATGTTTGACATGTAAAATATACTTGTACAAAAGCTTTGGGGGGAGGCACTGGAGAGATGGCTCAGAGGTTAAGAGCATTGCCTGCTCTTCCAAAGGTCCTAAGTTCAATTCCCAGCAACAACATGGTGGCTCACAATCATCAGTAATGAGGTCTGGTGCCCTCTTCTGGCCTGCAGGCATACACACAGACAGAATATTGTATACATAATAAATAAATAAATATTTTTAAAAAAAGCTTGGGGAGGGCTGGAGAGATGGCTCAGTGGTTAAGAGCATTGCTTGCTCTTCTAAAGGTCCTGAGTTCAATTCCCAGCAACCACATGGTGGCTCACAACCATTTGTAATGAGGTCTGGTGCCCTCTTCTGGCCTGCAGACATGCACACAGACAGAATATTGTATACATAATAAATAAATAAATATTAAAAAAAAAGCTTTGGGGGTATGGGGGATGTCAGGGATGTGTTCATGTGTACGTGTGTGGATGGAATATATGTGCTGTACATATAAGTCAGAGGTTTCTCCCTCAGTCCCTTTCTGCCTTATTTTCGTTTAAATATATTGTTGTCACCACTAGTGTGTTCTGTGCTGTGTGAGTGGGGTGCTATGGCACCCAGAGTCAGAGGAGGTCTTTGCGGGTTCAGTATTCTGCCACTTTCGTGTGGATTCTGTGGCTGGAACTCGGGTCATCAAGCTTGCACAGCAAGTGTCTTTATCTACTGAGCCATCTTGCCAGCCCTCCACCTTACTTTTTGAGAGAGGGTCTTCCATTGAACCTGGAACGTAAGGCGCTTCCTGGACAGCAAGTCCCAAGGCCCCTCCTGCCCTGCCTGCCCTGTGCCGAATTGCGGAAGTGCACTGTGCTTAGCCTTTTACATAGATTCTGCGGATTGGGTGGGACTCGGGTCCTCATATCTGCACAGCAAGGGCTTTATCAAGTAACAAGCCACCTTAGGCCCCCGAACACTCTTTTGAAAATTCCATCAAGCCAAGAGTGGGTACTTTGGGAGACAGAGGCAGCAGGACCGGGAGTTCAAGGGCAGCCTCAGCTACATGAGTCCAAGGCCCTGTCTCAAGAAGAAGAAAGAAGGCAGAGGAAGCGTTCTGTTCCTTACTAGGGACAGGAGGGGGTGACTGAGCCTTTGGGGGAGCAGGACTCTATAATACCCTGCCCCCAATGGCTACTGGGGAAAGTGGCCTGACTCCCTGGAGAGAGCCTCCATTTAGTTGACTCCCAGAGTCAACTGGTTTTGATTTGGGAACAATGGCATCATTCTAACTGCAGAGTCTGAGCCGCTGTGTGACAGATGATGTCATCAGCAGTGGCCTTCATTCCTTCTACCTCCTGGGGGAGAAAACTACTAAAAATACACCCAGTGTCCTGGGCCCCACTGCCCAGCCTGGAAGGCCTCGGCCATGGGAATTATGCTGGCACACATCGGCAGAGCCTTTAGGAGACTTTATCGTTCTTCTAGCTGACAATCGCTTCTACCATATAGGACTTGCTAAGTCTTTTCCTAAAAATTTAATAAAGTGCTCAGACTTTTGATTTTCCCACTGAGGGCCTTACTGCCTGGGGTTGGGAATGAAATCAACATCATAACAACCTGCTTGAATTTTAAGGGATATGGGCATCGGCCTAGGTACCATCGGGCTCAGTGGCAGGATGGCATTATTTGCTTTGCAGCACGAGGCCCCTCGTGAATGCCCTGACGCTCATGCTAAAAACAGACAGCCCTCTGCTCTCCATCTGTGATGTCAGAGAGGCAGGGGCAGCTTCCAGGACCTTGCCCTCTGCTGTCCTGGTCAGTTCCTGGACTTGAGGCCCAAGGACTGCCTGTTGTCTTTCTGCTGACACCCAGAATCAGCAGCCGTGGCTCTTGGGAACAAGCTCGGAAGGATCTAGAACCCTTCTGCCGGGGAAAGATACGGAAGTGGTACTGATCTGGGCAGCCAGCATGTGGGAAGCGAATTGTGAATTGTGTTCTATACTGGTGAGGGAAGAGGTGTGTGGGGGGGGGGGGGGAGAGAGAGAAGAGAGAGAGAGAGAGAGAGAGAGAGAGAGAGAGAGAGAGAGAGAGAGAGAGAGCGCGCATGTTCTTGTGTGTTCCTGTGAGTCAGTGTGCCCCGTTCCTATGGCTCTCCCTGCCAACAAGCATGCTGTCTTCTCAGAGTCAAGCCTGGCCAGGCTCGCCCACCCCACCAAAGCCCAGGATCTGCCACCCCGTCAGGAATGCGGGGTTATGAAATGAAAAACAGGGTTCTTGTCCAAGAGAATTTTTTTTATTATTTTTCTCTCTTAATTGGATTCAGCATTTCTTACTCCTCACACACCCTCGCTGGTAGGGGATTCAGGTTTGTGCAAAGCGCAAGAGATTGTGCCTGCCCAAGACCTTTGGGCCAGCAGCCCCTATTCCCTGACTGGGCTTGCCTGCTCTGTTCCCTGCATGCTGCCTGTTGGGCTCTGACCCCTGAGTCTAGCCCTCTGACCTCTGCCTGTCCTGGATTATATCCAAAATAATCAGGAGGAACAAGACCTCTGTAACAAAGAGTGCCTGAGATGGTTATTGAAATGCCCTCATCTGCTAAGGCCACTAGAGTCTTCTCTATTGCCAAACTATTCAGGGCCTTCAGCAGGTCACTGGCCAAAGAGCCAGTGAGTTAAAATTGCAGCTAAGCCTTCCTTGAGGTCAGAGCTCAGAGCCTCCTGACCTGCCCAGACCATCGCTGGCAAAACGTTAGAAGGACTCTGTCCATCCAACCCACTGGGCTAACACTGTGGATGCTGCCTTATTTGCTGGCTGGAAAACCCCCAAAGCCCTTTCTGCTGCTCCACCTAGCTTGCCTCCAGCACCCTGATATCCAACAAGCTACTTCCCACATCTCACCCCAAAGCCTGCAGCTTCTACAGGAGGGGTAGTGGGGTGCTCCAGGGTGCCAGACAGGCATGTGTTGCATATAAAAACAAGGGGATGTTCTAAGTAGCTAAGAATGTTGGTCTCCTGAAGTGATTCTCTGTTTCTCTTCCTCCTCAAACTTCCCACTGACACCTTTGCCCCAGCAAGCCCAGAGACTATTGCTGCCAGCTGGGATTTGGAACAAAAATGCCACAGCTTTTTGTTTTTCCTTGCTAGAAATTACCAGGGGGCTGGTGAGATGGCTCAAAGGTTAAGAGCATTGCCTGCTCTTCCAAAGGTCCTGGGTTCAATTCCCAGCGACCACATGGTGCCTCACAACCATCTGTAATGGGGTCTGGTGCCCTCTTCTGGCCTGCAGGCATACACACAGACAGAGTATTGTATACATAATAAATAAATAAATATTTAGAAAAAAAAAAAAAAAAAAAAAAAAGAAATTACCAATACAATCTGTAGTTGAGCAAATATAGGTTCCCGTATACTTTATAAACATGATAAGACATACAGTTTGGTAAGGAGTGGGAGGGGAGCTGTGCATTTATATATTTATATATGTATATATATTTATATTGTGTGGGTGTCTGGGTAGGGTGTGAGGGTATATATAAGTGGACACAGGTATAAAACTGCACCTTCTGTGTGACTCTCATTGCGAGTAAAGTTCTAAATGTCATTCTCTGATGATCTTCCCTTTGGTGATTGGTTCTCGGACCCCAGCAGGTCTGCCAGGACTGCCTGAGACATCAGGAATGAGAGGCATTACCCCCACGGGTAGGGACTGAGGGTGACATAGTGGGACTGGGCAGGTTGATGAGGTGGCCTCAGGCAAGAGCAAGAGTGCTCTGAGATGGCTGGCTGCCCCAGCTGGCTCTGCGGGAGCCTTGTCCTGAGTCCACTCCTTCCCAAAACAGCAGGGTCCTCCGGCCCTTCTTTCCAAGTGACCAGGATTCCACAGAGCCCAGCTTCTCCACAGGGCATATGTCCCGTCACGGCTATGATTCACTGGGTATGCCTTTGACCACCATGCTGGAGTGGATGCTGTCCGTAGGTGCTGGGCCAGGACAACCAGGTAAGATAACTACCCCTCCTCTCTAGAGCTGTACACTTTGAGCTTATAATCCACCAGGAAGGGTCCAGACTGTGATTGAAGGCTTTAGCAGCCTTTTCCTGAAACCCAGCAGATCTTCCACTTAAAAAGAAAAAAAAAAACAAAACAAGAGGAAAAGATTCTGTTCCTTGCTGGACGTGTGGCAGTGCTGGGCAATGATGTCCTGAGTCCTCAGCGGAGAGTGACCGCCAGCCCCAGTATCCAGGCCAGGAGCGAGGCCCCCAGGGAAGTGCCCAAGTTGGCCTGCTGCACCCCACTGGGGGCACGGATGGGGGTCCTGCGGGGACACTTGCCCTTCTTCTTGGGTCGTGTGGTCGGCATGATATCAAAGCTGAACTTGTGCTGGTAGTCAGGGGCATAGTCCTGTAGTTCAGGAAGCTGTTTCCCAGTGCCCATCTTCGAGATCTGGTTTCGGTTCCTATGGCTGGTACAGTTCTTGCCTGGCTTCTTGTAACCTGACCTGGAGCCAGGCAGATGGCCATGTGGGTGGCCTTTGTCCCTGGAGGAGCCATGGGATGGGTGGTGCTCCTTGCGGGCAGCCCTGTCAGAGGTGGTGAGCGTGTGTGACTTGATCTGGTGTGGAGATGCTGGCCCTGTGCAGTTCCGGAAGTCCTCAGCCCTCAGCAGCTTCAGATCCTGGCCTTGCCGCAGCTCGGGGGTCGCACAGGGAACAGTGGAGCTGGAGCCTCGGAACCTCCTCAGCCATTCCCACAGGGACCGCGCCCGGCAGCCACAGTCCCAGGCATTACCATTGAGGCGAAGGAACTCCAAGGCCACCAGGGGGGCCAGACAGTCACCTTGCAGCTCAGTGAGGCTGTTGTTGAAGAGAAAGAGGGTGGTCAGCCTGTGGAGGTCATGGAAAGCCTTATGGTGGACCCATTGTAGCTGGTTCTCATGCACCAACAGCCGGTCGAGGTTCACCAGGCCCCGGAAAATGCCTTGGCCCAGACTCCAAAGCTTGTTGCCATGGAGAAACAAGTGACTGAGGTTGACCAGGTCCACAAAGATGTCATCTTGGAGGTATTCAATGTGGTTGTCCTGCAAATAGAGGTACTGCAGGCTGTGCAGACCACCAAAGATGCCTGCGGGCAGGGCGCTCAGTCCACACTTATAGAGGTAGAGGGCGTGAAGCTTCACCAGGCCCTGGAAGGTCTCGGGTGCCAGCGTCCGCAGCTGCCGGTTGTCTCCAAGGTCTAGCTCCTCCAGATGCACAAAGCCCTCGAAGGTGTTGGGAGCGATGAAAGTGATGTTGTTGGAGTAGATCCAGAGGGTGACCATGGCGGGGCTGAAGTGGCCCTGCTGGAGGAAAGTGATACGATTGTTCTGCAAGAAGATGCGCTCGCTGTCTTCTGGGATGCCCTCTGGGATGACAGCAAAGTTGTGTGCCTGGCAGCTGACAGTCATGGGTGCGGGGTAGCACACACAGTCTCGAGGACAGCCACCACCCAGGGGTAGCTCCTCAGCCAGCAGCAGGAGCAGCAGCAATTCCACACAGCACCCTAGTGGGGAGAGAAACAGAAGAGCTGTGAGGGGCTGCCCGGGGAAGAGGGAGATGCATGGGAACGGAGGGTGGAGTGGGGACTGCTGAATGACCCTCTTGACCTACATAGGTTCTGTCTTCTGTCCTGTACACAGGGTGCCTAGGCTAGGAGATTGAACAAGGAATTTGGGCCCGAGGCCCACATTATCTCCACACCTCTTGAGCTCTATCCTGAAAGTCTCTAATCCCCATCCAAATACCTCTCCAGGCCGTCAGCCCTACTGCTGGGTGGAACATATCCACGAACACAGCATGACAGCCTCCAGCTCTGGTCCCGGCGCTGCCACTTGCTCACCGTCAGCCGCCTTCACGAGTACAACTATAACAAAGCAAATAGCCCATCTGGGGTCCTGAACGATCACTTTATTCAAATGATCCTCAAAATAAGTAAAGCATTGCATTCATGGCGCCAAAACATATCTCAGAAGATGCCTCGTTCGGGTTGCATTCCAAACTTCAAATACACAACCCCGCCCCTGTGCCTCAGTTTCCTCGTTTGTTAATACAGTTCACAGAGCTGAACGGGTGGACAGAGAAGGCGTGTTTCTGCGCGGGACACCACCGCTGACACATGCGGCTTCCCTGGGGTCTGCCAGAGCGAGGCTGCCCCCTTCCGATTCACCTTCTGGCCCTCTGCGTCTCTCTACCCTGCTTGAGTTCGCCAGGCTACGGCTGTGAAACCAGGCCTTGCCACTTGACTGTCCAGAGCATTTCCTTTGTAGCTTCCCTCTAATTGGGCATTAATTAGGCATTCGTTAATGGATCCTTAAAATAATTATTTTCGGATGTGTCCAGCCTGTGGTCGGGTAATAGGCCCACACTCATTATTGAAGCAGCCTCATTATGGACGATTGTCATTACCTGCCTTTTTCCAGGGTCACAGCTGCCCCAAGTGGCCCAACAGGCGCGTCAAGAAGATGGGGACAGGCTCCAGGCTCCAGGCCTACAGACACCCACCCTGAAGGGACAGGCAGCCACGACCTACCCCGCTTTGCTTGGCTTGTTCTGCTGGAACTCTTGGGAGAGGAAGGGCGCCCGGGGCATATGAGCTGAGTCTTCTTGCTACCAGCTGTGCCCAGATCATGTGGGATGAAAGAAGCCACCCACCTGCCCACCTGCCCACCCAGGATCCCAGACACACTCCAACCCAAGCACAAGGGCTGCCTGGGTTCCTGGCCAAGCGGGTCTCCACCTTGACTGCCATCCCAATCACCCCCCACCCCTACAGAAAGAGCATCGTAAGTGACAGCTCCCAGCTGTTGGGAGCTATGGGTTCCCAGAGAGTGGCAGCTGCTTCTCGTCCCCCTGTAATCACCCGGCTTCAACTGAATGTTTCCAGCACATAAAAATCATCGCACATAATTTAGTTTCTGCATAATTGGGTTCAGTTGCGTTTTCAGAGCAATTACGACCTCTGTGGCGGTGTCGGCATGGCATAGGACCCTTTCTGGGCTGGGCCATACTCTGCAGGTCCTCTGTGGTGCTTTCTGTCACCCAGCCACTAGACAGCACACAGGCCATAGCCACCCCTGCCCCATTTCCCTCTCCAAAGCATGTCTAGTGGCCCCCCGCCTACCACCCTCTGTCCAAGAGCTCCAGTGCTGCAGAGAGGGAGGCAAGGTGAGAGAGGTTCCAAACCCTAGCTGGTTGGAGGGCTGCCTGCCCTGTGGCATCAGCATCCAAGCCACACTGGCTGCTCTGCCCACAGGCCTCCTCTAATCCCCTTGCTCGGCTTGCACCCTCTCTCCTGCTCAGGTCTTCCCGGAAAGCTATTCTTGCCAGAACCTTCCCCAAGGAGTAGCCCTAGCCCAGTCGCTCTGAGAAAGCCCAGACTCCAGGTTCAAGGACATTCACAATGCTTGTCTCACGTCTTAGAATGAAGGAGACAGAGCAGAGCCTCCACTGGGGGTCCTGTGAAAATAAAGCATTTCCTCCCGGGCCTGCAGCTGCAGGCGGGGAGGGGCCGCAGTGGGCTTAGCACTAATGCCATTCAACATTTGTACAGCTCATCAGAGTTTACAGAGTGCTTTTGCCTGCAACCTCAACCTGCCTTGTGCTGAGCTCTCCCACATGCTGTGGCTGCTCTGTCTCTGTGTATCCCAGAAGAATTTGGGGGTCCTCAGGGTAACCCTTAAGTAGGGGTCTCCAGGCAATACCAGTGCACAGGGGAAACTGGGCCAGGGCTCTGTTTAGGAAAAAAAAATCAAACCGCACCAGATCTCAGGTGTGGGCTTAGTAACTAGTTTCTCAACCCACAGTGGACTGTGGTAGAAGCAGACAGCAGGACAGGGTGAAGGCAGGATTGGGGTTTCCCCTCAAGGAGGGCAACAGGAGGACAAAGGACTCTAGCCAAGACCTGATGCAGGACCAGGCTCAGCTCTCCGTGACCTCAAAGAAGAACAGGCAGTCATGAGACCACAAGGACTATGTGGGATGGTCACTTCCTGAGCAGTGAAGGGCTGGGTCTTCTGGAAGCATCCTAATCCCTGTCCTTTAATGTTTTCCCACATTCCAGGGCCCATGCCAGGAAGGGTAGCTTTCCAGGACCTCCACCTCTTCTAATGGGAGGGAGATGTAGAGGGGCTCAGCCAAGTTTGCATCCACACCTTTGAAAGCCAGTGGTATTACTTCAAGACCTTGGACTAAGTGTCCCAGCCAGCCCTGGCCCCTTCTTGACCTCCTGTCTGAACCAGCAGGGTGCTGTCCTAGGATTGTCATCCAGCAGATTTCATCCCAGGGAGGCAGACACTGCATCACCATGGCACCTTCTGTGCCCCCTCCATGAGGCCCTTGGGAGCCCTGCCCCGCTGATTGCCTGATTAATGTACCAACAATGAGGATGGAACCTTTGCTGTGTATTTCAAGATTGCAAATTAGCAGGAATCCAAGTCTCTGTGGAGGGGCCCTGCGCCTCTCCTGAGACTCCTCAGGCCCTTCCTGGGTGGGGCTGCCTTCTGCTTGAGGGGGCGGAAAGGAGAAGACCCAGCTCTCCCTGACTTCCTCTCCAGGGGATGCCCTTTACTGCACTCTGCTTCCCGATGCCCAGACCTCCAGCCTCCCACGCACATGAGTTCCCCAAGCGGCTACACAGCCTCATTCATTCCTCCTTCCATTCACACTTGCCCCCCGAGCCTGGGAAAGTCACAGAAGCCACTGTTGGAAGGGCCTGGCAATCGGCATCATTTGCATATGGGGTGGCAATGCCCACGGAGGGACCTTGGGAGTATAGGGGAGATTAACGGAGGGGCCTAAAGGAAAGCCTCTGCTACCCCTGGGCTAGGAGTCAGCATTGTTTGGTCACTGGTTCCCCTGTGCAACACCAGCAGTTCCTCAACCTTCCAGAGTATTTGACCCATGAACTGGGCTGAGAGGGACCCTGCCTTAGCTGTGAGGGGAGTCAGCTCAGACCTAAGCATATCACTCAGCACAGAGGACATGCAGGTAAGAGAGGTGGTCAGCCTGCAAACTCCAAACTCCTGCCAAGCTGAGCATAGACAGCCACCTCCCTAGCTGTGCCTATGAATGGTCCCACGGGAACAGACCTGGTGGGATGGGCGGCAAGGCAAAGGCAACAGGATAGCACATGCCAAGGTGCCAAGCTGGAAAAGTGAGCCTGCATTTTCTCATCCCCTCTATCGGTGCAGAGCCTCCGAGACAGACTGGGCTGGAGAAAGCCAGGGCTGGGGTGTCCAGAGAGCTTGGCACTGGGACCAACACCAACAAGGCCTGTCTGCTACACTTAGGTCACACAATCCAGTGTAGTGGGGGCCCTGCGGTACTCTGGCCACCAGAAGTGGGAGAATTGGCGAGGAAGATCTGCCTCTGGGAGTAAGGCCTTTAACTGAAGCGCTTATAACCCCTTGGGAGCAGCATCACTCACACAGGAGAAAATGAGGTCCCCAGAGCATCAGCAGCTGGCCACAGCTGGAGAACACAGCAGCGGGGCCTTCAGGCTGGGACTCTAGCCTCAGCTCCCTGTCCAGGAGTGGGCAGAGCAGCCTCAAATAGGGCTGGTCAGTTTTCTCAGGTCCCAGAGGGTCATGACAGTCACGCCAGTGTAGCACCCAAAGGGGCTGTCCTCCCTCCCACCCCTGGAGTAGGGACAGCCTCATGGCTACTTTCCTCATGGCCCCTGGGCGGGTCAGTGGGTCTCTCTGAAGCTTGCCGGCTGCTCTGCTGTGTAGCCAGTCTCTCTGGCCTTCAGCGCTCCCTCCCCTGCCCCCAGCCTGGCCAGATGCTCTTCTCTGAGCAATCAATGCTAACCGAATGCTCTCTGCTGCGTGGATGGCGGCCTCGGGCCAGGCCAGCTGCACTCCTGGGGCCGCTGGCGCCTCGGGCCACTTGGCTCTTGTGCCACTTGTGTTCCAAGCAGAGGCTCCTTCCTGGCTCCGCCCTGAAGACAGGGAAGCTGGCCAGGGAACCGCTGGGTGGAGTGGCCAGCAGCCTGGTGCCCGTAGCTGTGAGAAGAGAGTGACTGTGGAGCCAGAGGCCAGTGTAGTGGGGGCCCTGCGGTACTCCTTTTAAGGTTCTGCAGGACCCTCATTTTCCTCACCTGCAAAATGGGACAATCACCAAAAGCTCGGCCAGTCCCCGAGCCCACAGACGCTGGTACCACCCACCGTTCCCACATCTCCATCTGTCTCACTGAATCCATCCAAAGACAGCTCCTCTCTTCCTCCACCACCGCCTTCACTCGCAGCTCCTCCATCCTGGGCGAAGACGACCTGCTCACTTCAGCTGCTCAGGATCAACACCTCAGGACCATAGTGGCTCCTTGGAAATCCCGTTGGTCTAATTTTAGGACTCGTCCAGTGTCTGTCTATGTACCGTGCCCCCGGCTGCTGTCACTTGTCTGGACTGTTGCGGTGGCCTCCTGGATGGCCCTTTTGTCCCCAGCCTTACCCCCTCCATCTCCTTCAACAGTAGCTAGGGAGGTCCAGGGAAAATCAAAGTCAGACTATGCTGTCCCTCCTAAATCCTCCACAGCTCCCATCTAACCCTAAGGTGCTCCCAGGTCTAGATAGATCACAGGCCCAGAGACGCTACCTTTCCCTGGCTGCGCAGACCTCACTGTGTCCCCGCCATAAGCCAAGCACTCAGCCTCCTGCCTTTGCCCATGCTGTTCCCTTTTCCTGGAACTGTTCCCAGTATGTCTCCAGGATGTCTTCCCACGGAGGCCACTCTTAAGCAGCCGGTTTTCAAGGTGCTACTTCCCTGGCACATTTTACTCTACAGCATGCAACCTCTTCTAAGGCACAACAGAATTCACTGGTTTACTTTCCCCTACCGCTGTCCTGCTCTGGGCGAGGGAAGCACCCTCCCAAGTCTCTGCAGAAGTGAGTGATGACACTTAGAAAGCCCTAGGCTCAGAAAACCCTAAGCCCAGGACCTGGCTCATAGTAGGTGTTCAGCAAACTCCTGGGGCAGCTCGGAGCCTCCAGGGTAAGAGCAGAGGCCCATCAAGGTTTCATCAAGGTTTCCTACATCCATCAAGGAAGTGACCAGATGATGACAGCTCCGAGAAGGACCCAATACCAGGCCTTTCCTAGGGCAGGGGACCACAGACAGTTTTGCCC
This sequence comes from Microtus pennsylvanicus, assembly GCF_037038515.1. Classification (NCBI taxonomy): domain Eukaryota; kingdom Metazoa; phylum Chordata; class Mammalia; order Rodentia; family Cricetidae; genus Microtus; species Microtus pennsylvanicus. The sequence goes on from NC_134589.1 coordinate 46,161,856, forward strand.
GGGACCGGGGAGCTTCCCAAGGTACAGGTCTTTCAGTACTAAACCGGAACAATTTAGTCACCCTCAAGGGGAGCCAGGACCAGAGCCTTTCAAACAGAAATGCCTAGATTAAAGAAGAGAGGAGGCAAGATTTGGTAGCACACACCTTTAATCCCAGCACTTGGGAGGCAGATGCAGGAGGATTTCTGAGTTCCAGGTCAGCCTGGTCTACAAAGAAAGTTCCAAGACAGCTAGGGCTACACAGAAAAACCCTGTCTCGAAAAAAATCAGTTAAATAAATAATAATACTAAAAAAAATTTCTAGGGGGGAAAAAGCAGGGAAGGGACCTCACAAGTCTATACTGCTATAATATTACCCTGTGCCTCAGTACCTGTGTGTAGTCCCGGAGTCAGGACTGGACTCAGCCAAAGCCTGAGTGTGGGCTGTGGCTATTTGATGCTGTATTTATGTGCATGTCTGTGCAGATGTGTACCTGAAGTGCTTATGTGCTCACACATGTTGTCCTGCATGCTTACGGGTGTAGACACAGTTCATATGCAAGGCATTAGCATGTGCCTGAGTACATGCAAATAAACTCACATCTGTCTCCAGAGCTCAGGTCCTCTTTATCCTGCAGCATCTCAGGCACAGCATCCCGGGAGAAGCAGTGCATACTGGGGCTGGGGATGTTGCCGAGGTGTCTTATCTTGGTCCTCACTCCCTCTTTGCCGCCAGCACTTGCTCTCCTCACAGGCTGAATCAAACACTCTCTACAGGCCCTGCCAGCACCAGCATCCCTCTCAGCTGAGAAGTGGGCAGCTCCCCATTAGAATAACCTTTTGGCTTTTGTCAGCCTGGGCTGGTCCCCTGAAACAGGCCTGGCTGCCAGCACCATGCTAATTGGACTGATAACTTCTCCTGAGAGCAATTTGGGGTCTCCCATTTCCTACTCATCAGACCTTACTTCTTTGCTCGCAGAGGTGTGCTGTAGGGGCTGGGGCTGAGGGCTACCCTGTGAAGCTCTGTATTAAGGCACTGCCCTAGCTTATCACCCACCCCAGTGGGATCCTACTTCGTCAAGGCACTTCCAGATGGACCACAAAATCTCCCTGAGGCCTTATGGGCATGGGAAGCCCATTGAGCCCGTCTGGGCCTGAGCAGGCTGCATGGGAGATTGTGTCACTGTTCTTTTTAGCAAAAGTCTGTTCCCAACACATCCTAGCAGGATCCAGCCCAACTAAGGATGGTCCCAGAATCCAGAGCTCTAGCAGAGCACATGCTGAGAGGCACTTAACCCTGGCTAAGCTCCTTGCAGGGCACCTTGCTCTGTCCTTTGTCCCAGTCCATCATCCCCACCTGTGCCTAACTGCTCTCTCTGGGACGCACAGGCCCAGGAACTGTCTTTACCACTCCCAGCACCCTTAGCCTCATTCCCGGCTCATAGTCGCCCCTCATCTTAATCAACCCTACTGCTTGGTTTGAGGGCCCCAGGTTGGAGCTGTGGGTTTCCCTCCCTCCCACCACCACGTCCACCACCATCACCATCATTTCCTCTACCTCCTCTTCTTTTTCACGGATCTCATGTAGCCAGGGAAGGCCCTAACCTCCTTTTGAACACTTGATCCTCCTGCCACCACATTCTGGAATTCAGACAGGTGCCGCCAAGCCCTGCAGGTAGGTCTGCAGGGTTCTGAGCATTCATCCTTCCCAGGAGGTTTCTGGGACCTGCCCAGGAACCTTGTGGAGCCGACTGCCACTCCCCACAAACAGTAGCAAATTGTAGGTGCACCTGCAACTCGACAATATATCCTAGGTGTGTGTAGTGGGGCAGGGGACCTTTGAGGGGATTCACAACTATGAAGATGCCTGAATGGGGGGTTCCAGAGGCATGCAGGTTCCAGAGGGTTCTGGGAGGAGGGGGTTTGCAGGGAGAGTGGGGTGGTGCTCCCAAACCCCGAGCAGCCAATGAGAAGAAGCAGCTCTCTGCCAGGAGTCCTTATTTCCCCGCCCCCAGAGATCCCGCCCACTTTCTGGCCGTCAGCGAAGGCATTCAGAGCTGACACACAGGCTTTGAGTATAGCCTATACCTGCTGACCACCCTGTTCTGCACCTGTCCCCAGTCCCCTCTGTTTTGGGGAGAGGATGGGCTCATGGTTACCTCTGCAGCATTGGGACTCATGGATCCATTGTGTGTGTGTGTGGGGAGGGGTGAGACAAAAAGGCCAAATTAAATTTTGGAAGCACAAAGGGGTTAAGCTTTAGATGAAAGATGGGACCTACTTAAACTAGAAACTCAACATTTGAGTTGCCCCCTAAGGATAAGCAAGAGGAACAAGGGCCAGCAATGTGGCTTAGTTGGTAATGTTTGCTTAGGATGCATAAAGTTGTGGGTTCGAATCCCAGAAACACATAAATCAAGTGTGGTGAGGCACACCTGTAATCTCAGCACTTGGGAGGTAGAAGCAAGAGGACCAGAAGCTCAAGGACATCCCTGGCTATGTAGCAAATTTAAGACCAGTCTGGGATACACGAGACCCTTCTTCTCAAGAAGAAGAAGAAAAACAAAACAAAATGAAACAAACAAACAAGCAAGGAACAAGGATAAACTGAGGAACATCTTCACGGAGAATGACTGGTGTGGTGGCCCTGAGGCAGGCCTGTGCTTGGTACAGAAGAGGGGAAGGAAGAAGGGATGAGGGGAGAAAGTGGGAGCCAGAGTCTGCAGGAGAGGTGATGTGACTGGGTTTGAGGAGGACAGACTGACACACAGTAAGACAGACAGCAAGGAGGCCTGTGGCTACAGTCTGTGAGAGGCGCTGTGAGGCCCCAGAGGCAGAGAGCAATGGGTAGCACGGGGAACTGTCTAGGGTGATATCCAGACGAGCCTCTGTGATGTATGGGAGTGCTGGAGGAGGGGGGACCATGGTGGCTCCACTGTGAGCCTGAAGGAGCCTAGAAAACAGGCTTGGGGAAATGCATAGTCTGAGTGGCCTCTCAGAGATGTGGTTGGTAACCGCTGGATGTACAACACAGGAGCCCAGAGGAGGCAGTGCACCTGGGAGCCATCGGCATAGAGACGGCATTTAGTCCGGGTGAGTGGATGAAGTCATCTGGAACAGTCAAGAGAGAGGTCGAGGGATTGAATCCACGTGACAGTTTTCAAGGAGGTAGAAGCAACCCCGGAGGAGATGGTGGCCCCAAAGCCCCGGGTTTCTGGGAGGAATCGATGTGTTGAGGACCTGCTGAGAGCGAGCGGTAGACGGAAGCCCCTGACTGATCTGCCATGGAGAGGTACCCGTGGCAATCTCCCTTCTAGGAGGTGTGGGAACCAAAGCCAGGAAAGGACAAATGAGAAAGAAGGGGAGGCGAGGCAGGCAATGGTGCTGGACCAACCAGGGCATGGGAGGATGTGCTGAGATAACATGTGCCCCAGAATCTCCATGGCTGCCAGCAGCAGAGGCTTGCCAGACAAAGATGAGGGACGGCTCCATGTGGGAAGCCAGGTCAAGAGAGCATCCTTGACCTAGAACACTCCTGGGAAAGACACAAAGACAGCCCAACCCCTGGCTCTTTCTATGTTTGTTTCAAGTGACAGGCATCTTCTCTACTCACATTTCATTGGTCAACATCATGCATGTGGCTTTGCCTGGCATCATGGGACAGGGGTAACTCCTCTTGGGGGAGGCAGGGAGCATCAAGAGCACACTCACACAGGAAGCTCTGACATTAAGTGGTTGGAGAAACAGGAAGGACCTTGTGGGGGTGTGGGTCAAGGGCAGCTATTTTTTCTTTTTTTAGCTTTTTAAAATTATAGTTTTTATCTCAAATCGCTACACAGTAATTGTACATATTTATGGGGTACAGCCTGACATTTCAAAACATGTATACAATGTGTGATGATCAGGGCAATTAGCACACCCATCACCTCGGATGTTTATCATTCTTTGTGTTGGGAACATCCAAAATCCTCTCCTCTGGCTGTTTTGAGATTTACAGTTAATCGACAAGCAGCAACGTCTCACTGTGTGGTAGAACATTAGAAGTTACTCTTAGCCCACTGCACTGGGCACCATTAACCGCTCTCCGTCTCCCACACCCTCCCAGTGTTTGTTTTTTGAGATGGAAGAAATAGAGCCTGTTCTCATGCCAACAAGCATGATTCAGGAGGAGAGAAACTGAAACAGTAGGCAGGAAAGGACAGAAAATAGGGGGAGTTCTGACGAACGCCTGCTCCAAGGAATGGGGGACCATGGCGTGTACAGAGATGACAATAGTTAGCCTTGGCGGCTCCTATTTCCTCCATGAAGCAGGAGGGCTCCTCTGCTGAGGTTGGAGGTAGAGATGAGAGTGGGAGTCTGGGACAAGAGGGACATCTGGTGTTGTGGGTGAGTGAGTCAGCTCCTCTCTGGTCACCTGAGGGCCCGCTACAGGAGGGTAGAACCCGTCAGGACCTCCAGCAAGCCTGATCTTGGAACTTTCTCCAGTGATATTAGCTATCAGGTGTGGCAAGAGTCAGGAAAGAGTCACCAGGGGTGGGTCTGTATCATTAAAGGACCAGGAGTTTGGAAGTATTTGCAAACACGCCTTTCTAATCCCACCTGTCTCGTCCTTGGTCCAAACGTTTCCTGCCTCCTTTTGGACTCTTGGGCTCCAGCTTGACAAATGACAACGTGGCTCTCCAGGCCTCACTCCTCACGCCTTTCTCATTGGATTCCCACACAGAATCTCCTCGTATCCTTCAGAGCCCAGATGAGCACCTCAGGCCCTCGGTTTCCGGCTGCCTCCCATCTCTGCTGGCCTGAGTGTTGCACGTTCTCCGGGGGCCACAACTGCTCATCCTCAGGCCCCAGGCCTCGGAGACCTGACCGGGTCATATTTAGCATGGGCTTCCTGAATGGTCTCCATCCCTCTTTTTACCTATCCAATTTTCCTTCAAGTCATTCATCATTATTTACTTTCATTTTAAAATAACACTTGCCAGCTGTGGGGAAACGTAAACGGTTGGGAAGTAAAAGGAGGGGGGAGATCACTGCGCTTCCATTACTCTTGACGACCGTTGACAGGTCCTTGCTGAACCTTCAATAGTTCCTTCATTTATATAGGGCTGTATAAAATTTAAATAAAAATTTTATTTAAAGAAATAAAGTTGAGATCGTGTTATATATGCAGGCCTCTGCTTCCCACCTAGCTGTGCAGCTCCGTACTAAGGATCCTGAGGGAGCTCTGTGGGTGGGGTGGTCCCTGCCCCAGGGTGGTGGGGAAATCAGCTCCCATCAATCAGCCAGGGCCAGCTACCCAGGTCTGACATAGAAGGAAGACTGATGGAGTTAACAGGCAAGATTTCTGGAAACTGCAGATGATTCCATTTTATGCATACATTATAATTTATTTATCTCCGAAACATTTATGCCTCTCATTTTTTACTGCTATAAATTATCATGGCTGAGCTGGGCATTGTGGTACGAGACCTCTAATCCCAGCAGCTGGTAGACAGAGGCAGAAGGATCTTTAATTTGAGGCTAGTCTGGGCTATATAGTAAGTTCAAGCCTGGGCTACATTCGCTGCCTCAAAAACCAAACGAAAGCTCATGGCAGGGCCCGAAGAAGAGATAGATGGCTCGGCTTTTAAGAGCATTGGCTGTTCTTCCAGAAGTCCTGAGTTCAATTCTCAGGACCCACAGGTGGCTCACAACCCTCTGTAACTCCAGTTCCCTTTTCTGGCTTCCAAGGGCACCATGCATCCATATGGTTTGCACACATACATGCAGGCAAAATACCAAATACATAAAGTTAATAATAAAAATATTTTAGAAGCCGGGCGGTGGTGGCACACGCCTTTAATCCCAGCACTTGGGAGGCAGAAGCAGGTGGATCTCTGTGAGTTCAAGGCCAGCCTGGTCTACAGAGTGAGTTACAGGACAGCTGGGGAAAAAAGAAAGTTCCCCAGTACTTGGGAGACAAGACTCTCAGAGCCCTAGGCCATTATGGGCTACATGAGATCCTGTTTCAGATTAAAACAAAACAAAAAAGAGGCAGAAATTGGTGATATCTGTTGCATCCTGAGAGGCAAGGCTGATGGGAAGCTGCGGGGCTGGGGTGAAGGAAACCACCCTCTTTATATGTCAGGGACTTTTGATTTATTGCTGTGTCAATTTATCTATTAATTATTTAAGGTCAGTTAAATTAAATAACACTGAATTCAACATCTTTACCCAAATTCCTGATCTTTCTCTAGACCAATTTCATTGAGCCCAAGTACCTTTGATGAACACTGACAAGTTACCTTCTAGAAGGTTTAGCTGTATGACAGCCTTTAGCCTTAAGATGCGCACGAATGAAGTCCCCAGCTACAGGGCCTTTTGGAGAGCCAGCCCTTTCTGCTGGGTGCCTTCCCCTCCAGCGAGCTGAAGACAAGAGCTTTGCCTTGGAGATTGTCGCTCGAGCATGTGTTGAACCATCTCTGTGTATCCTAGGGACTGTCACACTCACTTCGTGAACAGCCCGCCCAAATCACCAGAAAGGTGTTTGGGTCCTTATTTTGCCAGTAAGAACAACGAAGCTCAACACACTACAGCCGTTTACCCAGCATGGTAGAACTGTGTGAGTCACACAAGATGGCTCTGTCATCCATAACGAACGGCTAGATGGCTCTTTAGGGGCACTGCTCACTCAGATACCCTCTTCCGGCACCACCCTCTCTTGGACTCTACCCTTCTCCCCCGTGGACAGCCTCCCTCCCGGGCTCCATTATTTACTTCCACTCCTTAGACTTCGGGCTCAGGAGGCTGGAGAAAAGACGGGCAGATGAGGATGGAAGTGGAAACTCTGCGTAACCCCCTTGTCTGTATCACAAAACTTGTCTTAAGTGCCGGCCCCAGGGGTTTGCTGGAGTTGGCACGACAGAGGTGGGGCTGAAGGTCAGATTAAATTGGACTAGTAACCCCCAGAGGGATCCCTGAAAGAGGCTGCTAAAGAAAGAGGTTTCCAGCGGGGGGCTCCGTGGTTGAGGCAGGCAGTGGCTGCAAGCAAGGCTGACCTGGTCAGGTCAAGCCTGCTTAGCAGGGCCTGGTGGTGACAGGGCTGGGTCCACAGGAAAACCGAAATCTTTTGCCTTTTTCTCCCAGTAATGAGTTGGTATAAAAATGGATCTTGAATAAAATTGTCTGCAGTTTTCAAATTTCAAAATGCATTAGTCAAAATATATCAAATTTCCATGTACTGGCTTTACCACCTGCTCTAAGTGGGATCCCTTTTCAGCTGGAATATACTGAAATATGAATCACCCCCTGAGAGGCAAAGGGGATCAGAGGGAGGGAAAGGCCCCCTTAGAATGTACCGGGTAGTGGGCTTCGGATCCCCACAACCACCCTTCACTCCATACCATTGATTTCCTGGGTGGCCCAGAACTTTGGCCACTTCCTTCCATCTCAAATCCTAACTCAACCCCTTACGCTCTGTTCGGCCTTTGCCAAGAACAGGTGCAGCCACTCCTACCCTCCAGCCTTCAATGCCCAGCGTCTGCGCGCTCTCAGGCTCACCAGGAAGGCAGACCTGCTAGCCTAAGGCTACACCCAATGGAGACTTCCTCCTCATTTGCTCACTGGTGTTGGTTTGAGACAGGGTCTCACCCAGTCCAGGTTGGGCTTATACTCGCTCGTAAAGCCCCTGTCCCTCCTGGAAACACTTCCTTCTCCATTTCAGAAGCGTGACTTCGCCGTTGCCTTCCATCTTGCAGGCTGGAGCTCCTTGAGAGCGCTGCTCTTCCTTGATCTCACCTCTCTGTGTCCCTATTCTCTAGGACTGAGCCCCTGCTCCTCTCCCCTGTAGTCACACAATCCCCAAGTGAACTCACAGGAACATTTTCAGCACCATCTCCATGGAGTGAGATCTGGTGCTAGGCCTGAGGCTCACAATAGTCCACTAGGCTGTCGCTGACGTCACCACGAGGCTATCTAACCAGCAGGTCAGGCCCACCACATCCTCAGTGTTTCCTAACAGGCTTCCCCATCCCAGAAGCTGACAAAGCTTTTCTCTTGGTTGCTCAGGTTGAAATGCAGAGGTTAGTTCCCATTCCTCCCTTGCTTTCATCCACTTTTCCTTCGATCCCCTCGCTCCCACTGGTTTCCCTTCAGAACATTCCCCTCAGGCATTACTCTGTCCCGCCCACACCCACAGACCCACTCTGTCCCGCCCACACCCACAGACCCACTCTGTCCCGCCCACACCCACAGACCCACTCTGTCCCGCCCACACCCACTGTCGTCCCTCCCCAGACCCACTCTATCCCGCCCACACCCACAGACCCACTCTGTCCCGCCCACACCCGCTGTCGTCCCTCCCCAGACCCACTCTGTCCCGCCCACACCCACAGACCCACTCTGTCCCGCCCACACCCACAGACCCACTCTGTCCCGCCCACACCCGCTGTCGTCCCTCCCCAGACCCACTCTGTCCCGCCCACACCCACAGACCCACTCTGTCCCGCCCACACTCACTGTCGTCCCTCCCCAGACCCACTCTGTCCCGCCCACACCCACAGACCCACTCTGTCCCGCCCACACCCGCTGTCGTCCCTCCCCAGACCCACTCTGTCCCGCCCACACCCACAGACCCACTCTGTCCCGCCCACACCCACTGTCGTCCCTCCCCCAGACCCTACCCTGGCTCCCTTGATGGAGCTTCTGCTTTTATTTTCGCTGCATCACAACCACAATCTGCTCCACGGCCAGAAATATTTTCAAAAATAGTTAAGTATGAGGCTAGGGGTGCAGCTCAGTCGTACAGCACTCGCCCTTCGTATGCAGTGCCCCCGCTTTGCTCCTCAGCACCACAAAAACAAGAGGAAACTATAACCATGTGAATCTTCTAGTGGCTTCCGCTTGCACCGCAATAAAATATGACACCTTATCAGTCCACCGTGTCTTCAGGACTGGCCCGTCTCCTCTCCAGCACCATCCTGAGCCTGCCCTGGCACCGGCCACACCCCTGGCACTAGCTACACTAGGTCAGAGCAAGCTTTGGTGCCTTGGTGGTTTGGCTTCGCTTTCTACACATGTAAACCATAGAATCTGCCCCTTGAAAGCACACGTAGCACATCAGAGCATGGTGCCAGCCCCCGCCATTATACTCCAAAGGGAGACCACGTATCCATTAGCAGTCACCCCCACACCCCCTCCCCCAACCCCTGGCAGCCACGAATCTCCTTTAAGCCTCTGTGGATTTGCCTGTTCTGAACAGTTCATGCAATCAGAATCACGTAACATTTACTTCGGGGTTTTAACACTGGCTGTTTCTACAAGGCCGCTTGTCTCAGGCAGGGCCTTTGTGGGGCCATCTCTGTTTTGGCAGCCAGGTCTCAGATCAGACATCACCTCCCTGTTCTGTTATTCTCCTTTCAGCACTCCACACTCTGAGACTACCTTCTTTAATTATCTGCTTATGTGTTCCCTGTCCCCAGGATAGTGCCGGGCACTCAACAATTACTGAAGGTCTGGTAGAGCCAACACACCATCTATTGCTCTACACAGAGCCATCTACCACACTATAGACGCCCAGATGACGAGCACAGGAAGCAACATTTTTGGAGCATGGAAGGGTTGGGAGGAGAACCTCAGACGAAGGTCGGCCTCAGTGGGGGTGCCCGGAGGACTGGAGAGGGCTTCTGAAACAGAAGGCAGTACCTGGGCAAGCCCAGAGGGAGGAGAGAGCACGCCAGACAGGAGCCATAGCCGATTTTCAACCGTCCCATTGTTTCCTTTGCCTCGCGCACAGGGGAGACATCAGAGCTCTCAGAGTTGGGTTGATACACATAAAAGATACAGCCGAGAGAGGATGGAGTCTCTTTTGTTTGTCTGTTTCTACTCCAGCACAGCACACCCGCTACACCCCCTGGTCCTAACATGGCACTACCTCACAGATACAGAGAGAGCAGACTAGGCCCCAGCTGCTCTTACATCAGTTCTACAAACAGCTCTGAGAAACGCGGGAAGATGGCCGGGGAGGAGGGTGCCCAGGACAGGCTACTGCGCCTGTATTCTAGGAGCTAGGGAGGCTGTCAGTCTTTGCAGTTGCTTTCCTAAGAGATACACAGGGCCAGGAGGCCTGGGACGAGCCTGCCCCCACCCTATCAGCTCTCTTTATCTTTCTTGGTGGAGCCACCAGCTCCTCTGGGCACGGAGATGTCTGTGAGCCCACTGTTCCTCATTTCTCCTGATTGAATCAAGCCCAGCTGGTCCAGGCCCTGTGGCTCTGGGAGTCAAGCTGAGATCCCAGGAGAAGAGGCCCCTCTCCAAAGCCAGAAGGCTCAGAAGGACAAATTCAATTGTGTACAAAGCAGTAGCCATTAACCTGTCTGTGGACTGCGGCACCCTCACCTCAGGCCCTGCTCCCTCTGCCAGCAGGGCCTACGCAGGCCACCTCTGTGGAATCCTAGCCCACCACCTCCTAGGCTGTGCCCCTCCTCTCTCCTCTGTTCATGATTCCCACCACTCAGGTCCCTAGGACCAGAATGGAGTTTGAGCTAAGAAGGACAAAAAGCCCATGGGAAAGTGACTGATGCCCCTCAGGGTCAAGAGGATCTCAGTGCAGGTGAGGTCATCTGAAGTTAGAATTCTGGGACCTTAAGTTCCCCCCAGCACGTGATCTAAAACTGTGGTCTCCAGGATCATTGGATAGGACTATTTCAGCTTGGCAGTGATGGGCAACACCTTTAATCCCAGCACTCAGGAGGTGGATCTCTGAGTTTAAGGCCAGCCTTGTCTACACAGAGAGACCCTATCTCAAAAATAAGAAAAGAAAGAAAGGAAGAGAAAGAAAGAAAGAAAGCCGGGTGGTGGTGGCGCACACCTTTTATCCCAGCACTAGGGAGGCAGAGGCAAGGCGGATCTCTGTGAATTTGAGGCCAGCCTGGTCTACAAGAGCTAGTTCCAGGACAGGCTCCAAAGCAACAGAGAAACCCTGTCTCCATAAGCCTCCCCCGCCCCCAAAAAAAAGAAAGAAAAGAAAAGAAAGAAAGAAAGATGGCTATTTCGAAGATTTCACATGAAAAAGAATGCCTTTTGTAAGAAAAGGTCTTGTAGGGGTGGGAAATCTCTAAAGGGTGCTACTTGTCGGAAGCCAGTCCTGAAGACCCCTCAAACATTAGAAAGCCAGAGACTGTACAGTAGAGGGATCTGGTACGTGAGAACCCCGAGACAGGAAGGGGAGTGGCCTGGAGAGGAAAGACTTTACAGTCCCGGCTGCTTCTTCTACCTAGGCAGTGACCACAGACCATTGTAGATGCTGCCGTGGCCATTTTAGTGGCTGGCACTGTTGGGGGCGGGGGCATCCGGGAAAGGATCTGTCCAGATTTTAAGAACCCAGGGTGCAACTCTTGAGTGGAGAGCAAATGGAACCCCTAAAATCATGGGAGTAATGGAGAACCCCAGAACTGAGAAAAGGGAAAAGACAGGAAAGAAAGAAAGGAGGAGCGGGCGAGGGTGCAGTTCAGTGGTAGGTGACTTGCCCAGCATATATGAAAGGTCCTGGGTTCTAGCCCCGGTAGAGAAGAGAGAGGAAGGAAGGGTGCAAGGACAGACAATGCCGGGGCGGGGCAGACCTGATGAGGTGAGGGTGCCCAGCTCCCAGCTGAGGAGGCCCACAGGGAGTTTCTGCCTAAGAATGAGGACGGAGAGGACAGACAGAGGCTGCTGGGGAAACAGCTTGTTCTGCAGTGGAGGGCATTGGGCGGTGCCATTGGGGATAAGCTTGTGGTTTGATGGGGAAAGGAGGGACTGTCCTGGGACTGCAGGGCAGGCCAGGCTGGGGCCATAGGTGGCCTCTTTGTTGGCCTTTCGTACCTCCATGGGAGGGTAGGATAGTAAGAGGACCCTAAGGGAGTCTGGGTGACCGTCAAGGACCCAGAGGGGCATTGGCTTAGGGGTAGACCAGGCCAGAGCTTCTCCCATGGCTAGTCTCTGAATTTGCCTTCCTAGTGAGGTCCTTTGGCTACTCTCCTGACCCCGGCCCTGGCCTGCCCCGCCCTGCTCCAGGAGCATCTTCTCTCACCTGGGCGTGGCTTGGCAGCCACCCCCCCCCCCCAGCCTCGGCAGCCAGCCCCCTGCCTCAATGGAAGGCTGGCTTCCTCCAGCCCCAGCCCAGGAAGGAATGACTTGCTCGCATCCCCACTTTGAAGGTGGAGGCAGGCTTTCAAGCTCTCCAGCCTGGCTCCCGCCTCCCACTTAGGAACAGGCCTGCTCGTTTAATGCAGCCCAGACCGCGGGCATCTCGAGCTAATGAATGATCCGCACTTCGGCTCAGGTCAGCAGCCCCTGCCAACTTCCCAGGGCCCCTCTTGATGGCTCATTATTCCGGCATTCCCAGGAGACGGAAGGAATTTTTTCCGCCATCACCTAATTACGTTCCACCTCAACATGAGACGTTGACATGTGTCCAATCCACACATGATTCCCAATAAGCCCGAGAATGTTCCCACAGAGGGTGTGAATGGGGATGTTTTAATCTTGAAGTGTATGTGGGGCTATTTCCTGGGGAGAGCTCCAAATGAGAGCCCCTCTCCTGTCAGAAGCAAGTAACCCCATCTGGGTAGCGATGGAAGTGTGTGTAAGGCTACGACAGGGTTGCCAGGAGTCACGGCAAGGAGAAGCAGGAGGGGGGAGTAGAAAGGCATTTCCTGAGGGCCTGTCACGGGGACAGGAGGAGACTCGGATGGTCTCTGCGGTACCCCAAACTGCGCAGGGCCTCCTAGACAGAATTCCTCCCCCATGCTAAGTGGAGTGTCTCAGTGTTCCAGTCCTGAGGAATCCTTGGGATGGGGAACACAGTTTCTGTTTTTAGAGACCTTCTTGTGTGGCTCTGAGGCTTGGGGTACATCACTGTCCCTCTAACGGAGCCAGGGGGCACCAATGCTGGGTGGGCAAAGTCCTGGTTCCTGTTCTGTCTCCCAGTAATGGAAACTAGACACCGCCCCAGTTCATCTTAGCTGGTCCCAGTTTCCTACAACCCCGGGGCTGGTTTCACCACGTCTTTTGCTCTGTGGCCTTTCCCTCCCTTCTTCCATCCCTGAGCTAACCCCTACCCTCCTCTGCATCCTCGCCCATCTCTCTCAGAGCCACAGGCCTCAAGCTGTCACTCCTCTCTCTCATACGCTGACAGATGAAATCATGCAAGAAACAATATGGGGAAGTGGGCAGGTGAGGGGTACAGTGGCACCCCGGAAGCCAGGCCCATCCAAGGGCGGCCTTGGAAGGAGTGGGAGTGGTGGTTACCATGTCTTTGGATTTGCCAGAGGCTGGCATTATGGATTTGTACGTAACAACTGGTTAACACCATATTCAACAAATAAGAAAACAAAACCCAAACACTGCGTGGGCAATACCACTTCACCTGTAATCTGGATTCTGCCTGAGGCCATTCTTGCCGCCAGCTGCCAGATCAGGAGTTCTTTCCTCCCCTCCCCCGCTACCCATGGCTCCAGTCTCATTGAACAACAAAACCCTGCTGAACCGAAATCTCAGGGACTTCCTCTCTCCATCCCTTTGCAGGAAGCTAGCTGACTTCCTCTCCCACCTCCCCGAGCCCTGCACTCTGGACTGAGCCCGCTTCTCACGCACAAACGCCCAGTTAGTTCCCATACCCCGTTTCCAGGTTCCACCTTGCCTCAAGTGCCCCTGAGGTCAAAGCCCGTTAAAATCTCCTTCTCCCCAAATTCCTCTGCACAGCTCTCTCCTCGAGCTGTTCCAACTTTTCTGGGCATTCCTGGCCAGTCTCTGTCCCAGGCACTTCTCCCGTCCTCAAGGGAGGGGTGGGGACGCCATGTCCTGTGTAGACAACAAAGCCATCTCCCTCTCCTAACTCCAGATCTGTAGATGCTTTGGATGTGTGTCCTGTGGGGTCTCCCTGCCTCACCTTCTCGTCTAAGTGCTTCCCCCGCCCCCACTCACGTTCTAGTTTTAGAAACCACCAGCAGTCCCCCAGGAGCCTGGGACTCTGCATTCTCTTGGTCCCTAGAGTCCCGCCTACCAAGTCCAGTAGTTTGGGCTTCCACACACTTTCTCCAGGAAGAACACAGTTCAGCTGCTCCTCACCCATCTCCTGCGTTCACCCTGTTCCCCTCTGCCTTCTCCCAGTGTCTCTAAAGCTTGGCTCTGAGGACCTCGCTCTCATTGTCTGTGTCCCTTCCTTCAGAAACACGTCTAACTCCGCTCAGTACCCTGGGCTCAGCCAGCGATCATCTATAGGGTCACCTCCAATAGCAGGCTGCTGCAGCGCACCTGACCCCCAGTTCTCTCCTGTCTACAGCCTTGGGTCATGCTGTCTCTTCTCCGTCCCTCATCCACCATCTACTATTCTGTTGTTGCTGTTGTTTGTTTTCCAAAACAAGGTTATTGTGTAGCCCCGGCTGTTCTGGAGCTCGCTCTGTAGATCAAGCTGGCCTTGAACTCAAGAGATCTGCCTGCCTCTGCCTCCCAAGTGCTGGGATTAAAAGGTTGTGCCCCCATACCCAGCTTTGGATAACTATTCTTTATATTTGACCCAAGGCAAATGCATTCTCTTCCCTTTGGGCCTACCCAGATACTGTGTTCATTCAATATGGCCTCATGATTGTCAGTTTCTGTGGCGGTATCTATAGTGAGAGACTAAATAGTCAAATGAATACTGCCAGACCATGTATAAAGACAACACTCGGACCCATAAGTCTGTGGCAACCACCTGAGGAAACCCAGCCTAGTTCTCTGCAGTAACCAGCCTAAGAGACCAGCTGAACAGCTGTTAGACTGACTGCCAGTCTATCAAGCAACTAAGATAGCCAGACAGCTGCTTTGTGATAATTGGCTCAAACCAGCTAAGTCTTGATAAGAATTTCCTCCATTTTTGTTTCTGCTTCCAACTTGGGACAGCTAGAGAAACAGAACACCAATCACGTTGGGTTCCCAGCTTTGATCGCACCTACCTACAGCTTCCCCTTTGTTAGCTGCCTCGATAGGAGCTTACCTAATGCCTTCTCCCTCCTCTGTCTGCCTCGACAAGAGCTTACCCAGTGCCTTCTCCCTCCTCTGTCTGTCGTTGGCTCTGATAAAGCACAAGTGACAGCAGCCGCCCCCTGGCTACAACCCGCTTTGAATAAAAAGCTTTTATTCTTTGATTTGTTATTCTTCATTTATTACCATACGTGTAACAAGCCTTGCTGAAGGTAAGGGTTTGTGATGCTTTGACTATGGCTCATACCCACCAAAAGTCATGATGAGACCTGGTCCCCAGTGATGGAGACAGTCTGTAATAGGAACAGTTCCGGTCATGAAGGCAGAAGTCCCCGGGATGGGCTAATGCCATTCTCATGCAACTGAGTCCTTGCTGTCACAGGACTGGATTGGTTACTACAGCACAAGTTGTAATAAAGCAAGGCAGGCTCTCAGATTCTCTCAAATGGGTCCCCTGCCTTTACACCCTGAGTCGAATCATCGTGAGACCTTCTCCAAACACCAACAAGCTACCTAGTCCCATGCTCTTGAATTTCCCAGCCTCCAGAGTCATGAGCCAAAATAAACTTGTTTCCTTCATAAATTAGCCAGTCTCGGGCAGTCTGTTATAGAAACAGAAAATGGACTAAGACAGGGCTTGAAACAAAACTAATCCATTATCTTAAACAGACTCAGCCGGACAGCTGTTCCCCTGGGAGTGTCCCATGCGGCTGCAGTCAGATGGTAGCAGTCCGAAGCCATCTGGGGACTGAACTAACGTGCTGGACGTCTGAGCCTGTCCTTCTTTCCTGTGTTCTCCTCTCAAAGTGACGTCTGTCATAACTCAGGCCTCTTTATCGGGGCTCCCCAAAATACAGAAGTAAGGCTGTTCCTATTCCTTTTGTTTGTTTTGTTTTTGCTCTTTGAGACAGGGTCCTTTTTTTTTTCCTTTTTTTCCTTTTTTTTAATTTTTCGAGACAGGGTTTTTTTGTAGCTTTTTGGTTCCTTTCCTGGAACTAACTCTTCTAGACCAGGCTGGCCTTGAACTCACAGAGATCCGCCTGCCTCTGCCTCCCGAGTGCTGGGATTAAAGGCGTGCACCACCACTGCCCGGCTTGACAGGTCTTTTTATACAGTCCTGGCTATCCTGAAACTAGCTCTGTAGGCCAGGCTGACCTTGAGCTCACAGAGATCTGCCTGCCTCTGCCTCCCGAGTGCTTGGATCAAAGACATGTGCCACCTCCGCCAGCCCCCTGTTTCTTTTTTGAGACAGGATAGTCCAGGTTGTTCTCAAACTCACTATGTAGCCGAAGCTGGTCTTGAACTCTGGATCTTCCTCTTCTACCTTCTGAGCATGGCAGTGACAGCAGGTACTTGTCCAATGCCTGGCATAACACAAGTGAGGTTGCCTGCTGTCTTAAGGCTGAGGGCCAGAACTGTTTCAGCCTCATTTCCACTTCATTTTATGAGCTAAATCAAGTCACAGGACAGCTGTGATGGTGCACACCTGTAAGGCCAGAGCATGGGGGGACTTAGGTCTGCACACTGGGAGTTTAGATCAGCCTGGGCTATAGAGCAAACCCACGTCTCAAGAAAGCTAAGGGGCCGGGCAGTGGTCGCTCACGCCTTTAATCCCAGCACTCGGGAGGCAGAGGCAGGCGGATCTCTGTGAGTTCGAGGCCAGCCCGGTCTACAAGAGCTAGTTCCAGGATAGGCTCCAAAGCTACAGAGAAACCCTGTCTTGAAAAAAAAAAAAAGAAGAAAGAAAGCTAACAGGGTCCGGGAAGAACCATCTGGGAGTAACTGTACCTGCTGTACAGGTGTGAGGACCTGAGCTCAATTCTCAGCATCCACATGGGAAGCTGGGTGTGGCTGTGTGGGTGCAAGTGTCTCTTAGCCCAGTGTCCTCACAGGCAGGACAAGCCGATCCTGAGGGCCTACTGGCCAGCCAGTCTAGATGAACTGGCGAGCCCTAGGGACAGTGACAAAGCTGATTTGGCAGAGAGAAGTGGAGCAGGACAGCCAGGAGCCTCCTCTGGCCTCCACATGCAAGAGTATATGTATGTAAACACACACACACACATCAATCAACTAAAAAGAGGGAGACAGACAGGATCACACACTTCCGGTTTTATAGTACTTGCGAAGTGGAGGCAGGAAGGTCAGAAGTGCAAGGTTAACCTTGAATTATACAAACCCTGTCTCAAAAACACAAAGCCAACTCACCAACCAACCAAACAAAAATAAACAAAAGTAATAGGCCAGGCTGCATAGTCAGCCCAGATCCAACACCGGAAAGGATCTCAGGCAGGCATGAGTAGGCACAGGGTGAGGCCCTCTTTGGAGAGTGGCCCTGGCACACCTTCCTTTTCCATTGATACTGTGTTCTTGACTCTGCCCTCCACGCCTGGCAGGGGGCCTGAGTGAGCAGGTTCTCAGCGATGCTCCAAAAGCCACGGGAAGGACCGAGCGGTGGCAGAGGGAACAGATGGACAGAGGGCTCCATGCAGGCTTCCCTGCCTGCAGGCCCCGCCACCACGTTTAGTTCACATAAACACTGCTCTCGGCTGCTGAACGTGCCTCTATTTTTAAACCTCTCAAGCGGTGAGTGGTACTCAACATTTTCTGAATCAGAGACCCCCGAAAGCAATCCCACTGCAGCTGGAGGAGACCCCTGACAAGGGGAGTGAGACCACAGTCCCGCGCAGCCCTGGAGCAGGTTAAATGACAGATGCCCTTTGCTGAGCCCTCGCTGAGAGCCGGTGAAGGGGAAGTTTCCACTACCCAATTTGATACTACCGCGTACTTCAGGCTCCAAACTACCATCTTAGCGCCATTCTCTAGTGGGAAAGATGAGGTTTAAGAGGCCAGATGTGGTAACACACACCTTAAGGCCAGCACCTGGGAAACAGAGGCAGGAAGAGCTCTGCGAGTTCAAGGCCAGCCAGGAAAACATAATGAAGGGAGAGAGAGAGAGAGAGAGAGAGAGAGAGAGAGAGAGAGAGAGAGAGAGAAGAGAGAAGGAGGAGGTGCAGGAGGAGAAACAGGAGGAGGAGAGGAGAGTGGCAGAACCTGGATTCTGAGAAGACAGATTTGACAGCAAAGCCCAGATGCTAGTGACCACAGCACCACACAATTTCAGAGGCTTGGGAATACTCTGAAACACATATACCCATGAACCTCAGGTTAAGAATTCTTTCTTGGCCGGGCGATGGTGGCGCACGCCTTTAATCCCAGCACTCGGGAGGCAGAGGCAGGTGGATCTCTGTGAGTTCGAGACCAGCCTGGTCTACAGAGCTAGTTCCAGGACAGGGTCCAAAGCCACAGAGAAACCCTGTCTCGAAAAACTAAAAAAAAAAAAAAAAAAGAATTCTTTCTTGGAGGCTGGAGAGACGGCTCAGTGGTTAAAAGCACTTACTGTTCATCCAGAGGGACCCGGGTCCAATTCCCACTACGCACATGGCAGATCACAACTGTCTGTGACTCCAGGCTTCAACGCATTCACACATATATACATACAGGCAAAACACCAATGAAACAAAAATAATTAAAAAAAAAAAGAATTCTTTCTCTAGCCATGCAGTGGTGGCACACGCTTTTGATCCTAGCACTCAGGAGGCACAGACAGGGGGATCTCTCTAACTCTGAGGCCAGTCTGGTCTACATAGTTTCTGGACAGCCATAACTACACAGAGAAGCCCTGTCTTGAAAAAAAGAATTCCTCCTCAGGGTTGAAGAGATGGTTCAGCAGTAAAAAAGCACTTTCTAAGGCTGCAAGGAGTGGTGGTGCACACCTTTAATCCCAGCACAGAAGAGGCAGAAGCAGATAGATCTCTGAGATTTTAAGGCCAGAATGGGCTACACATTGAATTGAGGGCCAACCTGGTCTACATAGAGAGATCTGCTAAGAAAGGCATCTTAGCAACTACATGGCACTATAGAAGAGCCTGTAACTCCAGTTCAGGAGTATCTGTAGCTCTCTTCTGGCCTTTTTTTTTTTTTGGCACTGGGCACACTCGTGGTACACATACATACCCCAAAATGCTCATTACATATATATACATATATATGTATATATATTTTTTTAAATTTTTTTTGTTTTTTTGAGACAGGGTTTCTCTGTGGTTTTGGAGCCTGTCCTGGAACTAGCTCTGTAGACCAGGCTGGTCTCTATTTTTTTTTAATTTTAGAGAATTTCTTCCCATACCTGGGGATGAAACTCCACTGCATTCATAAAGTTCTGGATTCAACGCTAGCACAACAGGTGCAGTACCGCAAGCCAGCAATCCCCAGTGCTTGGGAGGCAGAGACGGGAGAACTACAAATTCACGATCTTCTTTGGATACAAGATGAGTTGGGAGCAAGCCTGGGCTACATGAGACTTTTTCTTTTCTTTTATAATTTTTATCTTATGTGCATTGGTGTTTTGCCTGCATGCATGTCTGTGTGAAGGTGTCGGATTCCTTGGAACAGGACTTACAGACAGTTGTGAGCTGTCATGTGGGTGCTGGGAATTGAACACAGGTTCTCTGGAAGAACAATCAGTGCTCTTAATGGTTGAACCATCTCTCAGACCCAGAGGTCTTTTGTTTTTTAAAATATTTATTTATTTATATTCTATGTACATTGGTGTTTTGCCGTGAGTGTTGGGTCTCCTGGAACTAGAATTACAGACAGTTGTGAGCTGCCATGTGGGTGCTGGGAATTGAACCCGGGTCCTTCCCAGGCCAAGTGTGGTAGCACACACGATCCTTAGGGCCTGAGGAAGGTTGAGAACTGTCAGCCAGCCTGGTCTATACAAAAAGAAAATTAAGTTTTTATAAAGAATTCCAAGCCAGATGTGGTGGTATACACCTTTAATACCAGCAGAAGAAAGGCAGAGGCAGGAGGAACTTTATGAGTTCAAGGTTGCCGGGTCTACATAGTGAGCTCCAGCAGGACCAGGCCTATGTAGAAAGATCCTCCTTTCTCTTTCCCTCCTTCCCTCCCTCTCTGTCTCTCCCTCCCCTCCTTCCTCCCCTTTCTCCCTTCTCCCCCCCCCCATACACACACACACACACACACACACACACACACGAATTCCAGATGAAACAAGACATTAGCATGTTTATGCCCTTATGCCTGTAATCCTAGCACCAGGGCAACTGAGGCAGGAGGACTGCAAATTCAAGGCCAGTCTTAGCAACCAGTGGGATCCTGTCTCAAAATAAATAGTGGGAGGGAAAGACAGAGAGGCAGGGACTCGAGGTTGGTTCTTTGAGTTTTCACACAGCTCTTTAGAGCCTCGCTGACTGCAAGGTCCTGAGAGCCGTCTGGCCCTTCCCGGGCTTGCTGGCATTTCTTAGAAGCCAATGCCATTCCTTCATCTGGCCTAAATCCTCAAGCCCAAGGCCGAATGGGGCTCCAAGGTCACAGAGCGGGCGACAGAACTGGACGTGTCCCCTTCAGATAGGAAAGGAGCTGCTGAGATTGAGGTTGTTGTTTTCTGTAAATTCTTAGACATGTTATTGTATGTGTTTTAGTGTTTTGATTGCATGTGTGTATGCCTAAAGAGGTTAGAGAGGGCATCAGAGTTGAAGTTACAGGTGGTTGTAAACCACCATGTGGGTGTGGGAATCGAACCCAGGTCCCCTGCAAGAGCAACAAGTGCTCTTAACTGCTGAGTTAGGGTACAGCCTAGGTCCCAACTCACCTGCTGCTCAGTGGGACGCCTTGTCATCTCTTTTGTTTTCTCAGGACGTACCGCATTACACAAAAGCTGCACTGTTTTGTTTACTCACAGCAGGAGGACTAAGAAGAATGAGGTGCTGTCTGGAGGATGGGCAGCCTCTAGGAGAACTCACACAAGAAACAGATCCTTTTCTCTCTTCTGTTTCTGCTTGTCAGGGTGTTTTCTGTTGGTTTGTTTGAAGTTAGGGGTGGGGAACAAGATCTCACCTTGTAGCTTGAGCTAGTTTTTATGGCATTTTTGTTTGCTTGTCTTTTTCCAAGACAAGGTTTCTCTGTGTAACCCTCGTTGTAGACCAGGCTGGCCTCGAACTCAGAGATCCGCCTGCCTCTACCTCCAGAGTGCTGGGATTAAAGGAGTCTGATACCCCCCACCCCCACCCCAACCCCACTCTGTCCTGAACCCAGGCTAGTTTTGAACTTGTGATGGAGCTCAGGTTGGCCTCAGACTTGCGGGTGTGTCCTAACACACCTGGCTAAATATCACCTTCTGGAGTCACTCAGGAGTTTGCTCTCCTGGGGTTCCTTCTAAACCAGGCCACCCAACAGCAGTGTCCAGCTCGTGGCCCGAAAGCAACAAGTTAAGCAAGAAACTGCCACAGTTCCAAGGACAGAGGTCTGAACCCTTCAAGGTCAACTCGAGGGTCATCATTGCTGTCCTCCAGGCCCTAGTGCAAGCACTTTGTAAGTAATGTTAAGTTTAGTTCTCAATACTACCACAAAAGCAAACTGCTTAGTAATAAAACCCCCGGTCTGGGGTGGTAGCACACACCTGTAACCTCAGCACTGGGGGGCGGGGCTAAGGAAGGAGGATGAAGAGTTCAGGGCCAGCCTGAGCTACACAGTGAGATTCAATGCAACCTCAGCTATAGAGTAGGACCCTGACTCAAAAACAAAACAAAGAGCAACAAGAACAAAAAACCAGTAAATCAACAAAACAGCCTCACCTTACATCTAAGTGCACCAGGGACTGGAGAGATGACTCAGTGGTTAAGAGCACTGGCTACCCTTCTAGAGGACCTGGGTTCAAGTCCCAGCACCCACATGTCTTACAACTGTCTATAACACCAGTTCCAGGGGATCAGATGATCTCTTCTGGCCTCCACGGGCACCAACCACACACATGATGGAAAACAAACGCATCAAATAAAATAAGCCTAAAAGGTTTTGTTTTGTTTTGTTTTCCAAGAGACGGTTGGCACTGGCAGTGGTATGAGCAGGTAGGTTAAGGTGTAGTTCAGTCACAAAGCACTTGCCTAGCCAGCATGTGAGACCTGGGTTCACTTTCCAGCACGCACGCATGTGCATACACACACAAAGATTTAAAGTTGTGGACAGGGCTAGGGAGCCCACAGGGCTCGTAAACATCAGGTAAAGAAAACATTGTCATTACCAGGGCTAGGTCTACAGGGGCAAGGAGAGGGCCCAGAAGTCAGTCACCAGAGTAGAGAAATTTGTGAAAGGGCTCTTGACAAAAGGCAGAGACCTTTAGTCAAGTCTGAAGCCAGCGTCCACTCTGTCCTACCTCTGGTCACCTGCCAGGGTCTCCCACTGGTCAGACCTGAAGCCAGAGGGCAGAGGCTCATTAATGTCATTGGAATAGGTTAGCCTCCCAGGTCTGGAGCACTTTGGAGAGGACAGATGTCATTTCCTAGCACCTTTAGCAGTTGGAGTGTGGTAGAAGCTGTGTCCAAACTCACCCGGCTCAGGCCGAGTGTTGCAGTTTCCCTATATCATATTTCCTAGCGGTGGATGCCGAGGAGGCTAAGGGGTCTGTGTACAAACCTGGTGGGACAGTTGTCCCCATTTTCCACTTGACTGAGTCTGAAATAACAAGGAGGCATAGTTCTGGGTGCACTTTTGAGGGAGTTTCCAAAGGGCTTTAACGGAAGAGGAGAGGACCCCATAAATTGGAGGTCTCAGGCCAAATAAAAGGGAGATAAGGAAGCCAGGCGGTGGTGGTGCATACCTTCAACCCCAGCACTTGGGAGGCAGAGAGATGTGAATCTCTGTGAGTTGGAGGCCAGCCTGGTCTACAGAGTGAGAAGAGAAAAGGAAGAAACTAGCTGAAACCCGGCATCCCCTTTTCTTTACTTTCCCCGCCTGCACCTCGGACCAAGTCTCTGCTGCCACTGCGCCTTTCCCCGGCTACTGTGGCTTTGATGGATGGTTTTCCTCTGGACCATGAGGCTAAATAAACCCTCCCACCCTGAAGTTGCTTCTTGTCAGGTGTCTGGCTACTAATACACTTGGGTTTCCCTATCAGTCCTGGGAGCTGACACCTGCTCCCAGCCCCAAGCCAGAGCTGACTCCTCCCCTGGCTGTATAGTTCAGAGCACCAGATGGACTTTTCGATTCTTTGAGAAGACAGTGTGGGAGGTCAAGGAAGTCCCCAACAGTGGGGAGCTGCACTTGAACAATTAACCTAAAAGCCTCTTATTAGCATCTTGGCCTAAAAGGTCCCACACACCCACACAGAAATCAGCCCTCCCTCAACGCGACATCCAGCTCAGGGTGCAGAAAGGGTTTCAGCGAAGGTGTGGGCTGAGGCTTGCTCTGAGGTTCAGAGCAACACAGAGAGCGCAGCTCCCTTGGGGGCAAGGGGATTAGGCTGCACCTCTGTGACAAGAGCTCAGAGAGAGCTAACACCACATCATCTCAGCAGCCCCCCTTGCCATTTGTAGATTTATTAAATCGAGAGCCAATTCTGACACAGTTTCTTTCAGGCGACTCCACCTTGCAGGTGTGCAGAATTTATCTGAGATAAAGAAAAACCATTAGAGAGAGCGCGCACACAGTCTTCAAAGCCCACCTCTGAGACCAGAAAGAAATAAAAACAGTAGCCCGTACAAATGTGCAATTAAGTTTACAAATACTTGGGAGCCATGAGAAACGCCAACCCCGCAGAGAACAGGTCTTTAAGGCAATTTTCTTGAAGTCTATTCAGCATTCACTCAAAATGCCTTTTAAAAATAACATATGATTTTCTCCCTCTCCAAACGCACCCTTGTTCTTTCTTTGCCAGGTAAGAATGAAGCCAGCTCCAGGGTGAGGAAAGCAGTCTCTCATTTTGATAAGGGATGATGGCTTATATCTCCAGGAGGGCAGATAATAAAACCAAACAAACACCCCTGGCCAGTGGTACAGGAGTCTTGCTGAGAGGTGGGGAGGCCAAGGGGGTCTTTGTCCACTAGGGGAAGGCCCATGGTTAAACCTGGCTCTAAAGAGGCATTTGCCCACAGCCTGGGCTGGGTTCAACAAATCCCACTCTCCCCAGGTGGAGATTTAGTTCCCTGCAAGAAGGAGCAGGGCTCAGTTCCGCTGGAAGATTTGCTAAGAATAAAAGGTTCTCTTCTCTGCATGAGGCTGAATGAGCTACAAAGAGGCCTAAGAGAATGTAGCACGCCAGCACTGCAGAGGGAGAGGAGGCCCAGACCCCAGCCTCAGCACAGCAGCGGTGTGACTTGGATACATCGCTGAGCTTCCCAAAGCCTCGGCTCCTAACGGGGAAGATGAGAGTAACTGGGGGCTGCCAGCAAGCTGTGTGGTTTAGCCATGAAAGCGTCCAGTGGGTTATATTCCCAGAGGCCAAGCACAGACCACTGTGGCTGGGGCTCAAGTCAGTGCACCAACTAGAGACAGCCCCACCCCCACCCTTTGCTGCCCCTTCAGCCCCTTCAGGGCTGACACCATTTATGGAGCCAGCACAGGTCATGGTTGACAGCCCAGCTTTTGGATAGGACTCCACTTTGAATCTGGTCAGTTAGTGTCTACCTGTCCTTTGCCATAGCCCTGAGAATCTCTGCATAGTCCGCATCCTCGTCTGTGAAATGGGAACACTAAGGGTATGAGAGCCAAGGCGTGCAAAGCGCTTAACTAGTGCCTGGCCCAGTGTAAGCGTCAGTGCGTAATAAGCAATTATTTTGTTATCATTTATAGCTCCCTTAGATCAGCCTCCATGTGCTAAAATTTAATAAGGTTTTGCCTCTTTGTATTTATTTTTACAGTTACTTTCTATTTATGGCAAGTGATACTGAGTCTCCATTTACAGAAGTGTTATCAAGTCTCCTTTTTGGATACATTTATTTAAGCTAAAGTGGGTCAATCTACAGAAGAAGAAAAAAGAAGGGAAAATAGAGTGCAGGTGGAACACAGCTGGGTGAGACACTGGGAAGATGCAAGGCAGGAACCTAAAGGTTGGGGAGCCCCCAGATAACCTGTAGAAAGCCAGAAGACAGGCAGACCCAGAATGCGTCCCGCTCTCCCAAGGCCGCAGCAAGGTTGTCCCCGGGTTAGCAACTGGGGTGGTGACCTTGCAGCGTGCTTCTCCCCACTTTCAAGAGTTCTTCCTGGATTCACTATCTCATTCAGGCCAAAGTCCCCACCACCCCTGAGGGTGACTTTCCCAAACCCAGAGAACTGTGTACAGCCCTCCAAGACCCTTGCCTGCCTGCCTGCCTGAGACCCCTCAGGTAAAAGATTCCTCAGCTTCCCAGGCAGATCTGGCCTGAATTCCAAGGCTGGGCTGGGGACTGGAGACCAAGCTCTGTGTGAGGTGGGATTTCTAGGGAGGGAAAGCAAATGCTATCCTTGTACAACTTCTAAGGAAAGACTCAGAGCAGCTAGGAAATAAAAACACCCTCCTGGCTCTCGCCAAGGTGTTACAACTCAGTCCCAGTTGCCTGGCAACCGTGCAGGTGCACGATAGGACAAATAGCGTTCCCAGGGAGCCAACCAGCGCCTGTAGGGGCCGGCCCAGGTGGGAGCTGGCACGGGGGCGTTGGCCTGTATCCGGCATCCCGCATCCTCGCGCGCACCCCACGACCTTGCGGCCCCTCCTCGAGAGAACAGCCATTGCCTCAGGAGGTCCAGATGAGGGCCGTTTGCCAAGCCCTGCTGAGCTGCGTTTAAACTTACCATGCCCTAGCCTCCTCTACCGCCTTCGGGCGTCGGCTCAAGGGCTAAGAAATCAGTGGCCGAGAAACTTGACCCAGTGCACCCAGCTCCCACCCCACTCCCGCCCAAACCCAATACTATGGAGCACCCAGACAATGGAGAGAGGTGGCACATTCCTCTCTGGGACATGGACTCTCTTTAACAAACTGATGCACTCTCGCCTGTCCCCAGAGGAGGAGCTAATGGAGCACAGCCTTGTGGGAGATAGCTGGTGGACTCTTGGAATAGCCATCAAAGCGAAAGAATCCAGGTGGGTTCTGCCTGGAGCCTCCCGGCAACAGCAGCCAGAAATAGCGACTCGGAGCTCAAGCTTCAAATTAGACCTGCCTATGGATTCCAGCCGGGACTGACTGGCTGTGTAACCTTGAACTCTTCCCTTAACCTCTCAGTCTGCTCATCCATAAAACGGGGGCAGGGCCCACTTTATGGGGCTACCGCAACGACTGAGTGTAGCCATGCGCTTAGACCCCTTAGCATGGAGTTTAGCAGACGTGTGGCTCTTGATTCATGACAGAAAAACAAACAGTTCCGTTGGGATGTGGAAGCTGTGGCCATGGCACAAGCCACACAGTTGCTGGAGAGATTCCCACTTAGACAACCATGTGTCTGAAGCCACCTGCCCTCACCTCCAGTAACCTGTGCAGGCAGGCTCTCAGACAGGGGCCTCCCGTAGGCGTGCCCAGGTGCACACAGGTGTAGCCCGTGTTTGCTGCCTTCTGGCCCATGCACATAACACAAAGGAAACAGTGCAGCTGAGAGTAGTGGTGTGGACTATAGCCTCAGCACCTGGAGCAGGACTTAAGAGTTTCAGGTAGTCCTGGGCTATGGAGTGAGACTCATCTCAAAAAACAAAGCAAAGGCTAGGGATGTCGTTCAGTCAGCAGAGCGACTGTCTGCCACACAGGAAGCCCTGGGTTCTATGCCCAGCATAAAACTGGGCATAGTGTCATGCCCTTGTAATCCTAGTACTCAGAGCTGGAGAGTTGGCTCAGTGGTTAAGAACACTTATTATTTTTGCAAAGAATCTGGTTCCTAGAACCCACATGGAGGCTCATTACTTCTTAACTCATACGCCAGCCAGGTATGGTGTGCAGACATACAATACAGGCAAGACACTCATGCACACAAAATAAAATAAATCCAACAAATAAATAAATGCAAAAAATTCATAACACCTAGAAGTGGAGACAGGGGAATCAGATTATCCCTAGCTACATAGTCAGTGAGGACAGCCATGCTACTTGAGACCCTGTTTCAAAAAGAAAAAGAAAAAGAAAAAGGGGAAGGGAATGAGATGGCTCAGAGGGCAAAGGTGCTTGATGATCTGAGTTCCATTCCCAGAATCCACATGGTGGGAGGAGAGAACCAACTCTCACAAGCTGTCCTCTAAGCTCCACATGTGGACCATAGCACACTCATGCCCCACTACTCTAAACACACACACATACATACATACATTCGTACATACATACATAATACATACACACATTTGTACATACATACATACATATGTCTGGGCATGGTGGTGAGTACTTGTAATCCTATTGGGAGGAGACAGGTAGACCTCTGTGCTTGCTGCTCAGCCAGGACAGTGAGCCCAGGGCCAGCAAGAGACCCTGTCTTAATAAGGTGGAGCAAGTCGTGATGGTGCACACCTTTAATACTAGCACACTGAAGACAGAAGCGGCTCATCTCTGTGAGTCAGGACAGCCAGGGCTACATAGTAAGACCCTATCTTAAAAAAAAAATTCTTGAGCCGGGCGGTGGTGGCGCATGCTTTTAATCCCAGCACTCAGGAGGCAGGGGCAGGCGGATCTCTGTGAGTTTGAGGCCAGCCTGGTCTACAAGAGCTAGTTCCAGGACAGGAACCAAAAACTACAGAGAAACCCTATCTCGAAAAAATCCAAAAAAAAAAAAAAATTCTTCAGGGCAATGGTGGTGCATGCCTTTAATCCCAGCACTCGAGAGGCAGGGGCCAGCCTGGTCTACAGAGTGAGTTCCAGGATAGTCAGGATACACAGAAAAACCTTGCCATAAAAAACGAAAACAAAGGGCTGGAGAGATGGCTCAGAGGTTAAGAACAGCAGAACTGACTGCTGTTCCGGAGGTCCTGAGTTCGATTCCTAGCAACCACCATTATAATGAGATCTGAGATCTGGTGCCCAGAACACCATATACATAATAAATAAATTAAAAAAAAACAAAAGAAAGAAAGGAAGGAAAAAGAAAAAAAAATCCATGATTGGCTACTGGCCCCCAGATACATGTTCACACATAGATAAACACATGTGCACACGTATATACATACACACACATGCGCAATGGTTTACAACTATAATTCCAGCATTTAAAATGCTGCAACAGGCAAAGCCTGGACTGTAGAGAGGGAGGCTGTGTCAACTGGCAGCTCAGTTGGTAGTGTGCTTGTCATGCATACACAAAGCCTGAGCTTCAGTCTCTAGCACCGACAAGATATGGTGGCACACGCCTACACTAGAGCATTTAGGAGCTGGAGGCTGGAGGACCAGAGTTCTAGACTGGGGACTGGGGAGATTGCCCAGAGGTAAAAGTCCTCTTGCAGGGGGCCCAGGTTCAATTCCCAGCATTCACAAAGTGGCTCACATCTGCCTATAACTTTAGTTCCAGGGGAGCCGATGCCCCATTCTGGCCTCTGCAGGCCTCAGGCACACCTGTAGCACACAGACAGACATACAGACAAAATGCCCATGCACATAAAATAAAAATTAATAAAAGATGTTCTGGATGACCCTCAGCTACGTAACAAGGCTGAGACCAGCCCAGAATGCACAAGACTGTCTCAAAAACAAAATGAAGAGAAACAAAAACAGAAGATTAATAAGTGGGTCAGCTCAACAATCCACCTAAATCCTTATCAGTAGTACAACCTGGGCTCCGGGGGGGGTGAGGGCGGACGCCTCCCCTAACTTCTTTCTGGAGCCACACTGGACAGCAAGGGCAGGGAAGCACCGATGGGACAGAGTATTCCAGATGAGCCCCACATGGCCCTCCTGCTTGGGGATGGCTGTGGTCACGATGAACAGCCGAAACCCCACAGTTCCCTGGGAACCTTCCATCCAGGACACAGACCAGAACTTACACGGGCTAGTAATGAATCAGAAGCTGCCTTGATGTTTTCTCTTTGTGAAGCTTGTCTTTTCAAAGGCTTTAAGGAAGTGGGGCAGATAGGGTTGTCCCTGTCCCCTCCCGCAGCTGCCTCACCTGCAGGGTGACTGAACAGAGGCTACCCTAAAAGTCTTCTCCTGACATAAAAGTCATGTCTTACACTAACTATGCGTCTAGAAAAAGACTCAAGATGCCAGAGAGAAAAGACAGCGAACTCCAACAGGCTGGGTAGAGCTTTCAAGATAGTAAAAGTCAAGATTTACAGTGCTGCCGGGCAGTGGTGGCGCACGCCTTTAATCCCAGTACTGCCAGCCTGGTCTACAGTGTGAATTCCAGGACAGCTAGGCCTGTTACACAGAGAAGCCCTGCCTCAAAAAACCGAGAGAGAGAGAGAGACAGAGAGAGAGAGAGAGAGAGAGAGAGAGAGAGAGAGAGAGAGAGAGAGAGAGAGAGAGATTTACAGTGCTAATCCAGGGCCAGCCCTGTAGACCATAAGTACAGTGAGACCTGAATTCCCAGAGGAACTGTGTCCACATCTTACAGTGATGTACAGTGCCAATCTCAGGGCTGCCACACCTGTGAGACCCAAAACTGAACAGTCCAGCAAATGGTTGTCATCACCACTTTCTAGACAACAAACTCGAAGCCACAGGTGCTGGTGGTTAGGACGCGGCAAAGTCAGATTGGATCCTTTGTCTCAGCTTCTTTCTCTGGATAGGGTTCTTCCTCACCATTCTATCCCGGGCACAGTGCCTGGTACACAGAAACAACCCAGCCAACGCCAGGAGGAGTAAGGCAGTTAGGGGACAGTCCCCAGCTTCCACACCCTCCAGTTTCCATCAGCCTGGGGCCTGAGCTACAGGAAGGCAGTGTCATAAATACACTGCCCTACTTCGGATGCCCTGTAGGGGGCCCTCTTCTCCTCTTGTCCACAGGGCAGCCCTGAAAGTAGAGTAAGGGTGCACAGCTTCTGGCTGAGCCAAGGAACAGAGAAGGGGATGCCTCACCAGGACTCAGAGAAAAACCTCAGCGAGTAGGCAACACCACTGTGGGGTCCCCCTTTGGGAGCTCCTTGGGGAGCTGCTGACTGTGGGGTCCCCCTTTGTGAGCTCCTTGAAGAGGGGCTGCTCTCCTCACAGTTCTGTGTCAATCACCCAACAGCCAGCAGTCAGAAAACTGGGCAAACATCTAGGTGGAGAGGGCACAGCAGGCCCTGGGAGGTCATTGGGCGAGAAAGCTATCCTGAGACCCCATGTTCCCAGAGGCCCTGTGTCCAGTGAATGTCATCTTCCAGGATGACTTGTTCTTCCCAAGGCCTTTCCCTAACTCAGGACTCAGGCTTTCCTAAGCTTTGGCTTTTCTCCCTTTCTCTCCCTCTACCTCTCCCTTCTCTCTTTCCTCTCTCTGTCTCTCTCTGTGTCTCTCTGTCTCTCTCTGTCTGTCTCTCTCTCTTGCAGGGTTTCTCTGTGTAGCTCTGGCTGTCCTGGAGCTTGCTCTGTAGGTCAGGCTAGCCCCAAACTCAGAGATCCACCTGCCTCTGCCTCCTGAGTACTGGGATTAAAGGTGTGCATCACCACTGCCTGGCTTAGACTTTTCATAAAAGCACCCCCCCCTCTCTCTCTCTTCTCTCTCTCTTCTCTCTCTCTCTCTCTCTCTCTCTCTCTCTCTCTCTCTCTCTCTCACACACACACACACCATTTTTAGGCTTCACAAATCTTGATCTGGCCAAAATGCAAAAATTTGGAAATTACTTGGCCGAGTAGAAAGAGGCCACACTCTGCCATTCCGTGATGGCACTTGTGAGTGTTTTTCCTGGACAGAAGAGCAAGAACTGGCCTAGAATAAGCATCGTCCTGTGACCCTGTAGCCAAGGAAATCCCAGATCATGTAATCGGGCCGAGGTAAGAGGGCACAGGCAGTAGCTCCCTATCCCTGACAGAAGTTGCTTTTGGGTGGGGAAGCCTTCTGAGAGCCTGAAGGTCGTCATTCCGACAGTGCACCTACACACACAACAGTGGCCGTTTTTCTAGGGGACTGTTAACTCTGGCTAACCCGGAACTTGCTGTGGAGACCAGGCTGGCCTCGAACTCACAAAATCTGCCTGCCTCTGTCTCCCAAGTCCTGGGATTAAAGGCCTGTGCCACCATACCTAGCTTATTTTGGTTTTTTGAGACAGGATCTCTTGTAGCTTGGGATGACTGTAAACTTGCCATGTAGCCAAGGGTGACCTTAATCCCCTGATCCTTATGCCTCCCTTCCAAAGCATTGAGAGTCACCAGGAGATGTAGCCCAGGCTGGCCCCTGACTCCTTCCTGATCTCTTCCAGCTTTTCAGAATTTGCCTACTGTATACACCTCAATTGGCTCAGTATTTGCTTACTGTATACACCTCAGTTGGTTCAGTATTTTTGCCTACTATATACACCTCAATTGGTTCAGTATTTTTGCCTACTATATACACCTCAATTGGTTCAGTATTTTTGCCTACTATATACACCTCAATTGGTTCAGTATTTGCCTACTGTATACACCTCAGTTGGTTCAGTATTTGCCTAATGTATACACCTTGATTGGCTCCAGGGAACTATGGATTTCTGAAACTGACCACCTGGGCTCGTAGGATCCCAGGTCCTGGTCTTGCTACTGCAGCAACATGATGTGCAGACAGACAACCGCTGACGGCAGGACAGGTACCCTCCCAGCTTCCAAGTCCCCTCAATTCCCCAAACCGCCACTGGGTTTTTCATTAGGAGGCATCCGCATTCCCTCCAACTCCAGAATCCTACGGCTTCTGCTGCTTTCACCTTCCATGGCCTGCACGCTCCCCCTGCACGCTCCCCCTGCACGCTCCCCCTGCACGCTCCCCCTGCACGCTCCCCCAGGAGTAGACGCACGCTGAACACCCACTACGGGCAACATGTGCTTATCAGACTTGCTTCTCAATTCTCCCAGAGGCCTCCGGGCCAACTCACTCTTTACTCTTTTCCAGTTCAAAACTCTTTGCCCTTCACTGAAGGTTTGGGGTAAGTGGTGGGACCTGGATTTGAACCTGAGTCTGTTGGACTGAGCCAGTTGGAGTTTGCACCATCCGGGCCCTGATTCATCCGTGTGTCTACTCCAGAGCCACTGGTACCCTCCTTCTTCTCACACCCACTGTCAACTTAGCCTTAAAAATTATATGGGTCTCTTCCTCCACCTCTTGTACCTGTTGGCCAGAAGCCAAGTGCCTCCCACTTGGTCCCAAGGGCCTGTTAACCACCTGGCAGATGGGAAATGAAGACCCTGCTCCCATCCATCTAGATCAAATCCCACTGATCCCAGTCCCTTCTGGGGCCACGGCTCCATCAGAGGACAATTAATGACTGTGTCTGATTACGGGACACTTATGCACGGAGCAGCATAAACCTGGTTTTCGCTCCCAGCTTAAAAGCCCAGATTAATCGCCCTGGGCTGGTTCTGTCACACACAGGGATATATTTTCTTCTTGGAATTTACAAGTAGTTCCATCTGAGAAATAAACAACCAGAGATAAAAATTACATTGTCACAGCGCCCGTGTGATAGATGTAGGAAGCCAGGCGGTGTCGTGGTCGCTGAGGAGGCGCTCCGCCACCAGAACGCACCAAATGAGACCAGGAGGAGCCCCAGGTAAGGAGAATGAGATGCTGGTGGGATCCTGGCTGCACAGGAGGCCAGGAGTCTCTGCAATTTACATTTCGCCGCTGTAAATCATAGAGTTCCCAGGCCAGGCCCCTGCAGTCAGGGTGAGAGAGGAGGTGATTGGCAGGAGACCTCCTCAGGCTGTGCTGCCCCTCAGGCTGAGGGACTCCAGGCCTGACAGGATAATAGGATATCCCCAACTGAGGAGCAGGCAGGAGGTCCCTTGACTAGAAACTTGACAACTTTGTCTGTGCACAAAGAAACCAACCACCCCTTCTTGTCTCCACCATTACTAGGTAATGGGAACCGGGCCCACCTAGGAAGAAAAAGTCACCTAGATGGCCACAGTGAGACCGTGTGTGATAATAAGCAACATTTATTGGACATTTACTAAGTGCTCGTTGCGATGTGTACTCAAAGGGATCATTTTGTATCAATCCCCATGACAACATTACACACGAGCACTCGGGGCTGCAGATATGGCTCAGTGGTTGATGTGCAAGCATAAGGGTCTGAGTTCGAATCCCCAGCACCCACACAGAAAACCTGATGTGGCTCCATGTGCCACATCACAGGGGTGGAGACAGGTGGATCCTGAGAGCTCACAGGCCGGCCAGCCTCACTGAAATATGAAACTTCTGTTCAGGGAGAGACCCTGTCTCAAGGCAATATGGGCAGAGGAATATGACAGAGCATGAGCATATATACACATAAACACCACACACACACACACACACACACATAAACACCACACACACACACACACACACATAAACACCACACACACACACACACACACACACATAAACACCACACACACACACACACACACATACACACACACATACACACATACATACACACACACATACACACACACATACACACACACATAAACACCACACACACACACACACACACACACACATAAACACCACACACACACACACACACACATAAACACCACACACACACACACACACATAAACACCACACACACACACACACATACACACACATACACACACACATACACACACACACACACATACACACACATACACACACACATACACACACACATACACACACACACACATACACACACACATACACACACACATACACACACACACACACACACATACACACACACACACAAACATACACACACACACACAAACATACCACACATCGCACACACATGCACCCCCCCACAAATACCACTATCACCCACTTTTTGTTGCTTCACTTTATATTTCCTTATGGGGAGCATGCCAAAGCTCTCAGGCAGAGGTCAGAGAACAACTTTCAGGAGCTGGTTCTCTCCTACCACGCGGCTCCAGGGATCGAACTTGCGTCCTCGGGTTTGACAGCAAGCTCCCTTACCCACTAAGCTGTCTCATTTTTATTTTTTTAAGACAGGGTGTCATGCAGCACAGGCTGGCTTTAAACTTGGATTGTAGTTGAGGATGACCTTGAATTCCTGGTCCTCAAATTTTGGGATTACAGGTTTATGCCACCACACCCAGTTATGAATTTACAGATAAGAAGACAACTGTCCGGATGGAGGTCCGTGGGCAGGTCTGGAAAGGGCTGCTCCAAAGATACATCCACGCCCAAATCCCCGGAATCTATGAATGAGACATTATTCAGGAAAAGGGTCTATGCAGATATAATTAAGTTAGGGACCTTGATAAAAGATTATCCTGGATTACCCAGATGGGTCCTAAATTTAATGGCAAACGTCCCTGTTAAAGACAAAGAAGAACCACATGAAGGAGACTGGACTGATGCAGCCTCAGAAAATGTGAACAGTCACCGGCGCTGGAAAAGGCTAGAACAGATTGTCCCCAGCACCTCCAGAGGGGGCACAGCCCTGAAGACATCTTGATTTCACATTCTGGCCTCC
This sequence comes from Microtus pennsylvanicus, assembly GCF_037038515.1. Taxonomy (NCBI): domain Eukaryota; kingdom Metazoa; phylum Chordata; class Mammalia; order Rodentia; family Cricetidae; genus Microtus; species Microtus pennsylvanicus. The sequence goes on from NC_134589.1 coordinate 46,196,190, forward strand.
AGAGCTGTGAAAGAATAAATCTCTGTGGTTTTAAACCACTGAGTTTGTGGTAATTTACAGCAGCCGTGGGAAAACTACTAGAATCCCACAGCTGACAAATGGCATCACCAGGCTCTGGCAGGCTGACCCTAGACTCAGGCTCTGCTGGACAAAGCTGGCCTCCATCCTGCCACCACTGTGACCTTGAGGAAGTCACTTCGCCTCAGCTTTCTAGCGTTAGGCAAAGTCAGTGTTGTGTCTGAGGGGCTGCCACGCGAGAAGAGAGCCGTGCTGGGTGACAGGGAGTGGAAAAGTAAGGTTGAGAAAACCTTTAATCCCAGCACTCAGGAGACAGAGGTAGATGGATCTCTGTGAGTTTGAGACCAAGCCTGGTCCACAAAGTGAGTTCCAGGACAGCCAGGGCTACAGAGAAACCCTGTCTTGAAAAACTACCCCCCCCCCAAGAAAAAAAAGAAAAGAAAAGAAAAAAAGGAAGGAAGAAAGGAAGGAAGGAAAGAAAGAAGGAAGAAAAAAGGAAAAGGAAAAGCTGGGTGGTGGTGGCACAGCCTTTAATCCCAGCACTCAAGAGGCAGAAGCAGAGGCGCTATGGAAGTCCCTGAAGAGTGGGTTTGCAGCTGTAATGCTTCCACACTCCCAGGCCTCAGAGGCTGGTGCAGGGTCCAGCAGGAGCCAGTGACTTCAGGCTCACAACTCTGACTCAGGAGAGGCTCTTCCTGGGAGAATTCAGAACAGCAAACTGGGACAGTGACAGACAGCTTCCTGAGAAGATCTTGAGTTCCTGGCCAGCCTAGGATATATCTTGTGTTGTCATGTGTATAGTGTTTTGTTTTGAGACAGAATCTCACTGTGTAGCCCTGGCCTGCCTGGAGCTCATTTTATGCGTAGACCAGGCTGGCCTTGAACTCTCAAAGATCTATCTGCCTCTGCTTCCCAAGTGCTAGGGATTAAAGGTGTGAGCCACCATTGCTGGGCAGAGCCTAGGCCCTCAAGAATGGTGGTGGCACACACCTTTAATCCCAGCACTCAGAGGCAGAGGCAGGCAGATCTCTGTGATTTCGAGACCAGCCTGGTCTACAGAGTTCCAGGACAGGCTCCAAAGCTTCACAGAGAAGCCCTGCCTGGAAAAACCAAAACAAACAACAACAACAAAAACCCAACAACAAATGCCCTTAACTACAGAGCCATCTCTCCACCCCCGAAACTGTATAATTTTCAAGGTCAGACAGTGTGGGCACTCAGAATGCAGATGTGCGTTTCCAGACTTGCACACATGGGTTCTTTCCGTGTAAAATCCCCCCAGATGTGAGAATGCAGATGTATGTCCAGGCGTGCACACGTGTATTCTTTCCGTGTCGAATCCCCCCAGCATCTCTGACCAGAGGTAATTAAGACCTAATTCAGGCCGCTCCACAATGCTTCATCATCTCCCTTAAGGCAGCGGGCTTGCTCAACAATAAAGTTTCGGCACCAGAGTGTACCTGGCACCCTGCTGCTGTCATTAAATATTTGCTGAATGAGTGGAAGTGGGACGCTGTCATCATATAACTGGGGTTCTGACCTAGTCTGGAGGGTTCAGGGCCACCTCAAGGCAGAAAATTACCTAGCGGGGAGACAAAGACCAAGGCAGCCTTCCAGACACCATCCCCTTCACGTTGGGGACCCTGGGCAGGGAGACCAACCCATGTGCAAAGCAGGAAGCCAGGAGGGAATGTGGTGTGAAGTGAGTCTGGAGGTCAGGGTTAAGAGCACTTGCTCCTACAGTTATGTGGCACTTGAATGCCTGGTTCCCAGTTGGTAGACCTGCCTGGTGGAAGCTTAGGAGGTAGGACCAGCTTTGAGGTTTCAAAAGTCTGCCGCTATACCGTGATTCCCAGTTCAAGCTCTGCTTCTTGCTTGTGGTTAGGGACAGGTGCCCTCACGTCTGCTCCAGCCACTGTGCCTGCTGTGATGAACTTTTTGTTGTTCTTGAGACAGGGTCTTACCATGTAGCCTCGGCTGGCCTGAAGTTTGCTATGTAGACCAGGCTGGGCCAGAACTCGAGAGTATTTGCCCCCAAAAAACAAAATCAAAAACACTTCTCACTGCATAGAAGTCTTTGGGTCTGGTTAATTTTGGCTTATGAATTTTTTTATTTTTTTAGATTTTTGAGACAGGGTTTCTGGTGTAAACAGCCCTGGATCTCCTGGAACTTGCTTTGTAGACCAGGCTAGCCTCAAACAGAGATTCGCCTGTTCCTGATCCCTGCTCCCGCTCCCTGTGCTGTGATTAAAGGTGTTGAGGCCACAGTCAGGAGGAGCAGGGGTGTGTCAGTGGGTAAAGGCACTCGCTGCCAAGCCTCACGCCTGAGTTTCAGCCCCAGGACCTAATGGCAGAAGGACAAAACTGACTCCCACACGCTGTCTTCTGAACTCTGCAGGGGTGCCATGGTGTGTGTGCCCATGTGTACACACACCAAACACACAATGCTAAAGAAAAGAAACATAAGGGGTGGGGGGAGGGTGGATTCTAAGAGCCCAGAGAAGCCACTGAAAGACTAAGACATCAGAGTGCTCCGGGCAGACCATCTTTCTTAACACCACAACTGTGGCGGGGAGACTGGAGACGGGGGAAGGAGTCCAAACACCAATCATGAGTGGACTGCCATGCTGCAAGCAGGGGCCGCAGCCACGGTTGGGGGACGGGCACGGAAGGGGGTGGATTCGGACGCCAATGGTGGACGGTGACCACGACAGAGATGAGTCAGTCGGCGCTCCACAGGCACCAGATCCCTTCCCGCCCTAGATTTGGACACTTCTATTAATGTGGTCAAAATTATAGATGCTTTTTTGAGAGGAAGACATATCAAACTTTCTGACTCACTCTGCTTGCGAGCAAATGCTTCCTCATCATAATAACCCTTACTGGGACAAGAAGTCTCTTCGGCGAGTCGAGTGAGCAGGCAGGAAGAGACCAGAGCCCAAGCCAAGTGGATGCCTCAAAGATTCCAGAAAGGAGTGAGGCAGCATTGCATACCAGCTAAGACCAGAGAACCCTGGAATGGGTTCATTTTAAAAAGGACAGGGTGGTCATGGGCCATGAATGCTCCTTCCTCCAGGCTAACTATTTTCTGCCCCCCACTCTTTTCTCTTCCTTCCTTCCTTCCTTCCTTCCTTCCTTCCTTCCTTCCTTCCTCCCTCCCTCCCTCCCTGCTTTCCTCCCTCCTTTCCTTGCTTCCTTCCTTTTTGAGATAAGGTCTCACTATGTAGCCCTAGTTGACCTGGAACTCATAGACATCAACTTACATCTGCCTCCTAAATGCTGGGATTAAAGTCACACACCACCATGCCCAGTTGTTTTTTATTGTTATTATTTAGATTCACCTTTCATGTATGTGTTTGACCTGCATGTATGTCTGCTCATGAAGTGCATGCCTGCTGTACTCAGAGGTCAGATGAGGGAGTCAGTTGCCCTGGAACTGATGCTATAGATAGATGGCTATGAGTCACCATGTGGTTATGGGAACTGACCCTAGGTCCCTCTATAAGAACAGCAAGTGCCAGCGGTGGTGGTGCACACCTTTAATCCCATCACTTGCTGGGAGATGGAGGCAGGCAGATCTCTGTGAGTTCAGCCTGATCTATATACAGTGTGTTTCGCGACAGCCAGGGCTATGTAGAAAGCTTCTGTCTCAAAATAAATAAAAATGTATTAATTTATAAAAATAAAAGTGTTCAGCCAGGTGATGGTGGTGCATGCATTTAATCCCAGTACTTGGGAGGCAGAGGTAGGTGGATCTCTGTGAATTTGAGGCCAACCTGGTTTACAAGAGCTAGTTCCAGAACAGGCTCCAAAGCTACAGAGAAACCCTGTCTCGAAAAACAAACAAACAAAAAACAAAACAAAAAAAGTGTTCTTAATCACTGAGCCATCTCTCCACTGTTGTCGTCCCCCCACCTTGAAGATGTGGTCATAGGAATGGCTGCATATACATGCATCATGTGTGTACCTGGTACCCTTAGAGGCCAGAAGGCAGCATAAGATCCCCAGAGCTGGAGTTATAGGTGGTTATGAGCTGCCATGTGAGTGCTGGGAACTGATCCTGGGTCCTGGGCAACTGCTCTTACCCCAAGAGACCCTACTCGCCACTCCCTTCTCAAAGCCCAGGCTTCTCTGAAACTGTAGTCTGGCTTTGAACTCATGACAGTTCTCCTGCCTCAGCCTTCCAACAACATGTAAGTCACTGCTGTATTTAGTCTCGAATTCTGCGTGTCTGTTTACAAGTTCTTGTGATAAAAATCAAACCATCTAATGTTCAGAACCAAAGGAAGGAGAGAAAGGAAGAGGAAGAATCAGGGATAGACATTACGGCTCGCTCTGTAGGCCAGGCTAGCCGCAGACTCTGCTGTCTCCCTGCCACACGACCTCCCCAGTGCTGGGGTTACAGTGTCTGCCTCTTCACCTGGCTTCAGATCCTCTTCTGAGCCACAGTGCTTCCAAAGCTGGGTCCTTCGATCTGTCACACTGCCACTCTGTCCTGCTTGCCCGTGCGGCTGCTCTGAGCTGTGTCTCCAGGAGACATGCTGTGCCCTGAGACCCCATTCCCCTTCCCTGTACAGACAGCTCCCTCCTTGTGGCATGAGCCACACTGGAGTAAGGGGCCAGACTGCATCTGGGAAGAAAGCTCCTCTGTAAGTTCCGAGAGCTCCAAAATGTGGGCTTTGGATGCCTGACCTTGGCCAATTAGTCCCTTGCTCAGTGTACCCAACCGAGTCACAGATTCAATTGGCTCTGCAAACATTTATGGAACATCCTTGTGCCAGCCGATTTCTGTCTGCTCTGGGAGTGCAATGAAGCTCGTCTCTGCAGATTGGAGTTATTTGTGTTTCAGGGCAAAAAAGGTAGGTTTTAAGTACCTGTTAGGGGTAGTACTGGATGCCTCCGGGAGGGGAGGGCCTAGGCTAAGGCAGAGGGAGAGAAACCGGGAAATGGCCTGAAAGTCAGGCTAGCACAACCTGGCTGGAGAGAGGGATGAGAAAGTGGACAGATAAAGCCTGGAGACTTTTTTCCCTTTAAATCCCCCACTACTTTCTTTTTAATAGAAAAAAAATAATGCATTCACATAGTAAAAAAAATTTTTTTTTTGGACACAAAGGGTATAGAGTGAAAAGAAGCTCCCCTTTCCTCTCTCGGACCTCCAGTCCCCAGGATCTTTCTTCAGAGGCATCCCACTGCTAACAGCTCCTTTTGTGCCTTTCCAGAAAACGTCTATCACATACAAGCAAATCTTTCTTTTTTAAAATCCAAATGTTATCACAGTGTATTAGCACCGCTTCTTCACTCAGCAATACATCTTGGCACGCAGCCCACAGCAGTGCAGAACCACCCATTCCCTGGATCGCAGAATCCCAACGCTCACGGCTCACGGTGCTGTGTTTCTTACCAGTCCCCCCCCCCCCCCCCACCGCCCGCCAGTGGGCGTTTAGGCGGTTGCCAGGTGTTGATACTATGAGCATGTTCCTCACACTTTCCTATTCGAATCTCTGCTCGCTGGTGCGAGGGTGAGGACCCGCTGTATCTGAGAGGGCTCCAGCTGTGATCGGAGCTGAGAAAATCCTCTTGGAGCTGCCTCTCCCTGACAAGTCCCCGACCCCTAGGGTCCTTGCATACCCAGTTCCCTCCTGGCATGTGACATCCCAGCAAAGGAAGAGTGTCAGTTTCTGGATTTAGAGAGACAACTTGTGGACTGGGGACCCTGCTAGGGCTAACAGTCCAGCATCCTCAAGTTGTGGGCTAAGAGCAAGGAGAGAGATCAAAGTTTAATGAGGCAATCAATGCCTGGCTTATCACACATGCTCCATCAGCACAGGCTTCATCTGGTACTATTATTGCCATTATGATCCAGAGAGAGCCCTGCCTTGCCAGGGGCTGAGAGAGCTCCCAGGGCTGGTCTGTACATCCAGTTGCTTCAAAGCCCCGAACTGGGAGCCTGCTCAGCTCTTGGAACTGGACAAGAGCTGAGACAGGCAGTTCCCACTTATCACAGCTTGGCATCTGGAACTCCTAGGCCTTTGCCAGTACCTAATAAACACCATACTTCATTCTTTGCCATTGTCACCCACACCTCCCCCGAAGCCTGCTGATGGTGGCTACTGCTTGCTGCACACAGTCAGCATTTCCCTCCTTGGGACCTGCTTTCACTTCCCTTACATGAATGAAGCCTGATGACGTCACTGTGACATAATGAAACCACAGTTGCGTGTTGAAGGTTGGGATGAATAGGGTAAACATACAAAAATTACACATAAGGAAATTAAATTGGGTATGGCAGTATAATCCTGGCACTAAGGAGACAGAGGGTTTGAGGCCAGTTTGGGTTACATAACAAGACTGTCTCCATGAATCAATGAATGAATAAATGAATTGTCTTCATTTTGGGAGCCAATCAGACCTGGGTTCACATCCTGGGCCTGGAAAAACTCTATGACCTTGGGAAGTCATTTCCTTCCTTTAAGTCTTAATTTTTTCACCTGTTAAGTGGGCTAAGAGCTTGTTCTAATAGGGTTACAGTGGGGAGTAAGAAAGACAATGAATTATTTAAGAATTTTTTAATAGATGGGCCTTACTCCAAAAATGACCTCAGTCAGCTGCCATAATGTATGTAAAGAGCCTGGCACATAGCAGTGGCTCAATAAGGCCTCACTTTCCTTCCGCTGCCCTCCTGTCAGAGCGGTCACTGAGAACCAAGTCCCTGTTCAAAGGGACGGAGCTTCTGTGGGAGAAAACAAGGCCCAACTCTTTAGGGGTCCCTTACATTTTGAGTCCAGGCAGTTTTTAAAACCCCAACAATACAAGCAGCCCACATTCTGAAATCCTCATTTCCTATATTCACAACATAGCGTCAAATTACTTTTGGCCTTTTCAAAAAAAAAAAAATCAAACCCACCCTCAAAGGTCAAGGATTTGACAGTCGATCCTGTAAGAAGAAAAGGATACAAAATCTGGAGTCAACTCCGCTGAGGTGAAAGAAAAACATATACATGCATGTACATGTACATTCACACACACGTACATATACACGTACATGAAAACATACACACACAGATTCACACACAGACTCTGTCTCATACATACACAAATAATACACACATACACAGACTCATACACATATGCACACATACATAGCAGCTGGTCATGGTGCACACCTTTAATCTCAGCATTTGGGAGGCAGAGGCAAGTGAATCTCTGAGTCTGAGGCCAGCCTGGTCTACAGAACAAGTTCTAGAACTGCCAGGGCTAGAGAGAGAAACTCTGTCTCAAAACAAAGGAAAACAAAGCACAAGGAAGCACACATACACATACACAGGAAGACACACACACACTCCCACCCACCTCCACACTCCTTTAAGCCCGCCCATTCCTTGAGACGTTTACATTGGACCCTCCCTATGGGCAAGGATACCTCAGCATCCCTCAGTCTATGACCTGGGTCTAGTCCCCAGGCTCTGGCATAGCAGCAGAGGGAGCTGGGACTGAGTACTGTGGGCTCCAGCAGAATTTGCAGGTAGTAGGCACAGGCAGGATGCCCAGAGGAAAGTGATAGCCTGAGTTGGAAGGTGGAGTCCTCGTTTTATGGTAATGAGAAAAGGGTTTGGGGGGTTGAAGCAGAGATAGGATACCTCAGGAGTAGAGTGGGGGTCATTAAGAAGAGAATTGATGTCTTGTCTGGCTGGCCTCAGTTCCCACAGTGTAAGTGATCCTCCTGCCTCAGCCTCCCAAATAGACAAAAACCAGTTTTGTAAGAATGTAATAACACTACCCGAAACTCTCTGGCAGAGGTCACCGGGCCATTCAGGGGGCAAATAGCTTAAACACCTGTGGCTTGACCTCAGAACACCCAGGGGCCCATTCTACCTTCCTGGCCATCTTGGTAGTTTGTCCCTTCAACTCCCATCTGGAGTTCCTGACCCTACCTAACCTCCCAGAAGACTGAGGACAATGAGGTCAACAAAGAGACACCGAGCTCCAGAGTCATCTGGGCTGGATTCAAACTCCAGCTCCTAGACAGGGTGTACACACCTGGAATCCTAGTCCTTGGGAGGTAGAGGTAGGAGGATTAGGAGTTCAAGGTCAGCCCACGGAGGCAAGCCTGAGCTACAAGAGATCCTGCCTAAAAACAAAACAAAGGAACACAAACAAATCCCAGCTCAGGGACCTTGTGTAGTGATATTTCATTTGTATTTTAATAAATAAAGCTTGCCTGGAGATCAGAGAGTAAAACAGCCCCACTGGTCAGCCTTACAGACCTGGCGGTGGTAGCACACACCTTTAATCCCAGTGGTCACACTAGTTTGCCATAGAAACCGGGTGGTATTGGAGCACGCTTTTAATTCCAGCCCTAGAGAGGAATATAAAATGGGAGAAAACAGTTCTCAGACAGTCATTCTGAGACTCCTGAAGGCAGAGTCACCATTTTAGATTGAGGTAGAGGTAAGAGCCAGTGGCTGGCTGTTTTGCTTTTCTGACCTTCAGGTTGAACCCAAATTTCTGTCTCTGGGTTTTTATTAATTGTGCTAACCTTGGGCCATGCAAGGAGATTCTATGCATCTGGTCATATCACATTGGCATCCAGGGAGTAGAGACAGAGATGAATGCTGGTTGGTGCTCCCATCTTTTCCCATCTTCACTAGGACCCTAGCTCATTCTGGGGGGATCTTCCCTTTAACCCCATAGTTATGTCTCCCCAGTGGTTCCAGATATAGTCAATATAGAGAGATTTCTAAATGGTCTTCATAATAAAAACCCCAAGTTAGATGTAGGGGTATAAAGGCTAAAAGATGAGAGAAACAGAGCAGCCAGCCCCTAGTTCTTACCTCTACTGAATCCCCAGACCAAATGGGCAATTCTGTCTCTAGGAATCCTGAGACTGCATGCCCTGAGCTCCTGTCTCCCTCTGCCTTATTATTCCTCTCTCTGCCCTGCTATATCCCTTCCTGTCTCCATCTCCATAGTGCTTAGATTAAAGGCAATGTGACTCCCAGATCCTGGGATTAAAGGTGTGAGCCACCAGCACCTGACTCTGATTCTCTCTTAGACTGACTCGGTCTTGTGAAGCCCAGGGTGGCCTTGAACTCACAGAGATCTACCTGTCTCTGCCTCCCAGGTACTGGGATTAACAGTGTGTGCCACCACTGCCTGGCCTCTATGGCTAACTGCTGGCTAGCTTCACACTCTGGTCACCAGGCAAGCTTTATTTGTTAAAGCACAAAGTGTCGCCACGAATCAGCTTGACAATGAAGATGAACCATGATGAAAGAAATGACGTAGGTCCCCCAAAGATGGCTCAGCACCCAAAAGCACTTGCTGCACAAGCCTGACAAACTGAGTTCGATCCCTGGATCCCAGTAAGAGTGAAAGAGGAGAACCATCCAAAAAGTTACCCTCTCGCCTCTACATGTGCCACATGGCAGACACCTCACCCCTATCGTGCACATGTACAATAATGAAATTAGATAGATAGATAGATAGATAGATAGATAGATGATAGATAGATAGATAGATGATAGATAGATAGATAGATAGATGATAGATAGATAGATAGATGATAGATAGATAGATGATAGATAGATAGATAGATAGATAGATAGATAGATAGATGACAATAGACAGGCAGACAGACAGATAGCAGCCAGCATTCCCAAGACTGCTCTTCTGTTTTTGTGACGTGACTCTTCTGTTTTTGAAGAGAGCCTGGAACCCCACTCCGAGCTTACAGGGATGGAGAGAGCCCCTGATGGCCCAGAGCAGCTGAGTTCTCATTTCAAAAGCAGCAGACAAAAAGTGCATGACCAACAGGGAGAACCTAGAATTGGCTCTTGGGGACAGGAACTTTGACCTATCCTCACTCTCTCTCCTGAAGCTCACGTGGGTGAGGGGCTCTGAGAGCTGGAGGTCCCACCTGTGGGAAGGCATTAAAGCACAATGGTACTCCCAGTCCCTGGCACTGAAGAACCCCTCTGTACACCATCGCCCCTCTCCGAAGGCTCGCTGTTAGATCTACAGACAGTTCAAGACAAGTCCTCATCCTTCTGCTAATTGGTTCACATCGATTGACCTTACAAGTGGGTCTAATGTGTACCTGGCGAGAGTCGGCCTGCATGCCAGGCAACCCATGAATTTAGCTAGCTACTGCTCAAGCAACTGAACGAGGCACATTAACCCGACATTTTCAGGACGTCTTCTGATAGGCTACACAGCTGCATCTCCATCACTGGACAGAACATCTGCAGGCCAACGGTCCTGTTTGAAGGTCTAGGTCCTATGAGGCAGTAGAGATAACAGTAGGATAGATTCCTTGAGGCGCCAGAGGCAGTGCTCAGCCAGTGCCGAGAGCCTCCAGGCTGCACTGACTCTGGCAGCCACAGGAAGAGGGGCTGAGTTCCAGAGCCGGCAGAGGAGCAGACAGGCAATTTCTCCAGCACTCCTGTGACCTGGCTCCCACTTGCCTTTTGCCTCACATACCTCCCAGCTGTTTCCCAGGAAAACTGGGGTCTGCCTCATCCAACCCCGTTTAGAGGCTGGTGGTCTCTGCCTCTAAACGGGGAGCTGATGTTTAGTCATTGTTGCCCGTCTCTGAGATGGAAATCCGTTAAAGACACCAGAACACACTGGGAAATCTTGCCAGAGTATAGGGAACAGCGGTTCTCCCCGGTGTCCCCTTGGGGGAAGACTGGCAGTAGGCCAGGAATGCCTCTCTGCCCCCAGGGGCACTGCCAGCCACCCCCAGCTTTTCTGGTTCTGTTAATAAGCCTTAGCTGAGACCCCAGCCCCTCCTTGGGCTTGATCCTTGCTGCTCTGCCTTATCAGCAGGGCCTTTCACAAGCACTTAAATTCATGAGAGAAGGGGAAAAGTGAAATCAGATAGAAATGCAGGTCTGTTTGCTGTTTTCTCCAATGAAATGGTTCTGAGTAAACAGCAGACGCCTTTGATGAAATCCCAGCAGGCTTAAACAATAAAGCTGGTTACAAACCCAATCTGGCGGAGATATCAGATCTGAAATTGTTTCAAAAAACATGTCAACATTTTCTAATGCTTCTGGAAAGGGGAAAAAATGCTTCCTGGGCTGCCCAACATAGGATTCGGGTCAGGGAGACAGGACAGTGGCCGTGGCAGTCGTGGTCCTTGCTCAGACCCCCCCATGGACTGTGCACCAAGAGCAAGCTGGTTTTGGCTGGGCCCTTCCAGAGGCAGGCATCAACCTTCCTGAGGCTACCACTAAACCATCCCCCACCAACTTGTGCCCTCCCCTCCCCTCCCCTTCCCTTCCTTTCCCTTCCCTTCCCTTCAGCCTTCCTTTCTCCACTCTTCTGCCAGTGGAAGCTTTTAAACAGGTAAATCAGACCATGCCATTCCTTTGCTTAAAATCTCTGCCATCACACAGCACTCAGAATGAGATCCAAGCTCCTCCCTCAGCTGATCCGGAGACGGCCACTGCCTCTTTCTCCCTCCCCTGCTACATTCAACCTCCCAGGCCCTTCTTCCCAATCCTGAAGCAGGCTGATCTCTTTTCTGCCTCTGGGCCTTTGCACTCGCTACAAAATTTGTCGGAGATGACTTCACCCCAACCCGCTGTCACCCTGACCACCTCAGCTAATGCTCCTTCCCCAGCCAAGCACAGTATCGCATTACATTTTATTTATTTATTTATTTACACTAAATGCAACCACTAGCTGAAATCATCTTTTGGGTTTAGTTTTCCAGCATCTCCTTCAGAATGCAATCTGTCTGCGACTTGTGTGTTACCAGGCAGGCAGCTGGTGGCCCAGCGCACAGTAGGTGTTCTGTGATTACTATGTAAATGGGGCTGCGAGGACCTGTCAGTGCAGTGCTGCTAGACACCAGGAAACCCACGGGGCTTTGCCTCTCTCTAGGGGTCTCCCTGCCGGCCCCTGCCTCACCCATTGCCCCAGGCATTAATGTCCATTAGGCCTTAAAGATCTGGTCTGGTTTTAGGGCAGAAGCTCAGGTATCAGCCAGGGATGGGACTTCCTACTGCCTTTACTGACCCCACAACTTGCTCACACTTGGCCTCTTAGCAAGGGTACGCCAATGGGGGACTCACTCCCGGACCTTCTTGGAAAAGGGGGGATGCGGGTGGGTGCGTCGAGTAGGCTCCCGGATCTGGTGCTCAGGGTGGACAGCGATGCCACCCCCACCCCGCCCCAGGCCGCGATCGATCCCTGCCGTTCCCGGCCTCATTACCGCGGAGAGGGGCCGGGGCTGGCAGAGGAGCCAGACGGCTACGGAGGGGGCGGGGAGTCCTCCTTGGCTCCCTGGCCCGGATTAAATATTTACTATGTTTTGTTTGGCCTTTGGGGGAGGGACGGAGAGGGCTGTCGCATCGATCTGGAGCTGCCGGGCGGGCCAAGGGGCGAGGGCAATGCCAGGCCCGGTGGCCCAAAGCGACGCTCCCGAAGTGGCACCCCTAACACACACACACACACACACACACACACACACACACACACACACACGTCACCAGCAACGCTCACAGAGCTGGGTTGTGGCACTGCTTAATCGCAGGGAGCCGCAGCAGGCGCTAGCTAGAATCCGGAGTCCCATCCTGGTCCCTGGTCCCTGCGTCTGCTGGCTCGGGACGCAAGATACCTCACAAGCAGGCTCTCCCAGGATCCTAACAACAACGGACGGTGTTCTCCTCCCCTTTTTACAGTTGCGGGCTAGGCACATGCTGGGAACTAGGACCTGCTTCTAAACCTCCAGGGATCTGGTCACCAAGGTCTCTCTGGCACTTTCCTACTCGGAGGAGCACGACAAGTTCGCCCTGGTGCACTCTGCCCCACTAGGCCGGGTTTGCAGCAGAGAAATGGAAAGGGGAGTGTTCTTGTTCCCACAGGGCTCTGTGAGTGCTCTAAAAACACCTGCTGGGTGTGTACTCAGATGGATCCCAGGGGCCCTTCACACACACACACACACACACACACACACACACACACACACACACACCCCTCTCCTCGCTCTCTCTCCCATGCCAAGTCCTAGGCATCTAGTTAACACTTGGCACAGGAAAGACACAGCTCAAGCCTCATGGTGTGCAGTCGAGCAGCCTGACAGTTCCCCTTCCTGACACCATGGACAACAGCTTGCTGGGCGGATAGATGGTCACCCCACAAGGCAGCGGGCACCATATTAGGCACACTCTTGCCCAACCTTGACTTCATCTGCACACATGCCCACACGTATGCATGCTAAGGAGTGGCTGCACAATCTTATGACGTGTATCCACTTATATCCTCATGCCTGGTGTAGTGGTTTATTCATGCTTCCAGTCCTAATACTCAGGAGGCAGAGGAAGAATTGGGAGTTCTAATCCAGTCCTTGCCTCTAAACCAAAAGCCAAGAAAACCAGTTCATAATCAGAACTTCCCCATCCCCATCCCATGTCTTTAGGCACATATGGCAGCACTCGACATTCACACACAAAAAGCCTCAACCACCTCCTTCCCTGCAATGGTATACACACACACACACACACACACACACACACACACACACACACACCTCTGTCTCCCATCCTTCATATACTTGTGCACACCTACACACCTATGCGCTGACATGCCTATCCCTACCATATCCTTATACAGTGTCTACAAAACACACACACACACACACACACACACACACACACACACACACACACGCACGCGTGCGCACACTGACTGCGGGCGGCTGGGGAAGAGCTGCAGCCTCCAGCCCTGCTCCTATTTAAAGAGAAGCATTGCTGGAAAAGGAACAAAAGCAAAGCCAGCTATAAATAGCCACCTCCCTCCTGCTTTTCCTGCCCTCAGGCCGAGCCTTGCCTTCTCTCTCCTGCCTGGGGCCCAGAGTAGCCAGGGCAGGCCTGGGGGGTGGGCAGCAGGGCCCCGGAGGCCATTTGGCCAACCACTGAGCACTGGAGCAGACCAGGGTCTTTGGGCCTCAGTGAGTGCAGGGCCACAGCTCCAGGCCACCTGCAGCCTGCCCAGGGTGCCTATGCCCAGCACAGAGGGAGGAGAGGCCGCCTGGGCCATGGCTGCTGCATCAGCAGAACTGCAAGCTGCCAGCTGCGGGCGGGAGGGAGACAGGAGCCAAGCAGCAGCCACTGCTGCCCTGGTGCCACCTTCCTGGTCAGGCCCAGGCCTTTCTTGATTGGGCTTCTGTCAGCCTCCTGAAAGCTACAGCCAGGGATGCTGGGTTTTCATCAGAAAGTGGCATGGGACTGGGTGTAGTAGTGCATGCCTGTAATCTCAGTACTAGACAGGCTGAGGCAGGAGAATGGTCATGAGTCACAGGGTGTGGGGTGTATTTGTACCTATAATTTCAGCAATTGGGGTTTCTAGCAAATGCATGGTGGCTCACAACCATCATAACCCCAGTTCCAGGGGGATCTGAGGCCATATTCTGACCTGCACAGGCACCAGGCACACACATGGTGCACATGCATGCATGCAGGCAAAACACTCATACATATGAAATAAATCCAGTGTTTGGGACGTGAGACCGAGTGAAGGCGAGGAGTTCAAGGCCAGCGTTGGGGGAGAAAAAAAGTAGAAAAAAAAATTACACAGGGCACAAGGTGTGGTGGTTCAGCCTTCAAGCCCAGCACACCACAGAAGGCAGACACATATGGATCTCTCTAAGTTCAAGGCCAGCCTGGTCTGTTCTGTGAGTTCCAGGCCTCTTAGGGCTGCATAGTAAGACCTTGTATGAAATATAATAATAATACTAGGCCAGGAGGATGAGGAGATAGGCTTCCACTTGTCTTAGTCAGGGCCCTAAATACACCTCTGGCCTCAACCTCCTTTTGGAGGGCTGTTAGGAATGAAGCTGAAGCAAAGCAAAATGGTGGTGCCTGGCAGGGCCTTGGGAGCTCTGGTGAGTGGGGTGGGAGCTGACAGACTGCCCTCGAAAGCTGAAAAGATTCCGTTAAGACAATAATAGTTATTTCATTTACTCTGCATTTACCATGTGCCAGACACTGGGCTGTCTTCTCCTTGTTTGATCCGCTGTGAGGTTGGTTCTGTTTATTTTTCCAAGTCACAGATAAGGACACAGAATTGGAGGCTTATTCTAAGGACCCACAGATTTCCAAATGCTGAACCAGGGTGCAAAGCAGAGCAGCAGCAGAGGCCAAGCAGTCTCCTTAGGTTGCGCTAAGATGGGGGGGGGGCTGGCTCTCAGGCTAGCCCTCAGTCCCCAGTGGAAACCTGGGCTGCACTGGGCAGCTACTCCCAGGTTAGTACAGGCTAGGTGGGTTACAGGGAGGAAGACTACAGGGGTCCTTCCCCACTGAGCTGCTCCACCAAAATCTGCTGTCTCAATGCACAACCCCCTCTCGCCCCAGTCCCTGGCTTCCTAAGGGGCCTCTCCATGCCAGCCTGGGGGAGGGGAGGAGAGCACGCAGGCAGACCTACTTTCAAGGCTTTAATCCTTTTTGCTTAAAGGATTTTTTTTTTTTTTTTTTTTTTTGCTTGGGGAAGACTTGGTCTGATCAGAGGAGAAACGCAGGGAGCTGACAAGCTCCGGAGGATGGGGGGTAGAGAGGAGAAAGAAATACATATTTATTACCCTCAATTATTAAAAAACAGATAGTACCAGATCTTAGGTCCTGGTAGACACCACAGCAGCATTTGTTCAAGGACTATTTTCTTGCCTGCTTTCTCTTTTTGGTTAATTCTGTTGAGATGGTAATGCGGTTAGCTTATTAGTAAAAACACCCAGCCAGTTAGTTCCCAGTGGGACAGATAGGTTGGCCGGCCGGCAGTGAGTGAGGCCCACAGGGCCAGTGGCCAGGAAGGGTCCACATGCCTGGTATAGGGAAGGCACAGATCTCAACTCAGCAGAGAGAGGGGATGGCACAGGAGGGGGTCTGTGCCCTCATTTTGGACTCTATGGCCATTTCTGTCCCCAGGGCTCTCTGGGACAAACCCTCTGTGCTCAGCAGCCTTCCCACAGGATGGCTCTTCTTTTCAAAGGGGACAGCAAGAGACAAGTCAATGGATCCCAGCTTCCTTTGCTGGGGAGGTGATAGCTCTCCACCTGAGCTGCCGAGAGGTCACAAGGGGCACAGTGGGCTCCCAGGACACACTTGTCCCCGCCAGAAATGTATCTACCTGCTGAGAAGGCAGGGACACGAGCTCACACAAAGATGACCCCGGCTCCCCACGCCTCCTGTAAGGGACCTGAAACACACCATTGCCTGCCTGGAGGCTGGCAGACTCTGGCCTCTTTGTTGTAGATTCTGTAGCAAGGTGGATCCAGGGCGCGGCAGGCCCTGGAACAAAGAACAAGAAGATGGCTGGAGAGGGACGAGCAGAGGACACACAGTGGGCCTCTGCCGGAAGGGCTGTTGGATTCAGAGGTGACAGAGAACAGCAGCAGGGTTGTAGGGTGCCCTGCTCTTCATTAGGGAGACACTTTGTACCCACTTGGTCACCAATCCCAAATCCCCGGCAGACAGGTGCCATTTGCCCCATGGTTGTTTCACTTTGAGACTGTCCTGTAGCCTTGGTTGGCCTTGAACTCGTTCTGTAGCCAAACCTGGCTTTGCAAACCTGGTCCTCTGCCTCCACATCACACCTTCTGAGTACTGAGTCCCTGCGAATTAAAAGCATTTGGTCAAGGTTAGGTCACTGGTAAGTGGCCAAGCCCAGACCTGATTCTGTCTGATTCCACTGCCCTTTCGCCTGTCTGCTTAGCCAGATCTGCAGAGGATCCGCTTCAGGGGAGGAAGCCTCGCAGGCCAGTCACAAGGCCCAGGGGAACCATGCAGGAAGTTATGTCCATTTTGCACCACAAGACCAAGGCTTAAGGTTGAGGCTGGGTTTGCTTTTCTGATCATGGGCCTGTTTTCCGAGAGTAGAGGCCATTGGGAAGTCAGGGCTGACAAGGGCAGCAGTTTGTAGATAAGGCTCCCCACCTTTCGGTTCCCCAGCCGATAAACAGTTAAAGGATGCTTTCCACTACTTCTCCCCATCCCTGAAAGACAGGGCAAAGAGTTCAGCTCAGAATGAAAAAACTCATTCCCAAACAGGTACATCCTCCATCCTAGGATGCCAGCCCTGAGACTCCAGTCTTGGCTACTCTCAAGTCTCTCGTTTAGCGGCTCTGCATGGCAGGCCACTAAACTTCAAAGGACAGTCAGGGGAGGGTAGAAGGAAGACAACACAGAAATTCTTCAGGGAAGGAAGTTACTCACGTGGATGGCAATGCTCACTGAGTGCCTGTTCTGAGTCAGGTCACAACAAAGTGCCCCAAGTTTTGTATGAGATGTTGCCTTTAATCTTTCCAACTCCACAAAGTAGGTACTATTACAACCCCATTTCATAAATGGAGAAATTCAAGTTCAAGAATGAGCCAGGTGGTAGTGGCGCACACCTTTAGTCCTAGCATTTGGGAGGCAGAGGCAGAGGCAGAGACAGATGGATCTCGGTGAGTTCAAGACCAGCTTCCATAATCCCAGCACTCGGGAGGCAGAGGCAGGCGAATCTCTGTGAGTTCGAGACCAGCCTGGTCTACAAGAGCTAGTTCCAGGACAGGCTCCAAAACCACAGAGAAACCCTGTCTCGAAAAACCAAAAAAAAAAGACCAGCTTCCAGGACAGGCTCCAAAGCTACACTGAGAAACCCTGTCTCAAAAAACAAAGAGAGAGAGAGAGACAGAGAGAATTAAGGTAACATCTGGGTGGTGGTGGGGTACATCTTTAATCCCAGCACTCTGGAGGCAGAGAGAGGTGTATCTCTAAGTTCCAGGACAGCCAGAGCTACAAAGAGAAACTCAGTCTGGAAAAAAATCCAAAAACAAGCAAAAGATTTATTTAATCTTGTTTTATGTGTGTGAGTCTTGATTGTGGGTATATATGTGCACCGTGTGAATACCCAGTGTTCACAGAGGCCATGAAAGGATATTCCCCTAAAATTGGAGTTACAGGCAGTTGTGAGCTGTCATGTGGGTGCTGGGGACCAAACCCAGATTCTCTGGAAGACAAGCCAATGCTTTTAACCACTGAGCTATCTCTCCAGCTCTAGAGCGACAATTTCCAATGCTGTGTGACTTTGGGAAAGTTATAATTCTCTGAGCCTGTTCCCTCAGTTGAGAGATCAGATCCCTTTAGTATCAAATTTCAAAGAATGTATAATTTCCCCCATGTATCCCAGAATGCCCTGAACATGCTACGTAGAGAAGGATGGCCAGAACCGCCCACCCTCTTGCCTCTGTTACCCAAGTGCTGGGATGTAAAGCATTTGCCACCATGTCCCATTTGGATGGCGCTGGAGACGGAACGCAGTACTTTACAAATGCTAGCCAAGTACTCTACCAACTGAACTACATTCTCGGTCTAAGATCCTGAAAGTCGATCGAGTCCCTCAGTGCAAATCAGAAGCAAGGGACGTATTCCTCTTCACACCTATCCTCAGAACTTTCCTATAGTCACAAACCACCCAGCATCAAAGACAACGGATGCCTCTGTAATCGCCCTCTTGGCTTCCCCAGCAACCTTTTTTACTGGATACTAAGGCCATGGTTATCACACACACACACACACACACACACACACACACACACACTCACATACTCACATGTACACACACACAGAGGTGGGAGAGAGATAGGGAGGGGCACCTCCTTTCTGATTCTGGCTTTGGGTTCTAACTAGATGCTGGTGAGTCACGATGACTGTCACTCAACCCCAATGATGGCCTTCATCTACACAGCTCCCTGCACAGCCCCACCTCCTTTCTCAGAGGTCACAAAGCACGGGGCTAAATCTGACAGATGTTGGCCAAGATGTGGTCTCTAACAAAAGTCCTGCAAATATCAGGAGACTTTGCATGGTATATTATAAAACATTTACAGCCACTGGATCTTAGACTTTGGTCAGCACACACCTTTAATCCCAGCACTCAGGAGGCAGAGACAAGAGGATCTCTCTGATTTCAAAGCCAGTCTGAACTACATAGTGAGTTCTAGGCCAGCCAGGACTACCTGGTGAGACCATGTCTCAAAACAGCAAAAACTGTAGTAACTGGGTTAGGTGGAGAGGCCACTCAGGAAGCAGAAGCATCACTGGAGCCCAGGCATGCTAGGCCAGCCTGGGCTACATAACAAAGCCCCATGTCATAACAAAAACAAACAAAAGGCTTAGCATGGCTGGAAATAAAAGTGTTCAGGAGACAATTAGGACAGGACACGGGACTGCAGAAGGAAGCAGCACATACCCGACAGGCTGACCTTCCGCGCACTTGCTCCTTGGGCTGTGAGATTTCAGTGATTTTTCTCCTTTTCGAAAGCCTGTGGTTTTCTACCATGGCTATGTACGATTTGGCAAGTTCAAAAAAATTACTCTGCGGCTGTTGAGCTAACCAACCCTCCTCCTCTTTGGTACTTAAGGGTCTGCAATAATAAACTCCTGCCAATCTATCTGACCACTAATCTGCCACCTGGTGACATGGACAGTGACAATCTGATGGCCTGGGGGGCCTCGGACAGCCTTCTAGTCTCTCACCTCTTCCTCAAGGGCTCCTCTCTCACAAAGTCTGGCCAGGTGGGCTGGAGAGGTAGACCCTCCCCTCCAGCCACCTGTCCCTCACTTGAGACCACCTGCTCTGACACCTACGCCTTCATTTCCCTTCTCTCCAGCCAGTGGCTTCTCCCCACCATGGGGCTTCTCCCATCAGGCTAACCTCCTGCGAAGTGACTCCACTCTGAACATCAACCTGCTGCCTCCTGGACCACAGTGAGAGTCAGTCACCCAGGAGATGGCAGGGGATGTACCCAGTGGCAGAGTGCTGGCTTCATATCCACAGAGCCTTGGGTTTGATTCCCGGCACGGCTAAAAGCAAACCAAGCTAAGTGGGAAATGACAACGCCGCACAGGGGCTCAGGCCTGGCCAACACTGATGGTCCATGAAAGTGAAAGTGCGAGGTGGCAGATGGGCAGACAAGACCGCACAAGAACTCATCCACGCATGCGCTTTGCCGTATAAAGGAAGGGCTGTGGGACCACCTCTGACCACACCTTGGCCACAGAAATAGCTAAGGAAAGTGTGTGACCCTGAAGCAAGGGGCTCACCAGACCCAGCAAACCTCCCTCACTCCATCGTGACTGGTGCCTAGATCTCCGATTCCCTGATCAAGGTGGCTGACATAATTGGGATGGGTCCCAAGCCCTGGTCCTCTCCAAATAAATGTCAAACTAACTCCCCAGGCCACACCTCAAAATGCCGGCTCTGTCCACATCTCCAGAGCAGCCAGCAGGCATACCAACAGGCATACCCCTGCCTCAGGGGCTTTGTACTTTGCTATCGGGAGCCCTCGCCCAGGTTGAAGTAGGTCTGATCGCCTACAGAACTTAGACTTTCTCTCTGCTTAGGCCCCGGTTCCGAAATTGCCTCCTCAGAAAGGGCCTCGCAGCCCCTGTCTCTAAATCAAAAGCTCTCCAGTTACCGCCTATCCTTTAATTAACTCTGCCGATTTTCTGCTAAGCACTCAGCCTTACTTGAGAGATTATAGTCAGTGGTTTATTACCTATTTCCCCACCCCCACTCTAGTGCACGCTCCGTAACAGCAGGGGACTTGGCTTGTTCGTGGCATCATCCCCTGCCCAGATAGCAGTAGGCCACCAGTCAATAGCCATTACATCCAGCCAGGTATGGTGGCTTCCGTCTGTAATTACAGCATTTGGGAGGTGGAGACAGGAGGATTGACTTCAAAGCCAGTCTGGGCTACATTTTGAGGCTAGTCTCAACTACAGAGACTGAACCTGCCTCAAAACCAAACAAAGAACAGAATCCCGAGAGTTGTGACATTCCTATTTGTGAACCGGCAGAGAGCCTTCTCATATACTTCTTGCTTCACCCCATGAAGAGAAAATCTGAAGGGAGCCATAACCATTGCGTGTCCTGACAAGAGCCGCAGCCTGGTTGACTCAGTCTGAGTCTTTCTGCTGGTAAATCCCTAGTAACACTAACAACAGAGTATGAAGCAGTGCATTGTGGGAGGGGAAGCAGAAAGACCTACTTACAGAGTAACCTCCGGTAGCCATATTGAGCCATAGGCAAGATGACAACCCAGGGATGTAAAGGAGGTGGAACAGACTGTGCAGGGGAGAGGCCTGGAGGGGAACTACAGCGAGGCTGCATCCTGAGCTGCCTTCCTGGAGGCTGGGGAAGCGCGGGGTGGCGGGGTGCTCATCTCGCGCCCACACTTCCATTTCCAACTAGCCTTGATTCTGCAATCTATTGTGTCCTCAAGGCAGCAGCACCAGGGGCAGTGGGCCAATTACAGGAAGAAGAAAGTCAGCCGCAGCCAGACCCTGGCCAGCCTCTGCCCCATCGTTGGATTGGGTGATAAAATGTGCCCCTCGGCTGGCCGCTTCCTTCTGTCTGACCCTGTGCAGGGCCACCAGCTTCTCTCCCTCTGCTTGGATTTTCTACTGAAACCACAGGCCTGGGCAGCAACCCCGAGGCCACCTGTAAGGAGAGGAGAGGCTCAGTTCAAAGGAGCAAGTCATTTCCACAGGCTGGAGAGGAGACAAAAGAGCAGTCTTCCCACCCCGGGCACCACCTGCGCTCAGCTGCGGATAGCAATTTCACCTCCTCGTGTTCACTCCAGCCTCATTTAAACAGTTCAGATCTCGGAAGCCCAGAGTGTCCACCAGAGGTTTTCATTTGCCATGGAATCGATTGTGCAAATTTTGTTCCTTTCAAAATCTGCCAAGTCCAAACCTAAACTTCTCCAGTTGAGAATGTTGTTTTTCCCCCACATAGAGCCGGTCCTGCCTTTTTCTGTGCCTGGGAGGAGGAGACAAAAGGAGCTGGGACAGCTCTGGGCTCACACATTCCCACATTCTGGTAGCCTCTGAATCTCCTCCTGTGACTTGAACTAATTAGACCTGAACTTGTTGCTTTTGGGGTGAAGGTGGGAGTTGCCCAGCAAACACCACAGGACCCTGCCCTACAGCTTCTCCTGGCTCCAGAGACTCTCTCTCTCTCTCTCTGTGTTTTCTGAAATGCTCTAAAGTTAGCCAGGAGTCTGAAATCCCAGCTAGAAACCAGGTTAGAGAATGGCTGGACAACATATTGAGGCCTGTCTCAAGGAAACAACAAAAACCTGAAGGATTTCATGATTTAATTAATCTTAGGGCTGCAACACAATGTAAAAGTTAACTTTTCCTGCTAAGTTGTTTGTATCTGAGTCTATGGTAGAATTAATTTACTAACCGGTCATCCATCCCATGGATGCATGATACTTCATGCAGGATGCTGGCTTAGTTGGATCCTGATAGAAAACAGTATCCATGAATTGAATATTTTTGTTTTGTTTTGTTTTGTTTTCTGCAGACAGGGTTTCTTCCGTGTAGCCCTGACTAAACTGGAACTCAGAAATATGCCTGCCTCTACCTCCTGAGTGCTGGGATTAAAGGCATGTGCCACCGCTGCCCGGCCTTGGATTGAATTGTTTTATGAATCTGCAAGGTAGGAACAGGGGAGTTGAGGAACCCTGAGACACACACTGGGGTTGCAGGAGGGAAGGGTGTATCATATGAACAACACAAAACAGCAAAGAACAGCGCTGGCAGGAACTGGTGGCAGATGCAGCCAGGACCTGCCCACAGCTCAAGCCTGGACCATTTCAGTTTCCAGCAGCCTCCCTCCCGCTCCAGCCCCACCCCCACCCCACCCTCGCTTTGCCAGAGACTTTCTGTAGCAATGGAGCTGCTGCTGGCTTTGTTAACCCTAGAGCAGGCCAAAAGCACCTGGGCATCAACGCCTCCCCAGAAGTCATGTTTGGCCCCTGAATGCTTGGTAGGGGAGTAGAGTATAAACCCACCAGGCTTCCCTGCCTTCCTCTCTGGGTGAGATAAAGAGATGCATGCTCTCTCAAACTGTACCCCAAAGTTTGCCAGGTGAGTTTAAGTTCTGGATGGCAACAGTGGGAAGCTGTATGACAAGGGCATTATTTTTGGCTCCTTGCCTTCTCTCTGTCAGCTCACCACTAACCCCAGGCAGTTCCCAGGATCTCTGCCCACATAAACTACCTGCTTGAATCTTTTTGGGCTGCACTTTTGGAAAAACCTGTGGGTTACTCTTCTTATGGGGATACAGAGAAGTCATGGTGGCTTGCCTCTACTTGAAGATAAGCCCATTGTTGAACTTGGATAAGCCAACCTTGTGGGGCAGACCAAGGGTAGTGAGTGGGTTTAGCAGGACAATGGGGAAGGAGGTGACCAGTATTCTCATGGGACCGAACTGACCATCAGGCATAGACAATAGAAAAGTCATTTCTATAAAGTGGGGTAAAACAGGACCCTTCCAGGTCCAGGGATGCACTCCCAGGAGGCAGACAGGGTGTCAGCTGCTGTCTGGAGATTAGGAATGTAGAGGAAAGCAACCAAGAGTATTCTAGGCAGATTTATTTGGGCAAATCCCTAGAGATGGGGAAGAAACATGATTCAGTAGAATGGAAAAGTCATTGAGCAGACCTGGAGCTTAGAGTTCAAAATAGGGAATGGGGAGGGGGAGGTGGGAGGGCTTGACAGCCAGGCTAGGAAGTCTGGGTCATGCCCTGCAGGAAAGAATCTCTGAAGGTTTTAAGCTGGTGAGTGACAGGGCATCACGTGGCGTCCATAAATATGTACAATCTTAATGTGTCAGTGGAAAAAAAGTAAACCAGAGAATGACAAGAGCAGATAGCACTGTGGAATCCTGGCACAGTGAAGAGCCTACTTTGGGTGAAGGCAGTGGAGGAGGCAGGGAGGCAGCTGGCCAGGGTGGAGGCTTGGACAGCAGTGGGGGGGGGAGCTCATCCTCTGGGACTTCCGGTTCTAGAATTGAGATAGATGCATGGGGATAAGATGGTGCTAGACACCAAACTGGCCGAAAGAGGGAAAGAGCCAAGAAACAAAGGGCAGGAGCAGGAAGAACACCAGGGAAGCTAGATTTTGAGGTACCAGGGAGGCAACAAGTGAGGACATCTGAGAATCACCTGAGGAGACTGGGCATCTGAAGCAGCATGCTCTCTGGGATCAGCAAGTGGTACCTCAGTGGAAGATGGCAGAGGAGATGAAGCTGAGGAGGTAAGTTGAGGAGCAGCAGCAGCAACAGGCGACTGGGAGAGGCCCAGCAAGTGGTTGTTATGGAAGTCAGGAGACAGGACAGTCAACAGAGTCAAGGCGCCCCGGCGATAAAGCGAGATGTCTAGCTTGAGGAATGATGATGTCGTGGGGAGGGGCGGGAGCGACAGACAGGATGCTGCCTGCACAGATAACTCCTCCAGGACACCAGGATTCCTCAAGAGAGGAAACCTGCTCTCAAGTCCTATGCTCCAGGGAGAAGGATATTCTCCCTGTTAACACACTAGTGACCTTCCAGTGTGCAAAGCCTTACTAGGATGGATCGTATGGGCTTCACAAGCCTCTAAACTGACGAAGCAAGCAGGGAGGCGGCCAAGTCTCTAAACTGGAGGAAGGCAGGAGCTCTTTCCTTAGCCATGGCCAGGGCTCCACCCTTATGCATACTCCTGGCTCTGACACTGGAAAGCATTGAAGACACGGTTCTACTGCTGAAAAGTATTTTGAAGGCCGGGAGATGGTGGCACACACCTTTAATCCCAGCACTCAGGAGGCAGAGGCAGGCGGACCTCTGTGAGTTCAAGGCTATCCTGGTTTACAAGAGCTAGTTCCCGGACAGCTCCAAATCTACAGAGAAACCCTTTCTCGAAAAGCCGAAAAAAATATTTTGAAGACTATCAATCGACCCATATTATAAGTGGGTAAGCTGAGGCCCAAGGAGGAAGAGATATGCCCAGGGCCCTAGTGAGTCAGTCACAGAATGAACCTTCACCCCGTTCCAGGACTCCAACTATGAGGTTCTTCTTCCCATGATTCCACAGTTTCCAGAAGAAAAGAGGTGTCACCAAGGCCAAAGCCTTGCTAGAGTACTGCAGTCAGCTGGTGGAGGAAGAGAGACTGGAAAGCAAACACGCAGTACAGCGTGTTGCGTGGAGCACGTGCCCAGGAGAGGTGGCAGGTGAGCAGTTCACAGTGCAAGAGCCTCTCTCCTCCAGTGTCCCGCTGGTCCAGGCTGTCCCCACACTGAGTGACCACTCCCGGCTCTGTGTCCCCTGAGACTGGCCAGTTCCTGGCCCATCTCCCCACATGTTCCTTCTTTCCCTCAGCCCGCCCAGACAAGTCCATGAATAGAACATTAAAGGCAAAACCTTCTAACAGAAAAAGCAGCTCCCTGGTAGGAGTCGGCCCACTAAATGTCAAACGCAGAGCAAGGCTTCCTGCCTTGTGTGCTTCTCGCTAATGGAGGCACCTTGGCCTCCACATCCCATCATCCAATAGCCCTATAAATAAATCATCGTAAGAAGAATGCCAATTTTTCCCCTAGGGCCTCATGAATCTCTCTACATAAGCCTATGTAAAGGCCTCCTTCGCAATCAGCTGGTCACGAGCCCAGAGAGAGCCCTGATTATCTGGAGGCAGAAGTAACTTTCATATACCTCCATGGGTGGAGAGTTGGGAGTCCAGCTTTTCCCCTGACTCAGGGAAGACTTTTGCTCTGTTTCCTATATACTAATCAAATTGTCACCGTGATGCTAGCACTCTCTGGAAAGAAGCCAGTGAACTGCCAAGAGGCTCTGTCTCTGGGGGCTGTAGTGGCCCGTCCCCTGGCAGACGTGTGCTGAGTCGTGCCCACCCACCCCCTTATAGGGCGAGCCACACACCCACTCGCCAAGCTTTGTCCCCAACATGTGGCACACAACCGCAGTGGCCCACCCACTCCCGGGGCCCCCAAATGAGTGGCTCACCATTCCGCTGTGGCATTAAGCCATGCTAGTGGATAGGAGCGTGGGTGCTCACATCTGTGCCAGTGCACTTGGGGTGTGCTGCTTTGCAGCAGTGGACCTCGAACTCACACACTCTGAGAGCCTGTTGCATGCTCGCCAGGTGTGTTTCTGCACACACACGTGCACGCACACGCACACACACGCACACACTGCTTTGTGTCAGCTCTCTTGCTGTGCTAGCACAGAAGCCCCCAGAGTGAGTCTCGTGAGTCAGATATCAGGGGCTTGTTTGCAGTTTCGCCTCCAAACTCTGCTGACTGATGAGGCAGTAATCACAGGCTCACGAGCACCCGTTGTATCCATTAGATCAGATGCCTCCTCAACTGAGTGGAGGGAAGCCTCCCCTCTGAGGTGGGATTTCACGCTTCCACACCCCGACTCAGCGAGACTCTGCCTTGCTTTGCGTGGTTATTTACTGCAGCTGGAAGGGCACAGAACCGGCCCTGAGTCCTGCAGGTGTCATCCTGGCTGGTAGGCCATGACTGGACCATGAAAAGAGAAAAGCCGGTATGGGTGGAAGCATTTGTCTCAATCAGCCTGCCAATCACCTGGGCAGCATGTTGCTCTAGGGAGTAGCCACCCACACAGTGTGGGTGTGGCTGTATTGGCCAGTCCTGTTAGCCTGGAAGAGGTGCCAGGGACAGCGGCCACCGGAGACGGCTGAGAGTGTTGACTGGCCCACAAAAGCTAAGGTTTTGGGCCTTTCTGGAGACTGTGAAGCTGACCTAGAGCTCCTGGCCAACTGTCCTATGTCTGTCGGCAATAAAGAGGACAAAGCAGCAGTAGAGGAAGGAATGGGTCTGTCCAGACTCGAAGGGGGACATCAAATAGAAGATACAGGAGACGGAGGTTCAGGACTCTGGGTCCCAGGCACGGAGCTCT
Organism: Microtus pennsylvanicus; assembly: GCF_037038515.1. Taxonomy (NCBI): domain Eukaryota; kingdom Metazoa; phylum Chordata; class Mammalia; order Rodentia; family Cricetidae; genus Microtus; species Microtus pennsylvanicus. The sequence continues at coordinate 46,222,960 of NC_134589.1, forward strand.
CTGGGGGAAACTACCAGGACACAAGTGACTCATGAGCACCCCACAAAACAAATGTCATAGAAACCAAGACAGATGGGCACATGAGACGGTGGAGCTTTGGGGTTGAGAGGGTGAGAAAATAGTGTGGGCTCTTGGCAGAGGCTTGGACTACAGCCAGATGTAACAGGAAGTTAGGTGGAAGACACAAATCCAAGGACGACGACACGAATATGCCTGTGCCTCAGTTTCTTTTTGTTCTTATTTTGATTACGCGTCTCTGTGTGGGGATGTGTGTGAGCACAGACGCCTGCAGAGGCCAGAAGGTGTCAGGTACCCTGAAGCTGGAGTTACAGGTGGTTGTGAGCTGTCTGATATGGGTGCTGAGAACTGAACTCAGGTCCTCTGCAATAGCGGCACTCGCTCTTAACTACTGAATCATCTCTCCATCCCCAGCTTCCTCTTCTTGAAAGTGAGAATAAGCACAGATGGATCTTACTGTGGAGATGGCACGTGGCATGCCCTTAGCCCACAGTAGGTGTAAGCAGGTGTAAGCAGATATGAACAGTTATTGTTAGTGGGAGACAGTGGTGAGTTCGGAAGAATGGTCCATGCCCTGCTATGCACTTCCTGGTGGCATCTGAATCCCTTCCTAGGTTTCTCCTTCAAGCGTGCTCTGAAGATCCAAGGTGGTTTGGCTCGCTCTATGAGAGCTAACCTAGTCCTGCCTCCTTGCCCTGTTCATCGGCATCTATGAAGGCGCTTGCACCTGGGCGCTAGCTTAGGCACGCCAGCGAGGGCTCCCTCCCTCATCCCCATCCATGACTCCTTTTCTGTTTCACTTCTCCCTCCCAAACCGCTGCTGATAGACCCATAGTACTAAATAAATGCTCTACCAGTGAGCCACATCTCCAGATGTGTGTGTGTGTCTTACTGTGTAGTCCATACTGATCTTTAACTTCCAATCGTCCTGCCTCAGCCTCCTGGGTGCCAGATTATATCCATATGCTGCCATACCCAGATAGCTCCCTGACTCACTTCTACCCAGGGTGGCCTGGCCGTCACACACCAAGGAAAGGGCTGCTTCCGGCACTCGGTGCTGAGGTCCTGCCTTCTGCTGTCCCTGGAGGCTCTGTTCCCGTTTTGCCAGCTATTTTGCTTCCTTGGCCATCTGTTCCCTCCCTGTCATCTCCTCTCTGCTTTAACCTTAACCACTACTTCACTGCAGATGGTACCAAACGGACCAGTTCTCGACATCCTTCATGATGCCTGCCCCCTCCGGCTCAGTTCATCGGCACGGACTGCTCTGTCCTTTCTCAGGCCCCCTCCCAAAGATGTGTCTAGAGCTTAGAGGTGGATTCACTCCTCAGGCTCCCCGTTTGGTCCCCTTCTGTTGGCAACTCTGCTCAGATTAAGAGGGCAAATAGTTATCCTTCCCTGCCTTTTCCTAATGAGACTTCCTCTTGTCAGACTTAGCCAAGAGCCTCTCTTGGCTCTATGCCCATCTGCTATGGTTCTCTACCTGGTCTCCGCAGCAGTGTTGAACCCTCTGATGGGCTAGCGGCTAGTACGTGAAGCGGAGCCCAGGAGGTTCACTCCTACAGAGAAGGAACAATATTGATCCTGGGAGTTTGGCTCCCAGACAATTTCCCTATAGAAAATGGACCTAAAGGTTCTGTACCAAGAAATGGACCCCATGCTCTCATGACAAGAACCGGGTCAAACACACTGCCTACCTTATCCAAGGTCACCACTGTCCTTAGCTCACTTCTTGCTGGGCATGGTACCACATGCCTTTAACCCAGGACTCTGGGAGACAAAGGCAAATAGATCTCTGGGTTCAAGGCCATCCTGGCGAATATAGTGAGCTCCAGAATAGCTAGGGCTACACAGAGAGACCCTGTCTCAATACAACACAAAACAAGCAGAAACCCTGCGCCTTGTTTCTGCTTGCAGATGAGACCACGCCTCACCGACTTTACTTAGCAACCTCCTCTGCCTTTCCTCTCTGCCTGGGTGTCCCCAAAACCTCCTCTTAGCTGTTCTCTTCTGGAGGAAGGACCAGGAGCTCTGAGGAGAGGCACAGTTTCTGAGGGGTTGATGATAAAGAAGCATATGGTGAGGACGGCTCGACCAGGCTGAATTGCTGGGCTGGGCTGGGATAGAAAAAGGTTGGAGACGCTGAAATTCTACTTCCCTGGCTGAATTTGGACTAAAAAAGTCAACTATCTCGGCTCTTTCTAGAAAAGATCTTATATTTCCCCTCCACATCTTTCCCACTGCAGGAAAGAGTGTCTTGGCCATCCATGAACCATATTCTCTTTTCTTTCCACTGGGGCAAAGACAACCCATGTTGTCACAATTCTGGGTCCTCATGTTCTCAGAAGGATGTAGAAATGGCGCCGTTCACACCTGACTTGGGGAGACTCTCACATCACCTGACAAGGGACCTCTGTGGAATCCACTAGCCACTTGACAGCACCATACTACTTTCTCCCTCTGCTTCTGTTCTTCTCACAGAGCAGGAGCCCACTGAGCTACCTGGCCAGCCTATCTAGATATGACCACCAGGAGAACAAAAGCATCTTACAGGGTTGTAGGCCTTAATCTAGAACTTGCTGAATTATTTAGGGATGGCATTAACTTATAAACTAGTGTTTGACTGATTTTGTGGTTGATGTACAGATAAATTCTAATGAAAGATAGCTACACGATTTTAAATTATTAATTAGACTGCCACTTAACAAAGCCTATTTGGCACTCTAGTTCTTTGCTTAACAAGACAAAAACTTTAAGGAAAGGGCTCTGTATTAGCCCACGGGCTCTTGATTTGCATTCTGTTTTTATAGCCCTAAAAATGAAAACCATAGATCCTGACCTTAAGTGTTGTAATTCTGGAATGGCAAAAACCCCCAGCAGGCTGCCCTTCCTTCCTGGAAAATGCTGGATGGCTCGGGGCCTTGCTTGCCTCTCATCTCTCTTGACCAGAGGCTTGCTTTTTATATCCCTGGTCCTGTCAGGGTAGATAGACTATGAGCTGGAAACACCGGCAGAGCAGCTGCTGAAGTCTTCAGATACCAGCACTGTCAGCAGCTGGATTTCACTGGGGTGCTTCTGGTTCACACAGTGGTAGCCAGTGGAGTCTCTTTATTAAGAGATAAAGATATCTCCCCAAACCCCCAAAAAGGCCTGACAGAAATAACTTTACTAGGACAATCAGAAATCAGAGAGATGACTCTCATGGTCCAGGGCCTGTTCTCCCCCCTCTAGGAAGAAAACATTTCCTTCCTTCAAACCCTCATCCAAACCATAAACTATTAAGCTCACCCAGGTCCAGGACCCCATGCAGGATTCTGCACCAGCCAGGCAACTGCCTTCTCAAATCAACCTGTAAACCTTGCTGTTTGGAGCCTTTGGGAACAACTCCACAAACAGAAACTTCAATGATCACCTCCCTTGCCACTAGCCCGAGGCATACTTTGGCTTTCGGCATACACCTACAATCCACATCTGAACATCTCTCCATGGGCAGAAGAGACAAATCCATGGTATCAGACCAGCGACCCAACGAGAAAATTGCCCAGGAAAAGCACCAGAACAAGTCATTTGCTCTCACGGTGTCCCATGAGCAGGCTCCAGGCCACCCACGCCCCACTCAGCCTTGGCGAGGGCTTCTCTGCTCTGTTTCCTTCAAGTCAACCCAGGTGTGAACTTCAATCGATGGAATCTCTCTAGTCAACCTCTTCTGTGCAGGAAGGAAGAAACAGCCCAAGCGGCAAACACACGTGACTACCAGGCTTCCAGTGACCACCTCATGAGCAGGGAAAGGTGCCTTCTCCCAGGGAGCATCCCCTCCCAGGATGCACTGGGGCTTCTGGCTAGCAAGGATACTAGAGAGCTCTTCAAGGCTGATGGAGCCTCCCCGGGCACCTAAACCATATAACTAAAGTGTGTGGGCTGCTTTGTGGCTCATTTTTAACTGTAAACTGCCAAAAGACAAAAGACCAAAAGGGAAATGAGATGTCAGTTCTTCCCCATTATCTCCATCACAGACCTGCAGCCCAGACATGGCAGCCTTTTAAAAATTGCCTGGGAAGCCTTCCCGGCTAGAACGAGTCTACATGCTCTATGCCCAGGCTTTTCAGACTCCACTGTCTTCAGCTCTGTAAGATCACCTTCCTGTGCCGACACACTGGCCAGCACTCCAGCACTGCTGAGTGTCTGAAATGACTTTCTGTGTTTTTCTGCAGTGAAAGGAACTGGGGTGTCAACAGCAAAGCAGTTCCTCTAACTACTGCAGAGAACTGCCCCACGCCACAGCCAAAGGCAGTGTGTCGTCCCCCCTCTCCGTACTGTACCGACCACGTGGAGGGCACAAGTCATACACAAGTTTGTGACTGTTCTTACACGGTGGGGCAACCAAGCCTCCACGGTTGCCTGAGGCTGGACCACCACTCAACCCTTTCTGCTCACATGGAAGGTGTGGCTTTTCACCCACCTGTCTGACCTGCTTATCTGGCTCTCTCTCATCATCGGGTATCTACTTCTGTCCGCCCATCAGGGGCTTTGCTTCCCCCACCTTTACCACCTCCCCCTGCCCGTTTTCTCCTTCCCCATCCTGCTGTGAGGTCAGAATCCTGTGCTTACGACACCTCGGTCTGTTGCCATGGAAACAGGGGCGGATTAAGGCTGGAGCGCGGAGCGCAGGGATCAGGCCCCTCCGCTACCTGAGCTCCCGCCTCAGCTGGCTCCCGCAGGGCGGGAGCAGCCAGCAGCAGACACCGCAGCTCAGCAGCCGCCGGGCCCAGGCTAGGGACAAGGGGGTCCCAGAGGGGCACCACAGCCAGCTCACTGGGACCTCGGAGCAAAGAAACACATGCAGAGGTGGGGAGCAGAGGGTGACAGGTCCGCGGGCTCACGTGTGGTCGGTCACCTGCCCTTTCTGGACCCGAGGGACAGCACCCAGAACGGCAACCACGTGGGGGCGCGGCAGGACTTCCCCGCCACCCGCGCCAACTTTGCTGCGCTCCTGCTGCCGGGGAGTCTGGGCGAGGTGGTCGCCGAGACAGCTCCAGTCAAGTTGAGCCTGGCTCTGGCCGCGCACACTGCCAGCTCGGCCTTAGCTGTCGCGTCCCTCTGATCCAGGCATAAGGAAAGTTTGAGAAACCGGACTTCTGGCTCTTGCCACTCCCCACCCTCAGTCGCTGAGTGCTCAGGGCTTGTCCCCGGGGATAAGGCTAGGAGGCTAGGAAGATGCCGAGTTAGGACCCGCGGTGAGCGCCGGGGTCGCACGGTAACTGACCGTTGGCTGCACTGGTACCCGGTGCAGAAGCAGCAGAAGCAGTGGCAGGTGCCCGCGCAGGGGATGGAGCCTGCAAGTGCAAAACTTTATAATGGCAAAGCAAAGGTCCCAGGAGGCCAGCTCCCTTTTTACCAAAGGCTTCTACTCTGGTCTCTGAGCCCTTGAAACAGACCCCTGAGGCCTGGCCACTCGATCCACGAACAAACCCCATGTTTCGCAACAGGCCACCAACGGAATCTCAGCTCCAGCAGCAGGCGCACGGCGGGTGCCTGTGACAAAAGCCAGCCAGCTAGCGAGGGTCTGCTTCCGGGACCCATTTCCCCGGCGCTCGACGGTTCCGGGGACTTGAGGCTCTGCCTAGTTCCATTCAACTCCAACTTGCTCCTACGGTTCCCACTCACCTTTGCGAAGCATGTTGGCCGGGGGGCCGCCGCTCAGAGGTCGGCCTAAACGCGCTCCCTCCTGGGGTCCAGATTCAAATCCCTGGGAGCCAGCTGCAGCTAATCCGAGCGCGTCGAGGCGGGGGCAAGCCGGGGATCCGCTTGTGCCCGGCGACCCGGTCCCGCAGGAGCATGGTGAGCCCAAGCCCGGCGCCCAGGGCACCGGCGCCCGCTAGCAACCGCTCCCAACCAACCCAGTGCGCTCGCTCAGCCCCGGGGCGAGTGGCTTGCTCCGCCGAGCAGTCGGCCTGATTTTGCCTCCCCAAACACTTTGCAGGCGGTTTTGAGGGGGGGACGCCGCCCCCTGGCCGGCCGGCCGGAGTCCCCTCTTCCCCGCCCCCTCGGGCAGCGGTTGCTGCAAAAGGGCGCTCACTCGCACAGCCCAGCTCCCGGGGAAGCGCCCGGCGCGCGTTTGCAGGACTGAGCGATCCGCGGAGCGGGGCGCCTCCCTTCCTCCCCCTGGCTTCCCCCACCTCTCTTCCTCCTCCCTCCCTCCCTCGCTCTTCAGTTCCCTCCCTCCCTCTCCGCTCCCCGCCCCCGCTCACGGAGCGCCTCCCATACAAAATTTATGAAAGTGCTCTCAGCTCGCGGTGCGGAGCGCCGTCCTATTCCCAGGGCAGCGGCGCTCAGCCGTGCGGCGCCGCCTCCCAAGGTGTTTTCGCTGCACCTGCCCCCGGGGATGATCCTCAGCCCGCGTCCGTCCAAGTATCCGCCCCAGTCCTTGGCGGGTCGTCGGGCCACTGGAACCGCCCTCCCCGGCCCAGCAGGTTTCTCCGAGCACGCACCGGCAGCCCAGCCCCCGCCTGCTCGCCCTTCGCTACTGGAGGTCATGGAGAGAAGCGGCTGGAAGCGTGTGCCCTCCCGGAGTCCTGATCACAAGTCCAACACCCTTGCCCCGTCTCCCTCTGACCAGTGCCCCTTCCTCCTGCGAGGCTCGACGGCCCTTCCCTGCCCGCCCAGAACAGCTTTGTCAAAATAGCGGTCTCCCCATCCCGAGTCCCAAGACACTGTTCTTTGGGGGTAGATTTGCGGGACAACAAGCAATCGAGGAGGTCCAGTTGAAAATCCTATAAGGAACTAATGCGAATTCAGGTAGACTATCTCCGGCTGGAGGGCCGCTGGTCCCCACCGGTCCTACACAGACCCCGCCCTTGCGAGGATTCTCCTAACGGGGAGGAGGTTATCTTCTGGAAAGCGGGTCCTGCAAGGGCCCCTCTGGGCCAAGTGCCGGGAAGGCTCAAGCCAGCAGAGATCCTAGGTGGAGGCCGGCACCCTCTACTGGCCTGAGATAAGAATGACTTCGAAAGAGGGAAAAAGACTGGGTCAGGTCACCCAGTTGAACACATGCGTTACACTATGTGAGAATTCAGTCAGTGAAAAAGAGAAGGTCCTTGTCTTCCTGAAATTTATATTCTTGGACCAAATGACAAAAGTTCAGATGAGAGCCTGGAAGAAAACAAGCGGGGTGTTTTTCAGAAGCTCACTGTGGTGGGAGTGGCAGTCGGCGTGGAGATGGAGCTGATTTGACAGCTGTCTTCTGAACAGAGAGAATTCCTCTGCGGAGTAAACTTGGCTGTGGTAGGAAGATCAAAGGCAAGGCCATTATCATTCAGGTACTCAGGTACTCGGTACCCTAAGGTTTAAAGTCAGAACACCGTCTCAGGACGATCCAAAGCAAATGATAGAGCCGGGTGTTGGCGGTACACGCCTTTAATCCCAGCACTCGGGAGGCAGAGGCAGGCGGATCTCTGTGAGTTCGAGGCCAGCCTGGTCTACAAGAGCTAGTTCCAGGACAGGCTCCAAAGCTACAGAGAAAGCCTGTCTCGAAAAACCAAAAAAAAAAAAAAAAAAAAAAAAAAAAAAAAGCAGACGATAGAAGCCCCACAAGCTACCTTCAAGAGCATCTAAAGTTACCAGATACAGGAAGGGGCTGACTAGGAAGTAACATAAGGTGTGAGGGAGACTCAGAGAAGGTGCCCTTGAGGTCTGGGTTCAACAGGTTGAGAGGAAAGGGCACTCAGGAAGGATGGAAGGCACAAATGTTTGAAGATCTAAAGTAACCTTATTTAGTAACCCAGCTTGGTCCTGCTAGAGTTGGGAACACAGAGCCTTCCTTCTCATAGTCCCCGCCAGCTGTAGAACTCCTCTGACCCTGCAGACTAAACTCTAGGACACAGAGACCTGTGGAGGCAATCCATAAAACTAAGGCCCAGAGAGGCTAAACAGCTTGCTCGAGAGCACCCAGTGAGCAGTGATAAAGGGTGGGCTCAAACGAGGGTATGCCATTCCTTTCCCACCTTCCCATGCCGCCTCCCCATGACCCCCTTGCCCCACGAACTCCAATATATTGGGTAAAGTTGGGCGGCCTGAGTGTGAGAAGCAGTTATTTTTGGGTTTCAGGAGGGCTGGATGCTGACTTGGAGTCCAGCCAGGGGATGGGGGTGGCTGTAGGGCGCTGTGCTGTAATGGGGGAGGGGGTACATCGAGTCTGCCTTCTCAACAGGCGGTAATTACTCAGACATCTGAGTAACCCAGGAAGGGAGACCCCCACGGACACATGGAAGTATCCTCAACCCTGATTGGCAGCTACGGTGTCCTGTGCGGCAAGGTCTTAGGGACACATTCTTTGTTTTGCACTGCAGTTTTCCTCAGTATCACCTGGCTTCCTAACGGGGGCAGGGCTGCTCATGACTGATGGAAGCTATATAGCAATGTTAGGACATGGGCATACCTTTGACCAGGTAAAGGCCCCAGGGGATGAGGCAGTTGCTGGGGAGAAGCCACTGTGCCACTGGTGACAATCTTTTCACCATGGAAATTGAAGCGAAAACCAGAAAGGAAGCCATCCACAGGGAGTCTAGGTTTTGGTGTGCCAAGGGGACAGACTTGGCTACTGGAGCTCAGACCCTGCACTCTGAAGGGTTGGGAGATGTCCAGAAAAGCTGGAAAACACGGGAAGCCCAGGCTGGACTCTCACCAAGGTGAAAGACTGTGCCACAATGAACACATTCTGAGCCGAGTCATACCGTCCTCAGAGTGGCACAGACTGAGGGGCACCGACCCTTTCTATCCCTTCCCTTGGCTGCTCACTCCCAGCCTGCTGAGCCATCTCTCCTCTGAGCAGCCTCCCAGGCAAGGCCTGTCCCCGACTGCTTGTTTTTAAGTCTCTCCGCACCTTAATTAGGGGTTTCCAAGCAGGGAGGGCCTCCAGGGGAGCCTTAGGCCACAGAGCTGTCTTAAAGGGACAGCTGTGCTCATGGCACCACTGCAGAGAGAGGAGGATGGGAGCGATGGGGGAGGGGTTAGAGTCCTGGGGACCCGGCTTTGTGGTGCTGACTGCTGAGGGTCATCCCTGCAGGTGCTTTGTTCTTACAAAGGTCGAGGCTGTCTCACTGGCAACTCTGCCTTCTCTTAGGGTCCCAGGAGTGCTGTCCACCGATCAGGAAAAAGGCTATCGCCTGAAAGACAGCCTAGATAGGCCAAAGCTTGCCAGGACCCAGAAGGTTTAGAGAATTGGAGGTCTCTGGCTGCCCCATGCTTCCAAGAAAGCCTTTATAGTTTCCAGCTTCTCCCATATCAATCCTCCACATGGTGGGCGCACAGCAATCCACATCAAATTTTCAGCGTGGGAGCTGGGCTGGTAGGCACTAAGGCTCCATTCTTTTGGGACAGCAGCATCCTCTGGGTAGAGAATGTGTCTATGTCAGCTGACAGACTACTGCTTACCAAAAAAGAACAAGGGTGAGAGTGGGGAGCAACAGGAAGGTCGGCAGAACTCGCTCAGGCACACTTATCGGCCAGTGACAGCTTTGAACCAGGCCAGGGAAGAGCGTGGGGACAAAGTCGTTCAGAAGGCAACTGCAGTGGTCTTGAGACCACTAGAGGACCTGAGTGTCCTGAGAGTCCAGACCTTTTGGACCGAAGGCGGCCCATTGTAGCACCGCCCACATCTCCCTTTTGTCTCCGCCCTGCGAGAGTCCCCGCCCTCTGCCTGCCTCTCGGCTGTCGATAGTGCTGCCTGGGTTCTCCGCGTTCTTCCAGCACTGCCTTTTTGGTCCCCACGTGGGCTCCGGGGTGATGGCGGCGCTGATTGTTTCCGAGACAGCGGAGCCAGGAAGCCGAGTCGGCCCTGGCAGAGGTGGGTGCAGCAACGCTGTGTCTGAAGGCTTTGCATCTCGGGTGGGACCCCCAGGTCAGGGACAGGGCAGAAGGTGACTCCTTTCTCCTTGAGACCCGAAAGTCTCCTGCTGTTAGAAGTTTCGGACTCCCTTCACCAGAGACCCAGGGACCCAGTCTTTCGGGGCGGGAAGAGCTGTCCCTCCTGGGAGTTTATGATCCTCAAGGTGGAACTACACCCAATCCGGGCTGGCAGACTGACTCCGGAAGAGTGTCAGTAAGACAGATCCAGAGGGAAGGGTGCGTGTCGCGTTTTACAAGTGAACTCGGAAGGAATGGTTTTATTTCTGCGAAGAGGCGCTTGGTATCCTTCACCAGGCACTAACCAGCGCCCACTAAATGCCATCCCTGTGCTAGGTATAAGGACTAAAGTACTACCCTGGCCCAAGGATCTCTACTCAACTGGGGGGCGAGGTGCACTGATGAAAACAGAAGGTGACTTCCTTGAAAAAGGAGGAGGTGCCTACTGCTCCTCCCGCTAGTACGTGTGCCCCGTCCAAAAAGACTGCAAGGGAGTTGGACCTGTCTAAGAGAGTCTGCCGGGAAGCGGTCAAATCTAAGCTAGTTTGTCCAAAGCCATGAAAACAACTGACCAAATGTTGTGACAGCGGTAATATTTAAATGTGGTCTCAGGGCCCCAGCCTACCAGGCTATAGAGTTCTTCAATACTGCCCTCCACCACAGTAGATGAGTGGACAGGTCTGGGAGGTCCTCCTATCATAGGGACCCCAGCAGAAGTTCTGCTGTGTAACACAGGCTCTGTAGGTATGGATGACTATATTTATTTCTTGTCTTTTCACATCTCCAAACTGTTTGGCTCCTAGTAAGACCCTGTGCTGGGAGAATAGGATGGCCAGGATAATTCCTTGCTGGTGAGCATAAGTTTTTTTTTTTAAACACAGAAATGGAATATTTTTTAAAATTTAGATTTTTTACACATTCATTTTACTTATTTATGTGACGTGTGTGTCACAGTGCCTATGGGGGTCAAAGGACAGCTAATGGAGTCAATTTCTCCCTTTGTGTGGGTCCCAGGGATGGAGCCCAGACCCTCAGGTTTGGATACAGGCCTCTAGGCTATCCTGCTGGCTTCACTGTTTTCTTTTTGTTCAAGGGCTTATTTATATACCTCTCTGCCCAGGCTAGAATGTTCCTCCTAATGTGTAAGGTCACTCTTCTTATCTGTTTGTCCTCTGATGGTACTGAAGTGTGTTCTTTCTGCCCTTGAACAAACATAAGGGATACAGACTAGGGAACTTGTTAATTCAATGTATGGAGTTTATTTCCCTTTAAAAGAGGTGTTTTTTTGTTTTTGTTTTTTTTTTTTTTTGGATTTTTGAGACAGGGTTTCTCCGTAGCTTTTTGGTTCCTGTCCTGGAACTAGCTCTTGTAGACCAGGCTGGCCTCGAACTCACAGAGATCCGCCTGCCTCTGCCTCCCGAGTGCTGGGATTAAAGGCGTGCGCCACCACCGCCCAGCTTAAAAGAAGTTTTTTAAAGTTTTCTTTTGCTTATGTATATGTGTGTCGCCTGTGTGGGTGACAGAAGAGGTAGGAAGAAACTGTCAGATTCCCCTGGAGCTGGAGTGGTTATGAGCTGCCCAATGAGGGTGGTGGGACTCAAACGCTGGGCCTTTAGAAAAGCAGCAGTGCTCTTAACGACTGAGCTGCCCCCTCTGCCGCCAATTGTGGCTGCTTTGAGACAGGGTTTCACTGTAACCTAAATGAGTAACCATGACCGCCACCACCCAAATTTTAAAACATTACAGAGAGAGAGAGAGGAGATACTGTGGATTGAACCCAGGACCAGAGAGAGAGAGGAGATAGATACCGGGGATTGAACCCAGGACCTTGTACATGCTAAGCAAGCAGCCTGAGTTATACAACTAACCCTGGCTGTGAACTTGTGATTTTTCTACCTGCTTAAGTAGCAGGGATTACAGGCCTTCTGTACCATGCCCAGCTTAATTTTGTGTGTGTGTGTGCAAGTGTGTGGTCTGTGTGGGCCCCGTGTGTGTGTGTGTGTGTGCGTGTGTGCGCGTGCATACATGTGTATATAGACCAGAGGTCAGTGTCAGGTGCCTTGTTCTCCACCTTTTTAATTAAAAAAATTTTTTTAAGCCAGGCAGGGTGGTACACCTTTAATCCTGGCAGAGGCAGGTGGATTTCTGAGTTTGAGGCCAGCCTGGTCTACAGAGTGAGTTCTACAACAGCCAAGACTACACAGAGAGACCCATCTCAGAGAAAAAAGAATAAAATAAACATTTATTTGTTGTGTATGTATTGTGTGCACACACAACTGTACAGCAGCATTGTGTGGAGATCATAACATCACTCAAGGGAGTCAGTTCTTTTCTTACCATAGGGATCAGGGAATTGAACTCAGGTCCTCAGGCTTAGAGGCAGGCACCGTACCCTGAGTCATCTTTCCAGTCTTCCACCTTCGGTTTTTTGTTTGTTTGTTTTGTTTTTTCGAGACAGGGTTTAGAGTAGTTTTGGAGCCTGTCCTGGAACTAGTTCTTGTAGACCAGGCTGGCTTCGAACTAACAGAGCTCCACCTGCCTCTGCCTCCCAGGTGCTGGGATTAAAGGCGTGCACCACCATCGCCTGGCTGTTTGCTTGTTTTTTAAGGATTTATTTTTTTATTTGTGTATGTGTGTATCCTGTATGCATACATGCACAGGGACCCCGGGAGACCATAAATGGGTGTTGGATCCCCTGGAGTTGGAGTTTCAGGGTGTTGTCAGTAACCAGTGCTCACAACTGCTAAGCCGTCTGCAGCACCCCATCTTCAGTGAACCTGGAGCTCAGTGATTTGCCTAGACCGGCTGTCCAACAGGCCAGCTCTGGAAACACAGGCCTGCTGTTGTGAGCAGCTTTTTATCAAGACAGGGTTTCTCTGTGTAATAGCTCAGTAGCTCTGTTTTGTCCTGGAACTCACTCTGTAGACCAGGCTGGCATTGAAGTCACAGAGATCCTGACTGTCACCATCGCCTGACTTTGTATTGTTGTTGTGATCAGCTTTGTGTGTGGGAGGGGTGGGTGCTGGAGGATCTGAACTCAGGGTCCTCATGCTTATGTGACAAGCACTTTACCTTTTCTTCACCCTTGATTTTTGTGGGTTTTGTTGTTGTTGCTGCTTGCTGAGACTGGGTCTCGCTTTGTCGCTCTGGGTGGCTTGGCACTCGTTGTGTATAGGCCAGGCTAACCTCAAATTTAGAGATGGGTTTTTGTTTTCGTTTTTTTGAGACAAGGTCTTTTATGTTGTCCTTGTTGCTGTCTTTTTTTTTTCTGAAGCTGAGGACCGAACCCAGGGCCTTGGGCTTGCTAGGCAAGCGCTCTACCACTGAGCTAAATCCCCAACCCCTGTGTTGTCCTTGTTGATCTTTTTTTGTTTTGTTTTGTTTTTCAAGACAGGGTTTCTCTGTAGCTTTTGGGGCCTGTCCTGGAACTAGCTCTTGTAGACCAGGCTGGTCTCGAACTCACAGAGATCCGCCTGCCTCTGCCTCTTGGAGTGCTGGGATTAAAGGCGTGCACCACCACCTCCTGGCATCCCCCCTTGTTGGTCTTGACACCTCCGTCCTCCTGCCTTGAGTGTGCACACCATGCCCGGCCTTATTCCCCTTTTAACTGAGAAGAGAGATGAAGGCACGAGTTATTCAATGTGGGCCAAGTCAATGGGACTGCAGTTGTGTGACCAGACGCTCCTTTGCTTTTAAGTCTCTTTGGTGCCATTTCTAGTCTTGGGTGAGCCACATCCCTGTTTATGATTTATGGTTACTTCTTTTTTTTTTTTTTTTTTTTTTTTTGGTTTTTCGAGACAGGGTTTCTCTGTGGCTTATGGTTACTTCTATGTGAGTGATCTCATGGCGTAGAAGTAAATTATGCAAGTTTTTGCCTGGTGTATGGGCTATCTCTGTAGGATGATTCAATTGAAGCAAAAGCTGGGTGGACGTCCTTTGTGTTTAGAACCTGGGCCTTCAGTTTAGTATTAACAGATTAAGTAAGTGGCTCTGGTTGCCTGGGGTCTAGGGCAGATGCAGACCCAAGCCTTATGTTTGTTCTAGGGCGCATCTCTCGGGGTCGACTGGCCAATCAGATCCCCTCTGAGATCCTGAACAACCCCCAGCTACAGACTGCTGTTCAAGCCCTGCCTTCTAACTACAACTTTGAGATCCCGAAGACCATCTGGAGGATCCAGCAAGCCCAGGCCAAGAAGGGTGAGGCCCCAAAGGATGGAGCTGGGGTGAGATTGGAGAGGTCGCCTGCTCAGACACAGCCATGTCCCCGTGTCCCATCTCTGGCCCTCTGCTTTCATGTCTTCTTTGTCTTGCAGTGGCCTTACAAATGCCAGAAGGCCTCCTCCTCTTTGCCTGCACCATTGTGGATATCTTGGAAAGGTAAGGCTTGGGCACTAGAGAGCCAGCTGAGTCTTTGCCCAATATAGGTTAGCCTAAATTTTCTCTTCTGGACCACACTGGCTAGCCCCTAAGCCTCCTGCAAATATATACACACACAGGGGAAAACTCAACACAAAACTCCCTTGCCCTGTATAATCTGGACTAAGGCAAAGAAGTTAATTCTAGTTTCTAGGCCAGAGCAGGTGGTAGCATCTGGGAGGAACCTAAATGGGTGAGGGTCTGCTGTTAAGGGGAGCAGAGAGGAGGGTAAGAAGTTGGGGAGTTGAAGAGGGTGCCTCTTTTTCTCTGGCTCAGCTTGGGTGGGAGCAGGCATGGGTGGCAGAGGAGAGGGATGCCTAGGGAAAGGTGTTCAGTTCCTCTACCCCCTCCTTCTAAGTTTCTTCATGACAATGAGCCATTGCTGGGGGGTGGGGGAACAGTGCTCAGCCATCTGGAGCCAGCAGGAGCACAGCGAAGGGATTGAAGAAAGGGGAGGTCATCTCGTGCTGAGAACCTCCCACTTCCCTGCTGCTGCCCTCACCCCTCTCCCTCCCTGCCACCACAGACCCACTTCCCTGCTCCCACCCTCTTGCCCCTTGGGGATGCTCTCTGGGGCTCAGGCCAATTTGCATACATTTTAATCTATAAAAAATTAAGTGCTCTGGCTGACTCAGAGCCTGGGCTGCATTCTAAGGAGCTGAATAATCTGCTTCTGTGCACAGCCTGATTTGGGGAAGGGGTGGAGGAGGGGGGCAGATTGGCAGCCCGTTAGCTTCCCCCACTACACCGTAGAGGAAGACTGGGGGAACCCAGTCACAGAACCAGCATCTGTGCCCAGGTATGGGCTCCTCCTGGGAGAACTCAGCCTCCTGCTGTTCCAGCGGTGAGTTTAGGGTACAGGGTCTTTCCTACCCACCCTGCCCCCTTAGTGATTCAGGCCTGGCAACAGATCTCATAACAATGTGCTGTCCAGAGCCCACTCGTCCTGATGCATGAGGAGTGTGGGCAGCGCCATGTGCTGTGGGGGAGCTGTGCATGGGTCCTTCCCATCCTGGGCACCCATGGCCTTGCCTAAGGGTGGGGAGTTGGTGGGGTCTGGGCAGGGGGAGGCCGTTACGTATCCATGCATCCATACCCACGCAGACAACAGTGCCAGTGCTTGTGAGGGAGGGTGGGGAGATCTTTTGTTGCCTGGGTATAATGAGTCAGAATCTGGGGGGTGGTCTGTGTTGGGCTCTGTGCACACACTTCTGTCGGGTAGGGGTCCTGCTTGCAGTCTAGGGCTGGGCAGGGTGCTGCAGACGTATCCTCACATAGCAACTGTTCCAGGAGCTGCTGCCAGGGCTGAGGGAGGTGGCAGCTGCACCCCTCCTACTCTTGGTTGGCAGCTGCCAACTCAAGGACTTGGAAGATGTGGGGAAAGAAGAGCTCGGTCCTGAGACACCTCCAGAGCTAGGACCGTCTCCAGACTCATTCTGTGTCACCGTCCCATGGTTTCCTCAACCCCACCCCTACAGGTTCACAAAGGCTGAAGTGGTGGTGATGGGCGACGTGACCTACGGGGCTTGCTGTGTAGATGACTTTACTGCAAGGGCCTTGGGAGTCGACTTTCTGGTGCACTATGGCCACAGCTGTCTAGGTATGGTGGGCTGGGACACCAGAGTACTGGCAGGGAGGCAGGCTGCTGGGTAACCTTCTCTGTCATGTGCTCTTGTCCTGCTTGCAAGCCCAGAATCCCTTCTGGTTTCCAGGATGACTTCAGCCTTTCTGCTTTGCGGGTGGCTCTTTCCTCTGGATTTGGCTGCCTTGGAAATCATGCTGCTGTCTCACTGAGACTGTACTCAAACATGCAGTGCATGTTTCATGTTTTTGTTTGTTTCTGTGAGACAGTCTCACTCTGTAGCTCAGGAAGGCCTGGAACCTAACAGCTGTCCTTCTGTTTTGGCCTCCCAGCTGCTAGGATTGCAGGTGTGCGTTGCCACACCTGGCAGATGCAGGTGTTTGAAAGGAAGGCTCTTGGTGGTAGAATAGGCTGGGTACCCAGCTAAGTGATGAGGAAGAGTTCTAGGAGACTGTGACCCACCCTTCTCTCCTAATCTCCCCCAAGCCGAAGCCACTGGGACTGGGCAAGGCTCCTTGCTCCTCCTGCCTTTTAGAACAGTGTTTTGAACTCTTCTCTGTAGTTCCCATGGATACATCAGTTCAAGATTTCCGTGTGTTGTATGTCTTTGTGGATATCCGGATAGATACAGCCCACCTTCTGGACTCGGTCCGCCTCACCTTTACCCCAGGCAGCTCCCTTGCTCTGGTCAGCACCATTCAGTTTGTGTCAACCCTGCAGGTAAGTTTGCCAGCATCCCATGGGGGTAGAGAAGGTACTCCAGGGTGCTCCTGGCTCCCGTGCTTGCTGCTCTGACCTCTTCCTCTGGCCCTGAATTTCTCCCAGTGACTTATTTCCCTTTCCTCATTGTCAATACAGGCAGCTGCACAGGAGCTGCAAGCTGATTATCATGTCAGTGTCCCACAGTGCAAGCCCCTGTCCCCTGGGGAGATCCTCGGCTGCACATCCCCTCGACTGCCCAAGGAAGTAGAAGCTGTTGTGTAAGTTAGAACCCACTCAGGGAAGGAGCCTCAGGCTCCTGAGGCAGGAAAAGAGGCTGGGTCTAAAGCTCCTAACCTGTGCGCTCAAGGTCACCTTGCAAGGGGGGGGCGCAGGGGGGGACTACACTTGAGGTTTACCTGCACCTTCCTGATGTTCCATCTTCCATCCTGACGGCTATGCCTAGGGTGGAGACAGAACTCAGATGGCCTGATGGGGGGATCGGGATGGGTAGAAGTGGAGGGAATATAATTGGAGAAGATGGATGGGCACGCCCAGGCTGCAGCCCCATTAATTTAGCATCCGGACAGCTAACAAGCAGGAGCAGCGTGTCTCCTGCCGCCTAATTATTTTAGGTAATGGAAATGCTTAATGTTGTGTGAATGCAGCCAGCCTCCGAGCCGACAGCTCCTCTGGTTCTGATTCTGGTTGGGAGGGGAGTCCTTTCCTAGCTAATGGCAAGAGTGGTGGGTGGGACACTGTGGCTCAGTCCCACCCCTGAGAGCTTTGGGTGCTGGTCCCATAGGTTTTGCTACACCCGAATAGGATACTCTGCCTTTAGGCTCACTTATAGGCAGGCCTTCCGCAGGTCAGACCTGGCAGCCCTGTTCCCTGAGGGCCATTCCCCAAGTATGTGTGCCAGCATAAAGGATGCCCATCATCCGGGGCTTCAAGATGTGCAGTGAGGGCGACACTCTTGAGTGCAGGCCTCAGAAGGATGTATGGTCTGAGGGGGGGGGGGGGCTGGAGAGATGGCTCAGAGGTTAAGAGCACTGACTGCTCTTCCAGAGGTCCTGAGTTCAATTCCCAGCAACCACATGGTGGCTCACAGCTATCTATAATGAGACCTGGCACCCCCTTCTGGCTTGCAGGCACACGTGGAAGGAATGCTATACATATAATAAATAAATATAAAAAAAGAGAGAGAGAGCAGCTGCCACCGATGAATTCTCTTTTTTTATATTTTATTTATTTATTATGTATACAATATTCTGTCTGTGTGTCTGCCTGCAGGCCAGAAGAGGGCATCAGATCTTGTTTCAGATGGTTGTGAGCCACCATGTGGTTGCTGGGAATTGAACTCAGGACCTTTGGAAGAGCAGGCAATGCTCTTAACCACTGAGCCATCTCTCCAGCCCCCCCCCCCCCATGAATTCTCTTATAAGCTCTGGACTCTCCAGGTCTCAGGAAGGTACTATAAGAGAGTGCATCTCGGAGGGTATGTTCAGTGTAGCCAAGTGGGGAAGCCTGGTGTCAAATCTCAGATACATTGCTTGATACTGTGTAGCTTTGAGCAAGTGGGTTTTGTTTTATTCTTTGAGACAGGATCTCACTGTGTAGCCTTGGCTATCCTGGAATTCACTGTGTCGCCCAGGTTAGCCTCAAATTCATAGAGATCCCCCTGCCTCTCAGCCTCTCAAGTTCTGGGATTAAAGGCATGAGGCACTAGCGGGGCAGTGGGGGTACATGAGTTCAAGGCCAGCCTGGTGTATAGAGCTAGTTCCAGGACAGCCCAGGCTACACAGAGAAACCCTGTCTCAAAACAAACAAACAAAAAAGCCAAGGAAAAAAGGACATGAGTCACTGTACCTGACAAATCAGAAGACCAGGAAATAGCAGTTGTTATAACTACTGGGTCAGTGCTGATCTGGTTCTAGAGTAGCCTCTGTGTACCCTGGAACTCCTCTGCAGCCTATATACACTCAAAAATTTTCATTTGCTTTGGATTTGAAATAGGGTTTCCCTATGTAGCTTTGACTGCCCTGGAACTCACTCTGTAGACCAGGCTGACCTCAAACGCAGAGATCTGCCTTCTGCCTCTGGGTTTAAAGGCGTGCACCAATACTGTCTGGTAGACCACCACCACCCAGCTTCTTTCTCTCTTTCTCTCTCCTTCCTTCCCTCTCTCTTTATTATCTATCTATCTATCTATCTATCTATCTATCTATCTATCTATCTATTTTTTCTGAGTCAGGGTTTCTTTTCTCCTGTAGCTCTGTAGACCAGGCTGGCCTTGAACTCACAGAGATCCAGAGATCCGCCTGCCTCTGACTCCTGAGTGCTGGGATTAAAGGTGTGCACCACCACTGCCTACTCTGAACATAATTTATGTCTGTGTTGAGCTTAATAAAAGAGAAACTGTCCTTTAGCTTTCAAATTAGGCTTTCCTGAGCTCAGGTGGCCTGTCGTCAGACTTGGCACTTCCTTTACTTTTCTCTCGGAAGACTCAATGCACAGCTAGAGGTGTTTTCCAGGCGTCTAAGTCCAGCTCCTTGCTGTACATATGAGAGGCCCTAATGTGAATTGAGAACTGTCTCAGCAGCACGGGTGGCTGAGGACTCAGTCATCTGGACCTATAAGCTGGGGTACCCCTGTGCTACTCCATACCACACTTACATACTCTTTTTTTTAAAAAATATTTTATTTATTATGTATACAATATTCTGTCTGTGTGTATGCCTGCAGGCCAGAAGAGGGCACCAGACCTCATTACAGATGGTTGTGAGCCACCATGTGGTTGCTGGGAATTGAACTCAGGTCCTCTGGAAGAGCAGGCAGTGCTCTTAACCTCTGAGCCTTCTCTCCAGCCCACTTACATACTCTTTCCACCCTGCAGGTATCTTGGAGATGGCCGTTTCCATCTGGAGTCTGTCATGATTGCCAACCCTAATGTCCCTGCTTACAGGTATGGGCTGGGGAGGGCTGAACATGTGTGTCAGGGTGAGAATCTCTGCCCTGGAGGCCCTCCCTCATAGGCTATTCCACATCCCCTGTTCACTAAATGGCAGCCATCCCTGGCTGAGGCACATCTGGAATTTAGACCCCAAACTGCTCCTAAAACACTCCTTTCCTCTCCCCTGCCCTAGCTGGGAGACTGATCTCCTCAGTAACAATGTGGATTCCTGCCTGGGGCCAGATTCCTTAATTCCTTGCTTAGATCCTGTGTCGGGAACTCTCTCAGACAGTGTGACTCTGACTGTCACAGTGATCCTGGCCACCTTTCCAGGTATGACCCATATAGCAAAGTCCTCTCCAGAGAGCACTATGATCACCAGCGCATGCAAGCCATTCGCCAGAAAGCCATTGCTGCAGCACGCTCGGCCAAGTCCTGGGGCCTTATTCTGGGAACTTTGGGTCGCCAGGGTAGTCCCAAGATCCTGGAGGTGAGAGGGTTTGGCATCAGGAGGAGGGGACCGACAGGAAAGTAGCTGGAGAAATCTGTAGGCCAAGGTACCTAGCTTTGGCTGTTTCATCAGAGACTCCAATTGGGCTCCCTTCTCCCAACAGCACTTGGAATCTCGGCTCAAAGACTTGGGACTTCCCTTCGTGAGGCTTCTGCTCTCTGAGATCTTCCCCAGCAAGCTCAGTCTACTTCCTGAGGTGGATGTGTGAGTTCCCTCATCTTGCCTTTGTAGGGTGACCAGCTAAAGGGAGCTTAGAAACTAGGTTCTGCCCAGCACTGACTTAAGGCCACAGCCAATGGGGATTGCATATGTGGTCCTGAATTTTAATATTTATCAAGCACTTATCTAACAGGGCCATCCTTGACCATGAGCCACTGCTTTGTCTGATCATCAAGGTAGTCTGGTGGGTGAGTGTGAGGGTACTGTGTTCAAACTTTGGTTCTAAGGGTGTAACCGCCCACAGAAGAACTACCCCCAGAAGGCTCTTAGGGGCCTGGGGAGAGGCCTTATGGAGTAAAGGTCTGATAACCTGAATTTGATTCACTTAAGGTGGAGATAGGGTTGCTCTGGCTATACTGGAACTTGCTCTGTAGACCAGGCGGGCCTCGAATTCACATGTGCCACCACCGCCCCAGCCGGTGCATATGTGGAGCTCTGGTGTCCACCTTCAGGTGCTGTCCACCCTCTCTCTCTCTTTTAAATTTTCTGAGACAGGGTCTCTCACTGACCTGGAGCTTGCAATCCATCTGTCTGGGCCTCCCTAGTGCTGGGGTACAAGTGTATATGACACACACACACTTTTTTTTTTCCATTTTTTAAATGCAGTAGTTCTAGGAGTTAAGGTCAACTCCTTGGCTTACAAGGCAAGCACTTTAGAGTTACCTTCCCAACAGTATATAGTAGTACTCTTAACAACAGTGAATCAATACATACTGTTTAAAAATGTAAAAATGGTCCAAATAGTCATGTGGTACCTCAGAGAGAGGTGCTCTCCATGGCGTCTTTTTTTCCCCCCGTTTTTTGAGACAGGATTTCTCTGTGAAACAGCTCTGGCTGTCCTGGAACTCAGTCTGTAGACCAGGCTGGCCTCGAACTCACTGAGGTTGCCTGCCTCTGCCTCCCGTGCTAAGATTAAAGGCTTGGGCCACAACCACTAGGCTCCATGTCAAGTCTTCCTGACTTCTCTTCTTAGGTGGGTGCAGGTGGCATGTCCACGCCTATCCATTGACTGGGGTTCAGCCTTTTCCAAGCCACTGCTGACACCCTACGAGGTAACAACTACATTTGGAAAATCTGCTGGGGAGTGAACTTTGTACATTCTGTCAAGGGAGGCTTGTGGGATGGCTGGCATGGGTAAGCATGTTCCGAGGTTGGGCCACCATCTTGCTTCGTAGTTTTGTTGGTTTGTGTATTTAAGAACTGGCCTGCCGGGCAGTGGTAGCACATACTTTTAATTCCAACACTTGGAAGGCAAAGGCAGGAGAATCTCAGTGAGTTCGAGGCCAGCCTGATCTACAGAGCGAGTTTCAGGACAGCCGGGACTGTTATACAGAGAGACCCTGTCTCAAAAAAAACAAACAAATTGGTCTTAATACCCAGGATGGCCGAAACTGCAGTGCTGAGAGGCAAGAGCCACCACACCTGACTCTCTGTGTAAATGAGAGTCTTACCTCACATTTCCTTTTTGTAGTATATATTCTGTAATAATAGATAATACCCTTCTTAGGCTTTGGTCAGATTTACTAATGCAGAGGCCAAAAAAAACAGTATGGCTGTCATTTTCTTCCCTAGGCGGCCGTGGCCCTGAAGGACATTTCCTGGCAGCAGCCCTACCCTATGGACTTCTACGCCGGCAGCTCTTTAGGGCCATGGACAGTGAATCACGGTCGGGACCCAGGACCCCGGGGTCTTGGCCAGCTCGGCCAGCTCGGCAAGGTAGGCGGGGACCTCACCGATGGCGGAGCTGTGATCCTGCAGGCACAGCCTTGGCTTCAGGCTGCCTCCCCAGCGACGTGAGCCACGGCCGCCGCCCTGAGGACACCGGGGGAAATGCTCGGTTGCCGGGTGGAGGTCGCAGTAGTGAGACCCGGCTGTGCCGCCTCCCTCAGGTGCAGCAGGGCTCCCGAGGCCCGTCTCCAGCCCCGGCCTGTGGGGGTTGCAACTGCGCGGACCGGAAGGCTGCCCCGCTGGCTCCCTGAGGCGTCTCCAGCCGCAGGTATTTACGGCCACACCCCACCTTTTTGTCTTCCTAGCGCCCGCCCTCCGCGTCCCCGCCTTCTGGGTGTTGTCGGCTCGGGCCCCGCCCCTCGCAGGTCCCACTTCCGCCCAGTGAAGACCCGCTTCCGGTGGCTCTGCGGGATGGCGTCGCGGCAGCCCCTGAGAGTGCTGTGCCTGGCGGGCTTCCGGCAGAGCGAACGGGGCTTCCGTGAGAAGACTGGAGCGCTGAGGAAGGCGCTGCGGGGCCGCGCAGAGCTCGTGTGCCTCAGCGGGCCACATCCGGTCCCCGAGGCAGCAGCTCCCGAGGGCGCCAGGCCAGACTCCGGTGAGACAAGCCTGCTCCGGAAATGCCCCGCAACTTACCGGCCCCCTCAGCACAGCGGACCTCCGGGTTCTCACCCAGGCTCCAGCCTGCGCGCCCTGATCTTCTCCTTTATCTGTATCCAGTTCCTTCCGCGTCCCTCCCAAGCTTGCCCTCCCCTTTCTCCCCGGCCCCCTCTAATCCTGGTCCCGTGCTCTTCTCCCATCTGCTTCTAGGGCCCTGTGCTCCGGAGGAGCAGCCTCGAGGCTGGTGGTTTTCCGAACAGGAAGCAGATGTTTTCTCCGCGCTGGAAGAGCCTGCGGCGTGCAGGGGTTTGGAGGCGGCCCTGGAAACGGTGGCAAAAGCCCTGGACTCGCTAGGGCCTTTTGACGGACTTCTTGGCTTCAGCCAGGGGGCTGCACTAGCCGCTTTTGTTTGTGCCCTGGGTCAGGCAGGCGATCCCCGCTTCCCCTTGCCGCGATTTATCATACTTGTGTCGGGGTTCTGCCCCCGAGGCCTTGGCCTTAAGGAATCCATCCTACAGAGTCCCTTGTCACTACCTTCGCTTCATGTTTTTGGGGACACTGATCGAGTCATCCCTTCTCAGGAGAGTATGCAATTGGCTAGCCGATTTCTTGGAGCTGTCACCCTCACCCACTCTGGCGGACACTTCATCCCAGCAGCTGCATCCCAGCGTCAGGCCTACCTCAAGTTCTTGGACCAGTTTGCAGAGTGAAGGGCCAGCAAATGTCTCCGAACTGCACCCTCTTGCTCTAGCAGCTGCTGTCTCGTGCCCTCCTGTTCTTAGCATGCTGGAATCTCCACCGTGGCACTC
The DNA here is from genome assembly GCF_037038515.1 of Microtus pennsylvanicus. Classification (NCBI taxonomy): domain Eukaryota; kingdom Metazoa; phylum Chordata; class Mammalia; order Rodentia; family Cricetidae; genus Microtus; species Microtus pennsylvanicus. Next base: position 46,246,389 of record NC_134589.1, read on the forward strand.
CTACCGTGCTTAGTTGAAAGACAGCTGTCCCTTACTGGAGCAAAGAGGAGCAGGTAGCCTTGATAAACATCAGAAGGCCCGTGAGAGGAGAGTGATGCTCAAACGGGTCGGCACCCCAATGATTGCCACACAATAAAGCGGTTTAGATTGAGGATTTTGGGGAAAGAGGACACTTTACAAGGCTCTGACTAGGTCACCTGCTTTTAGGCTTCCTAAAACCCAGTACCTGAGAATTGAGTGTTGGTTTTCTTTTGGTCCCTGGCCCTGTTCTTCCATAACTGCCCCATCCCTTCTGAACTCTGAGCTTGAAGGCTTGGATTGTACCAGGTGTTGCAGAGGCCAAAGACAGCACAGAATAAACTGCCTTTTCCTAAGGAGCCCATCTGCAGGGTTTCTGAGATTGATGTTCTTCCTAATTATCCGATGTGTTGAGAAAGCCTTGGGAAGTACAGTCAGTTCTGGGCACTTTAAGGATTACTGCCTTGCCATGTTCTTATTTCAGTGTTCACTCCAGCCACACGCTGCTCTCTGACTTATGACAGACTGCTTTTTCTAGGACATCACAGGATCCTACCTAATCCCAAGCCATTGTCCTCTCGGGAGCTTTATAACTGAGTAGAAGTTGAGGCTGGCATGGATACTCCAAGTCATCCTTGGCAGAGAAGTGGAGGGGCTGAAGAAAACAGCCTGCTCTTGCAGGGGACCCAGGTTCAGTTCCCAGCACTCACGTGTCAGCTCACAAACATCTATAACTAGTTCCAGAGGCTCTAACCCGCGGTCCCAGGCATGCACATGGTATATGTGCCCAGGGTGAGGCACATGCAGGCAGAGGTAGGATCTGACTTTGAGGGCAGCCTCGTCTCCACAGGCCAGGTGTTTCCTTCCTCCAGACTACTCAGATGTAGTCTTCTGTGGGATCAGCCAGGCCCCTGGCTTCTTTAGTCTGGAACTTAAGACTTCCACCAAAGGGGCCGTGAGATAGATGGCTCAGCAGGTAAAGGCATTGACTGCCAAAACATGAAAACAAATCCGCATACACACTGAAATCTTTTTAAAATTAAAGGGAAGGGAGCTGGAGAGATGGCTCAGCAGTTAAGAGCATTGCCTGCTCTTTCCAAAGGTCCTGAGTTCAATTCCCAGCAACCACATGGTGGCTCACAACCATCTGTAATGAGGTCTGGTGCCCTCTTCTGGCCTTCAGGCATACATGCAGAAAGAAAATTGTTTACTAAATAAATATTTAAAAAAAAATTAAATTAAAGGGAAAAAAAAGAACGGAATTATACCCGAAGGTCCAGTTTACTGGTTGTAGGGAGTTGGTCTCTGCCTTGCTGTATCTTCCAGGGGTTACTTTCCTGACAAGAAGACATTGCAACAGATGGGATTACTCCTATAAACCTATTGGCTTTGGCCCCTTACTATTTCTGCTTTTCTGAAAATGATGGATCTGCAAATCAGTACTCAGACTCCGGCAGTCCTAGGCTGCCCCCTCTAGGCGGGATTCCCTGGGGAAAAGGACCTGCACTCCTTGGGAGTCCTCTAAATAAAGATCCATGTGAATGGTCTTCAGGACCTGGCTCTATGCGGAAAAGGAGGAGAAGGTTTAGGCAGAGCCTTATTAGGTGAAGCAGAAATGCTCATGCTTGGACTAAAGATTCCTCCTGTAAATCAGAATGGTTGTCACCTCTCACCAGGCAGCCTGAACCCCTGTGAGCCACTTACATGAGGAACGTTTGTTCAATTGGAACTCTTAGAGAAAGCTAGATCTGTTTGACAGACTGCCCCGTCATTCCTGAGCTGGGTATTTGAAAACTTGGGTAGAGTTTTAAATCCCTGGTAAAATATGTAATACTAGGAAAGGGCTTCTAATGGGACTAAGAACCCTCTGCAGGGGAGAGAAAGCAGGTCCCCTGAGGAATCACTGCTGTGAAAGTTTCAATTTAGCTGTGTAGGCCTGGTGGTGCACACCTTTAATCCCAGCACTTAGGAGGCAGAGGCAGGTGGATCTCCATAAGTTTGAGGCCAGCCTGGTCTACAAAGCTAGTTACATAGAGAAGCTCTGTCTCCAAAAACAAAAGCACACTTTTTTTTTTTCAATTTATAGCCCAGGCAAATAAGGTCCAGAGGCTAGAAAATAACATCTATTGAGAAATAACTGTACCAGACAAGGGGACAAGTAGAAGCCCATCATCTCATTTATTTTTGAGACAAGGTCTCACCAGAGTTCTGGTTAGTCTTGCACTCACAGAAATCCACTTATTTCTCTCTGTCTTCCAAATGCTGGGATTCAAAAGTATCTGCCACCAAGGCTTAATTCATTTATTTTTGGTGCCTTGAACCAAACCCAGGATCTTGGGCATGCTAAGCACAGACTGTACCATGGAGCTCTGTGTTCAGCCCACCGTCTTATTGCCTAATTTTACTTTGTAATGTCATGAAGTAAGTACTGTCATTAACCTAATAACCGAATTTTACAATTGAGGAAACAGACACAAAGGCTAAGTACATTACTCAAGATTGGGTGATTCGGATCCAGAAGTTCACATTCTTGCCTGTTGCCATCACATGCCTCCCTCCCCGTTGTTTGAGACGCAGAGGATCTCACCATATTGCCCAGGCTAGCCTGGAGCTTCTGAACTCACGGGCTCACTTTCCTCAGTCTCCTGAGTAGCTGGGCCTGCATGTACTTATCACCACTGCTCCTGGCTTTGGTGGTTTCTCTGCTGTAGAAAGCAGGCAGTAACTACCACTTCACTATAGGCTAAATGCCCAACTTAGGCCTCAGCTTTCCAACCCGTAAAATAATCCTTGGGGGAAGAGGGCATGGTTTACACTAAATGCTTTCTAGGATACCAGACAATCGCAGCATTGTACAGGCAACCTTCTGCCCACGTTCTTCTGATGGGTTCAGAATGTCGCTGTAGTTTGTTTCTTCTGCCTCGATTAGATCAGAGGATTTTTAAAGCCCTGAAGACAGTACCCTAGCAGAGTCCCTCAGCAGCCCTAGCCACAGATTTGGCCTTTGTGGTACTCCTTGTCATGGCACGTTGGATACAGTACTTAGAGACCAACTGAAGGGAGAAGGGATCGGGTGAACTTGCTGTCCTGGAATTCCCTGTGTAGATCAGGCTGGCCTCAAACTCACAGAGATCCTCCTGCCTCTGCCTCCCGAGTGCTAGGATTAAAGGCATATGCCACTATCAGCCGGCAAGGATCATCTCCTGTGGTTCAGGAGAAAGTTGGGGAGACAAAGTCATAGAGAGGTTGTAGCTCTATCAGGAAATGAATTCTTTGCCCTATGCCTGCTCATCTGGGAGTTTCTGAAAGAAACGTGTGATAAATTTCCCTCTCCGGCCCCTTTAGCCCTCTGCAGGCAAACGTGTTTCCTCTTCCCTTCTTGAAGGACTTCTGGTCTCACCTGTCCTCCACACCCCCCTCCTCAGGAGATAAAAATTCTTATCTCAGAACAACCTAATTTTTTTTGCCACCAGTAGGTAGCAGATAGCTCGACTGGAAAAACCGGACTGTCACTGAGAAGGATGCTCAGACACTCCGCGGACCTGGCTTGTTTCTGTGCCTGGGTGGATGCGCAGGCAACAGCCTCATAGGCTGCCTCTCTGAGCACACCTCCTGCCACCCCCGCAGACACATCGGATGTTGCGTCGCCGCCCCGCCTCCTCTTGCTCTGCATCTGCCCAAACCCGGGCTGGCAGAACTCGGCGTGGTGGGGAGCGTGGGCGTGCTGCGGGGCGACCATGGCTGTAGACTGTTACCTCCGGTTCCCACAGTAACAATCGAAAGCCACGGTTGCCCTGGAGACGCGGGGGCGGGACTGTCAGGCTGACGTCAGCAGCGCAGGCGGCGGGGGCGGCTGGGGCTGTACGAGCGTGTGCGGGACCAGCGCCCACAGCAGCCCACGGGGACCTTGGACGGGCGGGCCCGAGGGAGGCTCCTGCGCTGCATCAGCACCGCGGACAGCGGCGCAGGGAGGCGCGGAGGGGCCCGGGGTCGGCGGTCCTGGGGCGGGGCCAGGCGTCGGTGGCCGTGACTGGAGACTGTTACTGAGGGCGGCCCGGGCAGTAAGCAGTCTAGAGCCAAGGTGCCGGCGCACTGCCCGGGCGGGGATGTCCCGTCGCCCGCGGCCGGGGCGCTGCTGCTTCTCATGTCCCCCTCCGCCCAAACACGCGGGGACAGGCACGCGACCGTTGACGTCAGAGTCCTGTGACGTCAAAGATGTCCCAGTGGGGAGGCACTTCCGGCAGTGCGGTGGTGGTGGGGGTGGAGTGGGGCGCCTGGCCGAAGCCCCGCCCCCGCCTGGTCCTGAGAGGACAGCTCCACTCGCAGAGGCGGGAAGTCCTGGGCAGTGGGACAGCCCGAAGGGACCGGACAGGACGGGGAAGGGGCGTCTGGGCAGCATGCGGGGCAGGGGTCCCGAGAGAGTCGCAGGGTCGAGGTGTGCGTCTGTCTGTCGTGGCCGCCCCGGCTCAATCAGTCGGGGCCATCTAGGCTGAGTCACCGCTCTGCGGACAGGGAGGGAATTGAGGGGGCGCGTCTCCTGGGACTCCAGCACCTTCTCCCCACTTTCTTAGAAGGATGGCGCAGGTGCCGCTCAGCTTCGGGAAATGGGGTCGGGGGGCTCGGTTCTCCGCTCCATGTTTCTCCAGAGTGTCCTGCGTCTTCATTTGGGTCCCGGCAGGTGCTGCATAGGGTTGGGTCAGCCTCCGGCCCCTGCTCCTCCAAGCTGCAAGGAACCTTCGTCCCTCCCACTCTGTCCCCTTCCTCACTCCGGAGCGACCCTCCAACCCTCCGCCCGCTGGTCCCCTCCTTGCCTTCCCATGGTATCCGTGCATCGGCCCATCTCCGACCGTCGGTGGGTCCTTACCTGGCGGGCCGCGTCGCCCCAGTGCTGGCTTGCCTCCCGCAGCCCGGCCGGCGCCGCGGCTTTTATAGGCGCGCGTAGTACTCGTGCGGCGGCTCATTCATGCGGCCGCGGCTCCTACACACTGACGCGTTGCCGACGTCAGCAGGGAATTTAGGAAACGGGAAAAGAGGCTATTTATAGTGGCAAGCGCGGGGGGGGGGCAGCGTAGGGGAAGACGGGACGAAGCGACTTGGAGTTGGGAGCGGGAGGAGGGTGTGCGCGCGGAAGCAGGATTGGGTAGGGGGAGTACGTAACCCCAGGCTTGGTCTCCAAGGGGTTAACTTTCCGGAACTGCAGGCGGCGGGCTGGAGGAGGACAGTGCAGGGAGGGTGCAGCCCCTTTGCGTATTTATTTACTCTCCCCTTTGGGCTTCGGGAGTCCTGGGGGGCTCAGTCCTCTCTCGCCTGGACCTCGGGGGTCCTCACTTGGTAGCCCCCAACCACATTCCTGGATTCCTAGAGCCGGCAGGTCTGTGACGCCGGAAGATCCCTCGCGGTGGTATCACGCCCTGTATGGTCACTGTAGCTTTCTCTTTCTCTTGGGGGGGCCAAGGAAAGGAAACCCCAGCAAGAGGCCGGGGAAGAGGGGTGGTGAAGGCTGGAAGTCTTGGAAGGTTTCTTGACTCGGCTGCAGGCGGGAAGGTACAAGTCAGATGGTGGAAACCGCAGGGAAGGTAAGGGAGTTGAGGAGCATAGCCTGGACTTCAGAAATGAGTAAAGGGTCCTCTATAAGAGAGTCTAGGAAATTGTCTGGAGCATCCACAAAGGGAAGGGCTAGCCTGACAAGTGATGGAGAGGGCAACTGGCCAGTGGCCAGCTCTGGCACCGAGAGACCACCTCAGCACTCACTGATGTAGAAGGCATAGGCAGAGCTTGTAAGAGAGGGAATGACTGCTGAGCTTGGCAGAAACCCCTTTCTAGAGGAGTGAGAACTGGCCAAACGGGCTCATGCGATGTGGGGCAGGTTCCCCAGAATAGCCCAATTCTATCTCTAGGTTCTAAATGGGGGCGGCATGTGTTCAGCAAGGGGAGAAAGCTGCACCAGGTTGACCCAGAGATAAGGCAGGAGGGAAAAGTTGAGTTAAAAGGCGGGGCATGGTGTTTAATCCCTGCGCACGGGAGACTGACGAGGCTCTGTGAGTTTGAGGCCTTCCTGTCTACATAGAAAGTTCGAGGCCAGCCATAGCTGCGTAGTAAAACCCGAGGACGTGGGCGGGAGGCGTGGGGGCATGGCGAGAGGAGCGGAGGAGTACACAGAGACGCTTGGACAGGACTCTGTGGTCCTCCCCATAGCGATGCAATGACGGCAAACAGTGGACACGTTGAACCCTGTGTTGATCAGTCAGCGGATAGACACACAGAGGCTGGGGGCTTTTTTTCAGACGCCTACGATCTAACCCCATTAAAAGGAGAAAAAACAGACATCTTGCTTGCTATTTGGGATTTGCTAAGAGCATTTCTGGTGAGCCTTCACGTCCCCAACACTCTGCTTCAGCTAGAAAGCGTATTCCTCGACCGAGAGACTGTGTCCGTTTCTCCTAGAGCTCAGAAATTGCGGAGCCGACTGTGGGTCCGCAGTGCTTGTCTCGTGCTGATGTACAAGACCGTTCGTGGAAAAGATGGATTCGGAGCACACCACAGAAACCTGGCAAAGGGCAGTCTTAACTTATTTGGACCAGAATCCTAGGCCAGGCGCAGAAGCATCCTGCCAATGAAACGCAGCCTCTAGGGGGCGCCCAAGACCTTGGTGTCTCACTGGTACAGCCAGAGGCCGTGTCGGGGCCCCGGGGCGAGTGACTCAGCCACTACCTCAAGCGGGGGCGTGGGGGCTCGAGGACAGCGTGGGGTGCGGCGAGCGCGGCCCCCACCAGTCTTGAGGCCCCGCGCGGTTGCTAAGCTCTCCAAGGCCTCTGAGAGATGAGATCCTGGGAACCTCATTGGTTACCATAGTAACTGCGCCCCAGCCTCTCCGGCTTGGCCACGGAGGAAGGCGCAGCCAATAAGAAGCTGTGGGCGGTTTGGGGGGACCCCCCCATGGTGTAGGCGGGGGTCAGGAGGTGCGGGGAGGAGGCGGAGCGTGGGCCACTGAGGCGCGGTGCTTGCAACGGTGCTGGTGCCTCCGCCCAGCTGCGCAGGGACATTTCCGGAGCACCCACGAGCCGGTGCACGGTCTCCTCCCACCTAGAAGAGGCGTCACCAACATGAATGGAGCCCTCCCTCGTATGGCGTTGTGTAGTGTAGGATCTTTTGGGAGGGGTTGGAGCTCAAGCCGCCGGCTCTCGTGATAATTCTCAAATGGTGGATTGGTGAAAAAAAAATCATTCAGGATCCTTCAAAACTGCTTAGATGAGGGATGTGGGGGTAGGGGACACGTCCCAAGGGGCTCTGTCCAGCTTTTTCCCGTCGAGGATCCTAGGTTCCTTCTGGAGACCCGTAAATTCAGGGAGGGTTCTTTGGTACACCCGCCACTCTGTTTCACAGGGGTGCTCACCGTAGCAGCCTCTGCAGTAGCCCAAGAAGTTGGGACTCCAGGAGGGGGCGGGCTGCGAGTGTCACTACTTGGACAGCGTTTGAACGTCGACGGTTAGTGATGTGCGTACTGATAACGTTCCTGAGGAGGGGATAGTGATGTTCAGAAATGCCCAATGAAAGCCCCGCTCCCCGCTCCGAACTTAGCTACCTTCATCTCATTTAGGATTTCCAAAATCGCCCTCTCACCACCTACTGTCACTAGTGTTCCAACCCCCGTCTTCCCCCCCCCCCCCGCTCCCGAAGAGAGGGCGTAGAGGCTGACCTTGAACTCCTGGTCCTCCCGCTTCCAACTCCCTGGTGCTAGCATTACAAGAGTGTGCCATCACACCCGACTTCAGAGTTCCCTTTCTGAAGACAGAACTTTTTCTGAATTGGCGCCTTATTACATAGAAATATGTACTCGGGAGCACACAGCCCAAAACTCTAAGGTTTATGGGACTCCCAGGTCCGATATCTGGGTCCCCAGGTGGGCACATCTGGAAGTGTGAACCTGCAGATCTCCAGCTCAGCTCCGCATCTGTAAGTCTCCAGCCCAGGTGTGCGCCAGAGGTCGCAGCCCGGCCAGACACATCCCGCGCGGCCGCGAGGTGGCGCCATGGCCGCGGCAGCGTCTGCCGGTTCGGGCCGCTCCAGATAAGAGTGTGCGGAAAGCGCGGTGGGGCTGAGACGCGACCAGGACGCGGGGAGGACGGACCGGCAGGACAGACCGACCGGGGGCCCGGCGGGCGGAGGGCAGCGCATTGCAGCCACGTCCCCCCTGGATCCGCCGGCAGCCGGGCCCGGGGCTTCCGACATGCCCCCCAGGTGGGTCCTCGAGTTGGCGACCGGGAGGGGCAGGCATGGGACCCGGGACAGGCTGGTCCTCGCGCGCGGGCCAGCCGGGGAGCATCCTCAGGCGCGGGCGTCCCGGGTCGCCGCAGGCGTTTAGGGCACTAAGTGTCTTCCCTAGAGGACTCGGGACGGCTGGGCCGCTGCTCGTCGACGGGTTCACAGCGGGGTCAGCGGTCCGGGGCCGGCTCTGCCCGCACATGGGCTGGGGAGGAGAGGGGAAGGCAAGGGGAGCCGGCGGGCGGGGCTGCCAGGGGCGCTGCCCTGGCACAGCTCGGCGCCTGGCAGCGGGGCGGGTGGGGCGCAGGCTAGGAGCTGCCACAGCCTCGGGGAGGGAAGCCGGGCTGGGCTGCGGCCGCAGGTAACGGGCCCGCGAGGCCCTGCGGGCCAGGCGGGGAACAGGGGCGGGCGCGCTCGCCCGCGGGCAGGGCGGCTCAAGACTAAACGTGGGTCCCTGGGGCCGCCAGGCTGCTGAAATTGGGGGCCTAGAGGAGAAACTGGGGGCTGGAAGGACTAAGGCCGGCGCGCTCCTCCCGCCCTGTCTGAAGTTGGGAAAGTTTCCCCCAAGTTTGGGGCGGCAGAGTTTCGGGGGAGACGGGGCCGAGGGGAGCTGGGGAAGAGATGTAGAGTCGAGGCCGGGGCTGGGTCGGGAACGCGGGTGGGGCGCAGGCCGGGGTCAGGGCCTCAGCCGGCTGTGCGTCGTGCCCGCCCGGGGCGCTGCCCCCTCCCTCCCCTGGGAGCTGCGTGGCTCCCCCCTCCCCCCCACCTGCTTCCTGCCTCAGCCTCCTGCCCCGATATAACGCCCTCCCCGCGCCAGGGCCCGGCCTTCGCGCTCTGCCCGCCACCGCAGCCACTGTCTCCGCTTCCCGCGCCGCGCCGGGGCGGCCTGCCCAAACGAAGGCCTGACAGCCCCCGGCCAGGGCGGCGCCTCGATGGGCATCGTGCTCCCGTCCTCCTTATCACTTCCCTTAACTGGGGCAACTTCTCTCGAGGCGGGAGTCGCTTTTTGCTCGGCTCCTTTTCTCCCCACTTGGCCAAACTTTTCGGCCCTGAATGACTTTTCCTGAAGCGGACATTTTACTTAAATCGGGTAATTGTCTCCGCAAGGGTCATTTCGCCCGAATAGTTTTCTCCCTGGAAGTTCCCAGCACCCTGCTCGAGTGCCCAGCAGCATCTGGGGCTGGGACAAATAGGCTAACCTGGCCTCCTCTCCATCCACAGCCTTTCTCGTCCTGCTCCTTCGGTCTGGGGCCAGCGGGCCTAGCTTCCTACTCCCGGAGGCCGCTGAGGCTCCTCTGTTAGTGACCAGGCCTTGGTGCTCCAGGCTCCTGCTCAGCTGAGGGGAAGGGGAAGCGGAGGGGAGCAGTGCTGGGCTGGGTGCTAGCGGCCAGGGCCCGGCCCGGCCTAGCTCTTACCCAGCTGGTGTGTGTCTCCCCCGCAGGAGAGTGTGCTGGGCAGACGATGCTGGACACGATGGAGGCGCCTGGCCACTCGAGGCAGCTACTGCTGCAGCTCAACAACCAGCGCACCAAGGGCTTCTTGTGCGACGTGATCATCGTGGTGCAGAACGCCCTCTTCCGCGCGCACAAGAACGTGCTGGCGGCCAGCAGCGCCTACCTCAAGTCCCTGGTGGTGCATGACAACCTGCTAAACCTGGACCATGACATGGTGAGCCCGGCCGTGTTCCGCCTGGTGCTGGACTTCATCTACACCGGCCGCCTGACTGACAGTATTGAGGCCGCAGCTGCAGCAGCAGTGGCCCCGGGGGCCGAGCCGAGCCTGGGCGCCGTGCTGGCCGCCGCCAGCTACCTGCAGATCCCTGACCTCGTGGCTCTGTGCAAGAAGCGCCTCAAACGCCACGGCAAGTACTGCCACCTGCGGGGAGGAGGCAGCGGCGGCGGCGGCTATGCGCCCTGTGGGCGGCCCGGCCGGGGCTTGAGGGCCGCCACGCCCGTCATCCAGGCCTGCTACTCGTCCCCGGCCGGGCCGCCGCCGCCGCCTGCTGCCGAGCCGCCGTCGGGGCCCGAGGCCGCTGTCAACACCCATTGCGCCGAGCTGTATGCCTCAGCCCCGGGCCCAGCAGCCTCACTCTGCGCCCCGGAGCTTTGTGGCCTGGATCTGTCCAAGAAGAGCCCGCCAGACTCCTCAGTCCCCGAGCGACCGCTGAGTGAGCGAGAACTGCCTCAGCGGCCGGACAGCGCTCCCGGTACGGCGTCCGCAGTCTACAAGGAGCCACCGCTCGCCTTGCCGCTGCTGCCGCCTTTGCCCTTCCAGAAGCTGGAAGAGGCCGTACCGACTCCAGACCCGTTTCGAGGAAGCGGCGGCAGTCCGGGACCCGAGCCCCCCGTCCGCCCCGACGGCCCCAGCCTCCTCTACCGCTGGATGAAGCACGAGCCAGTCCTGAGTAACTATGGCGATGATCTGGTCCGAGATCGCCGCTCCCCAGACGAGCGCCTCGAGGAACGCGGTGGGGACCCGGCAGCCTCACCCGGGGGTCCCCCGCTCGGTCTGGTGGCCCCGCCACGCTACCCAGGCACAGGCGCTGACGGAGACGACTACAAGAGCAGCAGTGAAGAGACTGGTAGCAGCGAGGACCCCAGCCCACCCAGCGGCCACCTGGATGGCTACCCGTGCCCGCACTTGGCCTATGGCGAGCCTGAGAGCTTTGGTGACAACCTGTACGTGTGCATCCCCTGTGGCAAAGGCTTCCCCAGCTCGGAGCAGCTGAATGCACACGTGGAGGCTCACGTGGAGGAAGAGGAGGCGCTGTATGGCAGGGCAGAGGCTGCTGAGGGGGCTGCTGGGGCCGCCGGCCTCGGGCCCCCCTTTGGTGGTGGTGGGGACAAGATCACTGGGCCCCCGGGCGGCCTGGGAGAGCTGCTGCGGCCGTACCGCTGCGCGTCCTGCGACAAGAGCTACAAGGACCCTGCCACGCTGAGGCAGCACGAGAAGACGCACTGGCTGACACGGCCTTATCCGTGTACCATCTGCGGGAAGAAGTTTACGCAGCGCGGAACCATGACACGCCATATGCGTAGTCACTTAGGCCTGAAGCCCTTTGCGTGCGACGCGTGCGGCATGCGCTTCACCCGTCAGTACCGCCTCACGGAGCACATGCGCATCCACTCGGGAGAGAAGCCCTACGAGTGCCAGGTGTGTGGTGGCAAGTTTGCTCAACAGCGCAACCTCATCAGCCACATGAAGATGCACGCCGTAGGTGGCGCGGCCGGAGCAGCCGGGGCGCTGGCTGGCCTCGGGGGACTACCTGGCGTCCCCGGCCCCGACGGCAAGGGCAAGCTCGATTTCCCTGAGGGTGTCTTTGCTGTGGCCCGCCTCACAGCTGAACAGCTGAGCCTGAAGCAACAGGACAAGGCAGCTGCGGCGGAGCTGCTGGCGCAGACCACGCACTTCCTGCACGACCCCAAGGTGGCGCTCGAGAGCCTCTACCCGCTGGCCAAATTCACTGCCGAGCTGGGACTCAGCCCGGATAAGGCGGCAGAGGTGCTGAGCCAGGGCGCGCACCTGGCCGCGGGACCGGACGGCCGGACCATCGACCGTTTCTCTCCCACTTAAAGCGCCCCTCGCAGGTGCGCCTGGCGCTACCCGGCGGTCCGGGGATAACTGGTAGCAGCGGCAGCGCCGCAGTGGTGGCCCCACCTTTCTACGCCTCACCTGGCCTCACTGCTTTGTGCCTTAACCCGGGGAAGTCGGTGGGGGGAAAACCCCGGGACGGGGGTGGGATAGGGGAAGGGAGATTTATATTTTTGATATCAGCTTTGACCAAAGGAGAACCCCGCCTCTCCCTGTGGTTCGTTGGCCCCCTCCCCCCGGTTCCGTGCTGCTCTTGGGGGAAGGGGGGGCCACTATTCGGACGCTCCCAGCCCTACCTCCGGCCCTTGCGACCACACCCATTCTCACTGTGAATCTCCCCGCTGGGGTAGGAGCATTGGGCACAGTTGGGGAGAGGGGAGGGGACTGAGCCGCCGGAGGGCCTCCCCGCTCCCCGGCTCCTGCCCAGCCCGGGACTGATAATGTGAAGTTCCTCATTTTGCACAAGTGGCACTAGCCCCAGGGCCAATCCTTCCCTTCCTGACCCACCAGGGTGGGCAGGTCTTGAGCCAGGGATGACAGCCCTGGCCCACCTGTCTGTTTCCGAGGTCCCCCTCCTCTTCCTGGGGCCCCATCGTATTTATTGCATGCGCCCCGGGTGGCCCCTATCCTGAGCCCAGCTTTAGCTGGGTTGGAGCGAGGTCTCCTTGGTTCCCGTTCTGTCCCTTTGTATATTCCCTTCTCTGTACACAGGCTCTCCCAGAGCCGCTTCCATTTTCTATACTCAACCAAACAGCAATAAAGCAGTAACCAAGGTCCCTAATCCTGTGCCTCTCTTCTGCCCCTGCACCAGGGTGGGTGGCAGGGCCCCAACACAGGTGTACAGGCTTGAGTCTGCCTCCCCTCCTCAGTCCCAAAAATAGACCAACAGGAGGTCAATATGTTTCACAACTAAAAATTTATTAAGGAAACAAAACCAGGGTTTCAAATGGGACAGAAAGAAGAAAGGTGTTCTCCCACTTCCCCCACCCTCAGCCAATGGCCTTCACAGCCGAGGAGAGGACCTCAAAGGGCCTGGGCCTTACAACTCAACAGACACGGTCTTCTGAGCCCTGGGCATTTGTACCCCAAAATCACTGTCCTAGGCTCTCCTGCATAGCTCTCTTCTGGTAGGACCCCGAGCCTGAAGAGGGCAGAGCACCCCTGGTGATGCACACTGCTCCTCGGAGAAGTGGGTACAGTCAGGCTGTGGGCTGTGTGATCTACTGAGATTTACTCCTCTCCAACAAAGACTGCCTTCTCCTCTGCCCTGTGCAAGACCGGAGGAATTCATTCCTGGTAGGGCACCTCCAAGTGAGGTTGTGAACAGAGGGGCACCAAGGAAAAACAAAGCAAAACCCCCAGAAGCTAAAGGAGCCCCGTGTCCCCTCTTCTGGGTAGAGAATAGGAGGATAGAGAAAGGAACTGGCCAAACACCCCAGGTTCTGGGCCCACCTCCACCAGCGGGGAAGCTTCTTAGAGGTGTAAGGAGGATTGGGAAGTAAAGGACAGTTGGGAAAGCTGTATTTGGTTCCAGTCACAGGTGTGTGTGGGGATTCGGAGCTAGAAGCCCCACAAGGAACTGAGGTGAGGAAGTTGAGGGCCCTTGGGGTGATGAAAGAGCCAACTAGAAAGGGAAGGCAAACAAAGAAGGAACAGGAAGAGTCTGAGGAAATTTCCCCAAGAGGGTGCTAGTGAGAAAGGAGGGCCAAATATTAGAAGCATATGCAGGTGGGAGGCCACTCAGGAAGCGCGGGCCCAAGACTAGATGTCCCTTCCCTCTAGACCCATGACTGCCCAAAGAGAAAACAAGGACAAAGTGCAAGGACAAAGACTGATGTGGACAGGAAGAGAAACGTGTGTGTGTGCGCGCGCGCGCGCGTACGTGCATGAGTGCGTGTAGAGTGAAGGGCTAGGGCTGCTGTTATGGACAGAACCCAGTATGGGTCCATAGGGGGCCTAAGCCTCAGGGAGACAGAGACCCCCCCAGGTACACTCTTCCTAACAGCCAAAGCCTCTCAGACATTCAGGACAGAGGTTCTGCAGACTGAGGGCTCTATCACTTCACTTGAAACTCTGGAACCTCTGCCCCATTGCCACTACAGAGTGGCTGGGTCCCTGGGTTGAGTAGGCCTCCTTCCAGCCCTGAAACCAGACGGGAAGGAGAAAGGCTGAGAGCTTGGTGGCCTATCTGGCTTGTCCACCTGTTGTCACTGTAGCCAGTCACCTCCCTGCTAAACTTGGCAGCCCAGGAGGGTCCCAGCAGCTTCCGCCTGACCCTTGGGAGGGGCTCTGTGAGGAGCGGCTCCCCCACAGCACGGCCACGGCGTGAGGTTGGAAGAGGATGGTTTATTGTCTGGGTGGACTGGTGGCTCAGGCACGTGGACATCTTCCGTGCTACACTGGACGCCTGGTGGCCTCTCAGGAATGGTTCCATGGGGGTGGGCCCCAGTGTGGCCCCCTCAGCCCACCTGTGCCCACGTAAGGAAGGCTGGGATGTCCCTCACAGGCACATTCCTTGTCAGTGCCTTCACCCGCAGGTTCCGGTCATCGGTCAGCAGCACCACTTCCCGTAGCAGGCGGATCGGTTCCTCTGTTGGCACAGAAAGCAGATGGGCTCTGCTGAGGATAAAGTGTCAAATGCCATTTCTTGTCCTGAGGGGAATGTGGTCCTGCAGGGGCAAGCCCTTTCCTTTTTCCAGAATCAGAGTATCGCTGCTGCTTAAAGGGTCAAGCTAGGCAAGAGTTGTGCTGCTGCTGTGAACGCCCACCTCCCACACAGGACTCTTGTGCCTGGTCACCGAGATCCACAGACCTGTCCTCCAGGATTCTGAACTATTAGGAAACAGCCCCTTGCCATCGATTCCTAACTGTACTGTTGGCCCCAGCCTCCCATTACCACTCCTTACAACACATTCTCTGTTTTATGTACCCAAAGGCTAAAAATCCAAAGATGAATAGTTAAGTGGGAAGAGCTTACAAATGTGGGGAAAGGGGTTAGCTCCAGGGACCTCTCAGGAGAGGTTGTGTTAAAAGGGCTTTGTGGCTATGGCTAAAGAATCTATTAAATCAGTTATCTATGTACATCTAATAGTACAGAAGGTTCAAAAGAAAAGTAGAGGCAGGACTGTCCTCCCAGATGCCTTGTAACCCAGGTAGCTCTGTGCCTTGTAGTATCCTTATGTACTTCTGTAAATACACACATTAGCATATGTATAGAGCCCCCCCACCTGTAACACTTATTAGCCACACCGTCTTGATGCATTTTACATAACTTAGAAATCAATCTGTACCAGTACAGATAGCCTTTGTCTTTAGTAAGTTTTTATAGCAGTTTTTCCCTACTTCTGACTAACGTACAGGAGAGAACTTAAACATCAATCGCTTAAGTGATACTCCAAGCCCTGGGCATGGCTGCTTGGGTGGCAGGTTTACCCCTACGTCCTGGCCTGGCATTTCCTAGTAGAGGTCTGGCAGAGAGCAAAGGCACAGGAAATGTCCTGTGGTGTTTGGGGACTGCTAGGGCTGGCGGGCTGGGGGATTGCAAACATCATGTCTGACCTGAGTAGTTCTGGGCTTGCCAGCTCCAGGCAGGGAGGCTGAGAATTGGCTTTTAGCCTAGGGAGGAATTTGGGGATGAAGAGGGAGAGGCTCATGGGGCTGATGGTGGTAAGGAAAGAGAGGAGGGAGAGGGCTGTGTACAGAAGGTGAAGAAGGTGGTCATGAATAAGGGAGTTCTAAGACCCTTCTGTTGCCTGGGCCTGGAATGTGTGTATGTGGTAGGATAGTGGTGTGGGGTGCTACATGGGGTTCCCAGCTGTTGTCTGGATCTGTCTGCAACTCTACTATTCCTGCCCTGGGCCTCAGACCAGAAGAGTCCTAGGCCTTAGGTCAGCCAGCAAAGGCCCAGCATTGCTGGCAGGGGTCTGTAGGGGTTTCTGTGGATACTTTGAGACATTTTTAACAATAAACATCCTCTGTTTTGACACTGGTAACTTCACTTTGTTAGAAACCAGAGACTGTCATCTTGTCAGGCCCCATCCGCCATAATCCACATGATTTTAAAATTCAACATCGTTTACACATAAACATTTGGTGACGGTTTCTCTGTGAATCTGACAAGTTAATCTGCTAAGAATTCACACTGACAAATGGGGTTTGATTACACCAGCCGTTGCTGATGTAATTTTGATAGAGGCGGTCCCCAGGATGGCAGTGGGTTTCTGTAGGCAGTTTGGGGGTGATGGGGGGGTGGGTGTCAGGATTAGTAGAGCCTGAGTCCAAACGCATCTGGGCTAAGAACAAAACAGTTTGGTAGCTGAGGATTACTGGAGCCATACTTTTCCACAGGATCTTTGCAATCCCGCGCCCCTCTAAGAAACTGCCCTGGGGTAAGTCACAAACTCTTCTGGCTCAGCCAGGATTCTAATTTGTCAGTTGTACATTCCAGGTCTGGCCCTCAGGGAGAGTACATGTGGTAGCCCCTCTATGGAACAGCAGTGGTGGATTACTGACTAGCTCCTGGTGCAGAAACACTGGCATGAGGGAGGGCTGTGCTAATGTGCAGGAAGGAGCAATCAGAGGACAACTCCTGGGTTAGCCAGCAAGTCAGAACTGAGGGCATGGACTTCTATTGGAGCTAGAGGAGCAAGAGAGTCAGAAAGAAAATCATGAGGCTACACAGGTATGAGCAGAGACCCATTAATGAGATTTATTAGCTCAGCACACAATACTGAGCTAGGAGAGGTTAGAATTCCCTTCCACAAGAAGAAATGTTGTAATCTTGGGAATTAGTAGCAAAGTCTTCTGTGTGTCATTGGTCCCATGGGGCTGGGCAGGACATTCAAGGCTGAGATGGTCAGACACTTGAGAGTTCTACGGTGGCCCAGAGGTGGGATTTTGTTCACCAAAACATTTTAAAACTCAGCTATGGGCTCAGTCTTTAAGTTTGTCCCTACTTCCAGCTCCAGTTAGCATATAAAATACTACAGCTCACTGCAATAGAGGTCCAGAAGAAAGGCCTATTCCTGGCTGGGGAGGACCTCCATTGCAGGCCTGATATAGGTTAACATTCAAGGGATACTCTGAAATGGCTAGAGAGGTGAGCATGGCCAAGAAAAAGTATGCCCACTAGAGGCTCTACTTCTCAGGGCAGCAGAGAGCTGGGTTCAGGAGAACATGGCCAGAACAAGCTATACTGAATCATAAGACATTCTTGCTGTCAGAAGGAACTCACTGAGGACCCAAGAAAGGAAATGGATGCAGACTGAGTGGGAATGTTCGCTGCCTAGAGCAGGACTAGCGAGGATCATCCCTAGTTGGCCCCAGATCGCCTGACATTGTTTGGGGACAAGGAATCTATGATAGGAGGTCTAACCTCTGGGAAGATGGACAAGATGGGCCTCAGGCTTGTATAGGCCCTGTATGGGCTTTGTAGGCCAAAGTCAGTAGAGGGACTCTTCTTATGAACTATGGATGGGTAGGATAAAGTAGGACAGAGGGATGGATGGTCCAAGGAGAGGCCAGACTGTACCTTTGCTAGTGGGCATGTAATCCTTAGCCTTGTCTTTGCAGTAGTGCAGGCAGCAGGAGAGGATCAAGTCATCGTTGTTACCCTGGAAGAAAACAGTGTGAAAATCACCACTGGGCAGGAGGGGGCGCCATGCAGAGGCAGAGGTACTTCCAGGGTTGTCCTAGAGGCTCATTCAGGAATGCTCTGGCTCTGCTTGGCTGAGTTTAACTGTCCTCAGTGATACAGGGAACAAGGTACTCTTCCCCTCCTGGGCCTTACCTATCCCTCGGCTGCCCAGGCTCAAAAAGCCTTCTTTCACTCCCTCCTTTCAGGAACATTTTTCCCCCACCCCCGAGACAGGGTTTCTCCGTAGCTTTGGAGCCTGTCCTGGAACTCGCTCTTATAGACCAGGCTGATCTCGAACTCACAGAGATCCGCCTGCCTCTGCCTCCCAAGTGCTGGGATTAAAGGTGTGCACCACCACCGCCGGGCCAGGAACACTTTTTATAGTGGACCATGGGCTTTCCCTGGCGGGGGGTGGTGGTGGTGGTGGTGGTGGTGGTGTCTCACCAGTTGTCCAGTGATGTCCTCACTGCGGAAGGCGATGGATTCAAGTTCATTGCCACGGCTAGTCAAGGCCCGCAGGCAAGAGTCCCGACTCTCAAATCTCCGTTCAAGGAACTCGATGGATTTTCGGGCCTTTTCTTGTACCACACGGGCATAGCCCCCAGCCCGGTGGTCTGTCTCCTGCCCTTTGGCAAGGCCATCGAGCTCATTGATCACTGATAAAACAGAGTTTACAATCAGCAATTATGCTTGCCTTCGCCTGTGGTCTCTGCCCACTTTCTCTGCCAGGCGCCTTCACAGATAATAAGAGGCCCCCTCTCCACAGGAGTTTTCCAATGAAACTATAGTAGGATAAGCCCTTGTGGGGATAAGAAAGGGCCCAAGACTTTTATTGAGCCTCAGCTCCTATCTGCTTCTTCCTCTGAGCCCCATCTTCCTCCCAGAAGGAACTTAGAAGATTTTCTGGAGTTGGCATTCCAGAGTTATAGGATTAAATTAAAAGGGTACCTTAAGAACATATTAGCAAAATGGTAAGTGAGGTGCCCCTCCTCAGCTACTTGGGTCTGAACCACAGCCATCTAAAAGGGGGCGGGGTCCTATCGTCAGTAGGAGCAGAGTACAGGGATGCCACCAAGGAAGAAGGACAGCCAGACTTACTTGCAAGGGCCCTGGTATTTCACAAAACCATAACCTTGGCACATTACCTCCTTGATACTACACGTGTGTGTGTGTGTGTGTGTGTGTGTGTGTGTGTGTGTGCTCGCGCGTGCGCATGTATGCGCGTGCCTGTCTGCTTGTCTATGTGTCTGGGACATGGCTTCATTTTCTGGTGAAGATTCTTTCCAAAATTCCAGCCAAAAGCCTGAGGTCAAGTGGGAAATATGCGCTCCTTGGGGGCTTGGGGAGAGTTTGGGGTCTGAGGCCTCTCCTTAGTATAATGATTCATAGCTTGGGGAGTCGGCATGAGCATGCTGTTCCATGGTGAGCCTGGCACTCATTGTCTGGGTATTCAGAAACATTTTCTGGAAAGGGCCCATATGGGAACACACACATACACACACACTTTTAGCATCATGAAGCTGCAAGGTCCACACAATGTGTGGCAATGGTGGATGGGTGTTATGGTACAGCAAACAGAACATCAAACAGGAAAAACTGGTATTCTATCCCAAAATCTGCTTTCCTGCTTCCAAACTAAACAGGCTTCAAAGGGGACGCTTGTTTGTGCTTCTGCACCAGGCGGGACTTCTCAATGCTGGGGTCAGACCTAAAGAGCACAGAGCAGGTTAAAGAGCACAAGACACAAGCAGGGAAGGCTGTAAGCTTAACCCTTTGTTGCTCTGGTCCTAAGGCAGGAGTCCACCAAGGAAAGGATGAGTGAACAGGAGCTCCCCTTACAGCTCTGAACACAGGGATCTGCCCAGATGACACGGGGTCAAAGCGCCTGGCCTGGGTGGCTTCAATACAGCTGTCAGTTGCTAGTACCCTTAGGGTCATTGACTTTGCTCTGAATGTATCCTCTAGGTTTTCTTATGTTTGCCCCTTTCCTACCAAATCTGGATTTCTCTATCAAAGTTAAGTTCTTTAGGGCAAAGGGTCACAGCTCTGACTTTCAGGAACAAGCACATAGTAGGGGCACAGGTAGTGTCAGTGACTGCTAGCCTAGGAAGTTATAGGTGGTACCTTCTCAGTTTGGGGAGGCAACCTTGAGATGACAGTGAACTTTCTCGGTTATACCAGTTACTGACCATCTAGCAAAAGTGACCAATCTACTTTCTTTTCCCTAACAAAAAACCTCCTGGGAGGAAAGTACTGTGATAAAGCCTGTAAGCCAGTCTACCTAGTACCCAGAAAGGCAAACAGAAAGCTCAGGGCAATGTGTAGTGCTGTTGCTCTGCCTTATGACAGTAGCTGCTCTTCTTCTGAAGTACAGCAAACCTTCTCCTAGGGCTAAGGGCCTGGGTTTAAGAGGTTCTGTCCAGGCCACATGGGGAGGGGAAGGAAGACAGGGAGGGAGGATGGCTTCAGTGCCAACATTCTCAGGTGGTGCTAACGTGTTTCCCACAACCCCCCAGGGTTCTACAGGCTCTGCAGGGGCGGATGTTTCCTGCCCTTTGTTTCCACCCCCATCTGGCACTAAGACACTTGGGACTGGGAGGGAAGGCCCAATGGAACATCTTGGCATAGATGTCAGAGGTGGCCTATCAGGCAGACTGCCAGTCTGGTGCCTTTTCCAGAGAATAGGACTCTCGAACTTGCTTCAGATGGCTGCTGAAAGAGAGGCATTAAAAATCCCGGGCTTTGCAATCATCTTACACAATCTTTGTCCCCCCCAGTACAGCCACCAGCTATAGTAGCGACATCAGCTATATTTGACAAGTATCCAGAGACCGAAGCATAATCCAAGGCTCCAATGAAGCTCCAAGAACTAAAGGCACCCAATAGTCTCCAATGAGCACTCCAACTAGGAAAAGCAGGCATGCTGGACCCTGAGATGCTTAGCCTCCACCAGTACCAATGGCCCAAGTGGTAGGAATTGAAAGGCGTGAGGAACTCTGGAGGGTTCCTGTCAGGCTGGCCTTAGGGTGACATTGGCCAGAAGAATGTTACCTCGAACCAACAGAATGATCATGAAAAGCTACAAGACAATCAGACCAAAGGCATCTAACCACTTCAAAATCCTCCCAGCCTCCCTGCCAGACCACCCAGCAGCACTGCCGTTATCTGCCAGGGCTGAGTGTTTACCAATAACGGGAACCAGCTTTGCTGTTTTACTGCAAGCTTTATAAGGAAAAAACAAGGGCTGGGCTCATGTAGCCGCTGGTTGCTGGGACACGGGAGTCCATTTGCTCAAGCAGTTTAAGCCATGGATCAGCCATAATAATTTGAACTACTCTGATTATTAAACAATTTTTCTTGCCCCATGCATTCCCTGCAAATCCTGTCTTACACATGCACAGCCAGGTCACCCTGCCTGGCTCCAGAGGGGTGTAGAGGGGGCTGCTATGCACGTGCAGGGTCTCTCTGTCCTCCCGCCCAGCTCACCAATGAGGGGCACCACCAGGATGTACTTCCTGCTCTCCAGCAGTCGAGCCAGACTGGCCAGGTGGTCAATGAAGCCGTTGGTATCTGGTACGAGGAACAAGGGTCTGATCTCCAGCTCCATCTGCCTCATCTGACTCTGATCTTCCAAAACAGCCTACAGGGACACAGAATGTGAGGGAGCAAGAGAGTGAGCAGGCGGGTGAGCCAGGGCCCTGACTCAACAGTGTGTAAGCATCCTGCCCCCACACATCTCTTCCCCCTCCAGAGGCACAGCCACCCCCCTTCAGGCCTGAGGGACAGACTCATGAGCTGAGCAAAGTAATGCAGTCAAATCAACACAGACCAAATGGCCCAGGGATGAGGTACCATAAACCTTGGCTATCACTGAAAAAGAAGCCTGATGATATCAAAAAATAATTTCTGAAAGGATCTTAAGACTAGAAATCAAGAACATAAGAAGGGAGTGAATAACTCAGCTAGGAAAGGGGCTCTACATATTTATTATACAGGCACCATGCACAAAGGTACTTCTCAATCTAACACTTAGGAATATCCATATCAGAATTCATCTTTCTTTCTCCCCCTCCATCCCATTTTAAAATGAGATAGGGGATAATGTGGTGGTGTACATCTTTAATCCCAGCACTCAGAAGGCAGAGATAGGTGGATCTCTTTGAGTTTGAGGCTAGCCTTATCTACAAAATAAGTTCCAGGACAGCCAGGGCTACACAGAGAAACCCTGTCTTGGGAAAAAAACAAACAAAAAGTAGATACACATTGCCCAGTGTGGTGGCACACACCTTTAATCCCAACACTCAGAAAGCAGGAACAGACAAATATTTGAGAGTTTCAGACCAGCTACAGCTACAGAGTAAGACCCTGTCCTTGAAAAAGATATATGGGTTGATGAGATCCAATTCCAAAAAATTACACCCGAATACATATTGTATCAGTGCTCACGCACAAACAGACGCATGCACACAAAGTATAAAAATTTTTAAAAAGTAGCTATTAGCAGAATGCTATTTATCATTTCCTGCAGCAGGGGTATAAAGATGAAGTTATGACCCAAAGAGCAACAATCAGATCACAACGGCTACCACCTTTCCTTGCCTTGCACAGTATTTCCTAAATGTGGGTCTTTTTTGCTCTCTACCTTTTCTCTTTTCTTTTCTTTTTTGAGATAAGGTCTCTCTCTATGTAGATCTGGCTGTCCTAGAACTTGATATATAGGCCTTGAACAGAGATTTGCCTGCCTCTGCCTTGCCTTCTGCTAGGATTAAAGGCACACTACCCCCAGCATTTTTTGCTCAACTTTTACCCCTTTGTCAGACTCCTGTTCTAGTAATACCATTACTGACTTCATTTTTCCTTTAAATTGACTTAAACCAGGACTTTTTGTTATATCCTAGTGCAAACTGAAATGCCATAAAAACAAACAAACAACAAAACAATCTGAAGTGTCCTACCCCATACGACTCAACAATCCTCTCCATCACTAGTAGGTCTGTGTACCAACCACCCTCACCTTTAGAAGCCCACAACCCAGGGACTGTCTGTGCTACAGCCTTTCACATCTCTGTGAACATCTGCAAAGCCCAGTGTCCTCTAGTCTGACAGTCTCATATGAGTGGCAGTGGCTTGCTGGGATAAGTTTAGGGTATATCTGTCACTACAGAATATATTCATTATTGTGCTATTTCCTCTGGGGACCATGGTCAGGAAGCAAACTGATCAGCTGGATCTATCTGCTCTGGCAGATTCTGTGTAGGGAGCTAGCCAGTACTAGTTGGAATCCAGAAAAACAAGCTGGCAAGTCCCAGTTCCCTCACTCCCTCTTATGGTCTTCTGAAACATAGCAATTGCAAGGACACAGACCCAGAAACAGAGCAGAGGAAGTATATGTGCGTGCCAACTGAGATGGGGCCCACGGTGCTGAGCCTGGCCACCAACAGTCAGCAAAAAGGCTGCCTAGGCTTCACTAACAGCGACAGTAAAACTGAAAGGGCATGCCTTCAAATGATGGGGGTGGCTTTTCGGTGACCTACCAGGGACCTTTCCCTATGAGTAAGTTGTTGCTGCCACTGCCACCACAGTTGGCGAAGACACAGGCCACGGGACTATGGCAGCATGAGAAATGTGGCTGAGAGACCCAGTCTGCTGAAACCCTCCAATTGATCTCACCTCACAAGGGGAAAGTGTCAGCCACCTTGTCAGGAGTTTTGGGTCACTGTAGTGACCCAAACACCTCCCCAGAGAGTTGCCATCAGGACAGTAACACAGTTTACTAATCTTGGCTTGGGCATTTAGAAGAACAGAAAATGGTTCTGCTTAGGTTGAGTAAATACTCTATTGTCCTTTTTCATACCGAGGAACAGCCTTTTCCCAGGCTTCGGTTCTCCATGTCACTCTACCAGAATGCTTTTCCTGGAGCTCTGTCTTTTTGGGAGAGAGGACATAACAGGCTTTGCCACATGGCTCATGAATGATAGCACACTAGCACCTGTAGTGATAGAGGTCTTAGTCTTAAGGAAGTGCCACCACATCTCTGTTTTCCTTTTTGAGAAGTAATATGCAGCCTTGGTTAGACTTCCATTAAGGAAGTCGCTGACTGTCACTTTTCACCCTGAATGAACAATGGATTCCTAAGACCTTGACCATCTCACCTGTATGCTGGTGGTAAGCAGGAAGGCCAATAGCCAGGCAGCCAAGGCAGGCTGGGTGGAGGGGCAAAGTGAATCTACCTGGTGTTTGATTACAGGACAAATGTAAAACCTAGAATAAGGCTCAGGGAGCATTAGCTTCCTTGAGTATCTGGAGTTCTGGTCCATGGTTAGAAAGGTGAACTGCCATAGTCTCTCAGAGAGGTAGCAGATGATTTCCTGGGAATGGGTCAGGGCCAAGCTGCGTGTGGTGGTCAAAGCTGAGCTGCCCTCATCCGGTCCCAGGGACGCCTGCAGACAACTTCCCCTAACCTGGCTCTGCCCAGTGAGTCACCACACAACTGCTTCCTGTTCCCCACATGCCCTCATGCAGTCTCAGGAGATTAGACAAGGTTGTTGTCTCTTCTCCTAGGGTACCAGTGGGCTTGGTGGGTGAGGGGAGTCATACCTGGGTCACAAGATTAGTTGAGCACCAATAAAAAGAATGGCAGACTCAGAAGGTTTAGGAGTCAGGCTCTATGCAATGGGTGTCTGTGTTTCCGGTCCTTTCTGAGTGGCGCTGTATGTGTTTAGCATTTGCCCTCCCAACTTTTCCAGATTTTACCCGTCAGATTCCTGGCAGCTGTGCACGGCGCCTGTGCCGGCCGTCACGTCCCATTCTGATCTCTGGGTCGCACGGTGAGAGAAGGACACAGGATGCGCAGGGAGTGAAAAAGTGATGTCGATGGGGAGAGTGCCAAGTCCCCACTCACAGCCATGGGACGCTCAGGGAGAAGGGGGAAGCACGCTGCTGTGGAGTTCAGAGGCCGGTAGTGAGATTTATTTTTGTTTGTATGAGTAAAAAGCTGCAGAAGCCTCTGGTGGGAGAGAGGGGGGTGCAACTGGAATGCTGAGATTCAGACAGATCAGCCTGGCCTGGAGTCAAATGTGCTGACCTGGAAGGAGAGTTCCACAGGAGCTCTCTAACTTTAGCTCAGCTTGGGCCACACTGGTTCTTAGACAGTGCACTGGGAACCTGAGGAAAGTGTAGGCACTCCAAAGTGGGTGTGGTAGCAGACAGGAGACCAGGAGTTCAAGATCATCCTTGGCAGGAGACCTTGCCAAAAACAAAAACAAGCAAACACATAAACAAGCCAAAAAAGACTTTTAAAAAATAAAAAAAATAGTCCAAACCAGATTTATGGCAAGAAGGACCATGTTGGCATGAAGTGTGCAAGAGAAAAGTAACTTCAGTTTGGGAAAAGTGCTAAGAATTCAGCCATCTCTGAGGGATAGGAGCTTCCTGGAGCAAACTGACAAGACAGCTGAGACAGACACGATATGCAACAGCTAAAGAAGCTGATGGGCTACATCTCTAGGAAGGTTCTTGTACAAGTTAAGTTTCCTCTACACAGTGAGCATTGTTTTATAATGCTAACCCACTGACAATTGAGACACAAAATTACAACAAACATCTGGGCAGTGGTAACCTATGCCATTAATCCCCAGTGCTCAGGAGGCAGAAGCAGGTGGATATCTGAGTTCGAGGCCAGATTGATCTACAAAGTTCTAGGACAGCCAGGGCTGGTAAAACAGAGAAACCTGTCTCTCTTCCTTCCCCTCCCTTCCCTCCCTCTCTTCTCTCCCTCCCTCCCTCCCCCCCCCCACAATACAATTGGTTGTCATAGAAGGTACATAACAGATCAAGAAGCAAGGCAGAACAGGCAGAGGCTTTCTTTCCTAAGTCTTCTTTCTACTAAGATATATACAGTGTGGCTGCTGCCTTTCTTTCAAAGGGTGATGAAATCATGTAAGCTCTGTGTTCAGAGAAATGTCATTACCAGAAATGAGAGGTTTTATAACACAGCAAACTTCTAAATTCACCTTGCACATAAGAGTGCCTGATATACATTAATAACAACAACGACAATTTCTACTCTTCCTGTATAACTCTCTTCTCTTTTTTACATTCTGTGTATCTGAGTGACCATCAAAGATATCAGTAACTGGGAATAGGGAGGGGAGGCACAGGGAGTATTTACTTTTAAAAACTTATTTTTATTGTTTTCAACTGAGTGTGTGTGTGCATGTATGCAGGTGCTTATGGGGGCCACAAGTATTGGATCCTCTGGAGCTGGAGTTAAAGGTGGTTGTGAGCCTGTGGTTGCTGGGAACTGAACTTGGGTTAAATGCTCTTAAACTGCTGAGCCATCTTTCTAGTCCCAGGACTACTTATTTCTCTTGTGAGATTACAGCCAGTTGGGTACAGTGGTATGTGCATGTAGTCCCAACTACCTGGGAGACCTAGTCAAGAAATCACACGAAGCCGGGCGGTGGTGGCGCACGCCTTTAATCCCAGCACTCGGGAGGCAGAGGCAGGCGGATCTCTGTGAGTTCGAGGCCAGCCTGGTCTACAAGAGCTAGTGCCAGGACAGGCTCCAAAGCAACAGGGAAACCCTGTCTCGAAAAACTAAAAAAAAAAAAAAAAAAAAAAAAAAGAAAGAAATCACACGAACCCATTCATGAGTTCAAGACCAGCATGAACAGCACAGTGAGACTCTCTCTTTTTGGTGTATGCATGTACACATGTGATGCACATATGTGAGTTTAGGAATACTTGTGCCCATATATGCGTGTATACAAAGTCCACAGCAAGACATTCAAGTATCTTTCTGTATGGTTTTCTACTTTGTCTGGAGACAGGGTCTCTCTGAAGTGGAAACTTGATATTTCAGGAAGGCTGGCTAGCTGGCAGACTCCCGAGGTCTACCTGATCTGACCTTGCCCCATGTTAGTGTTACATGTTAGTTTACATGGGTGCTGGAGACTCTAGCCCAGGTCCTTATGCTTGCAGAGCAAGTGTTTTACCCAGTGAGTGATCTCCGAAGCCCCGACCTTTTCTTTTTTTTTTTTTTTTTTTTGGTTGTTTGAGACAGGGTTTCCCTGTGTAACAACAGTCCTAGCTGTCCTGGAGCTAGCTCTTGTAGCCTCAAACTCACAGGGATTTGCCTGCCTCTGCCTCCCGAGTGCTGGGATTAAAGGCGTGCGCCACCAATGCCTGGCCCGACCTTGTCTTAAAAAAAAAAAAAATGATACTTCTGATTTTCATTATTTATTTTCCATACAGGGTTTCTTTGTGTAGCCTTGGGTTTCCTGGAATTAGCTGTGTAGACTAGGCTGGCCTTGAACTCAGAGCTCTGCCTGCCTCCACTTCCCCAATGCTGGGATTAAAGGCGTGCACTCCCATCACCTGGCATTATTTGTTAATTTTTAAAAGTAAAGGTTCATTTAAAAAATGTATGTTCAGGGCTAGAGAGATGGCTCAGTGGTTAAGAGTTTTGGCTGCCCTTCCAGAGGACTCAGGTTCAATTCCCAGCATCTACATGGCAGCTCACAACTGTCTGTAACTCAAGTTCTAGATCTGACATCCTCACACCAATGCACATAAAAGTTAAATTAAAAAAAAGTACAGAATAAATGGAAAGGAAGAAATTACGCTGATGTCAATTTAAAATAAAATAAAATAAAAAATGTATGTGTAGGGCTGGAGAGATGGCTCAGAGGTTAAGAGCATTGCCTGCTCTTCCAAAGGTCCTGAGTTCAATTCCCAGCAACCACATGGTGGCTCACAACCATCTGTAATGGGGTCTGGTGCCCTCTTCTGGCCTGCAGGCATACACACAGAATATTGTATACATAATAAATAAATAAATATTTTTAAAAAATGTATGTGTATATGTGTGTGCCTGCGTGAGTTTATGTACACCACATGTATGCAGGTTCCTGAAGAGGCCACACGAAGGTATCAGGATCTCTGGAACCGGAGTTAAAGGCAGTTGTGAAGTACCATAAGGGTGCTGGGAGTCAAATGCAGGTCTTATATAAGAGCAGCACTATTCCCCCACCCCGTCTCCACTGCCTTCCCCTTGAGATAGGGTTTCTCTGTGTACCCTGGCTGTCCTGGAACTTGCTCTGTAGATCAGGATGACCCAGAACTCAGAGATCTGCCTGCCTCTTCCTCAGAGTACTGGGATTAAAGGCATGTGCCACCACCCTACCCCCACCCCCGCCCCACCGAGCAGTACTCTTTCTTAATTGTTGAATAATCTTTATTTTTTGATAGGGCTTTACTAACTGCTCAGGTTTACTTAAACCTTATGATCCTCTTGCCTCAGCTTCCTGAGTAGTAGGAATTACAAATACATTCAACTGTGTCTAACAATACTACCTATTTTTCAAAACTACCTGGAGTAAAATGAAAAAAAAAGGGAAAAGAAAAAAGAGTGGTGAGAAACCAAAGAGAGCAGACAATACATTGAAGCACAGACTTTCCCCTAAAAGTTCTTAGAATCCCTTTTCTGTGTGACCAAAAGCACCACAAGGACAAACAGATGTTTAAACCAGGTGTGGACATGCTCATAATCCAGAACTGGGAATGGGAAGAGTATATGAGGACTGTTCTGAGCTTGAGACTAGACTCAAAGCAAAATACAAGTAGAAAAAAAAAGAGTGTAGTCGCTTTATTTATTTATTTTGGTCTTTCTTTCTTTCTTTCTTTTTTTTTCGAGACAGGGTTTCTCTGTAACTTTGGAGCCTGTCCTGGAACTAGCTCTGCAGACCAGGCTGGTCTCGAACTCACAGAGATCCGCCTGCCTCTGCCTCCCGAGTGCTGGGATTAAAGGTGTGCGCCACCATCACCCGGCTGCTTTTTTTTTTTTAAAGTATGATGACTTATTTGCTCGAGACCCAGTGATAGGGTCTCTGCAGAATGTGGTGGCGCATGCCTTTAATCTCAGCACTCAAAAGGCAGAGGCAGGTGGGTCTCTGCAAATTTAAGGCCAGCTTGATCTACACAGGAAATTCTAGCCTACACAGGACTAGGGACTCTGTTTCAAAATAAATAAACACAGGGTCTCTCTGTTGCTTAGGTTGGTTTTGAAATCTTGAGCTCAAGTTATTTTCCCACCTGAGCCTCTGAATAGCTGGGATTTACAGGGACATCAAGATTTAACATAAGACTCATAGGGCCTAATTATTATAGGAGCTCAATGAACTCAATCACATAGTCTCATCTTCTAAATAGTACTTTACAGAAAACCCTGCATGAATAGGCTGTGTACCATGTGTGTGTATAGTGCCTGAGAAGGTCGTAATGGGATGTCAGATCCCCTGGAACTAGAGTTACAAACAGTTGTGAACTGTCATGTGGGTACTGGCTGGAAATGGAATCTATGTCCTCTAGAAGAGCAGTTAGTGCTCTTAACTGCTCAATCACTGCTCTATACCCTGAATTTTAATATTTAATAAATAATGCTTGTTCTGAAAAAGCCAAAGAAATATATACTCTCCCTTTTTTGAGCTTGCTACAACCATCAGTTTAAAGGTGTTTCAGTCAAAGGCTTGACCATTTTGGGACTCTGGGGGATGCTTCGAGTAGCCAATGAGTTGTCAGCAGCTGGAGCCATCTGGCAGTATAGCACCTTGTTAGGCAGAGTCTGAAGTAGGCCTGGGAGGTGCCCAGTTCTGCAGAATGATGTGCTTTCCTGCTCAGGGGTGAACGTGCCCCTGGACTGGTAGTGTACTGGCTCCCACACTGTCTCCGACAGCTAGGAGCCAGGGCTGAGTGTCTGCTTTCCGCTAGCTTCCATACAGGTGTGTGTGTGGGGGGGGGGGTGCTCTGTGCATACCCCATTGTTCCACAGTGCCCTCCCTCTGGCTGGGTGGCAGTGTGAATGGACTGTGGCTATATTTAGAGTGAAACTCCTGGGGCTACCACAAAGGAGTGACTGCATCTTCAGGAGGGTGGGTGGGCGGGAAGGGGACAGGCAAGTGAAGCTATTTTCAGAACACATGTCATTGCTGGCTACAGAGCAAGACTGTGGCCATAATGCAGAGGGAAACAATAGCTGTGGCCAGAGGAAGAGCCTGTTATGTTTCAGGTGGGATGTTTGCAACTGCTCAGGAAACCTGACCCCGCCCAACAGCAGCACAAATCACAGAAGAGCCTCATGGAATCAGGGGAGGAGGTAGGAGATTCACAGGGCCAGGATCGCATGAGGTGCCAAGAGGCCATGCCTCAAGCCTGGAAAAGAATTCTCAGTGACTGCTTGGCCCTGAGTGCCTGGTTAGGACGAAACCTTTCTGACCAACTTCCCATACTAACCATGTACCTTGCTAAGGACTCTAGACATCTCCCAAGAAGGGCAGTACAAAAAAACAAAACAAAACAAACAAACAAAAAAAACAGGCAAAAAGCAGTGAGGTAGACAGGACCAGTACAGTAGGGAAGCACCATCATAGGGAACAAGGTAAAGCCTGGGCTAAGTCAGAGCGTGTGGTCTCAAAGCCCTGGGTGGGTGGACTTGGCACCCCTTACATCTAGGGCCTGCCTGGGCTCTGTAGCTCCAGCTGCACAGGCCCTGAGAGCTCCCCACACCCCTTTTCTGACCTCTAGTCGGCCCCACTCACCAGCTCCTTTGCAGTGCCGGAAGCAGGGAGGGACAGGCTGCAGAAGGAGGCCAGGCCTCACCTCCCCCATCTCCACAGATGAGCTTGAGGCCCAAGGGCCTATGTGGGAGCAGGGAAGTGGAGGTGTGGCTACAGCTCCAGATCACACTTGGACTTTATAGCCATCCTGGGGCAAGGGGGCTTTTGTTCAACCCCATCTTCATATCCCCTTCCCCAAACATGTGTGGTTCCTGTTTTGCTGCATCTGTAAAAGGCGCTGGGAGCTGGGGACTTGCCTTACACCTCTCGGTTAACACCCTGGAGACTGATGGAGTTCAGAGCAGTGTAATTTACAGCCCATCTCTCCGATCTTAATTCACTGGATGCTCCTTTCTTCCTTATTGTATTAGTGTGACCCAGGTACCTGCCAACAATAATGGTCTCTCTAGCTAGGAGCCTCTCCCCTACTCCCAGGACAATTTATACCTTTTCCTTGGGATTTTCCCCCTTAAATTAAACAAAAAGAGGAAAAATAGAGAAGGTTAACACGGGTTTGAGCACTGAGGCCCCGTGGTTCTGGGCAGGAAGCCAATGGCCTGAGGGCACACACATGTGTGTGCTCTCCCAGAAGGGCCTTCACCGGCCCTGTTTTACAGCTACCTCGGCACAGACTCCAGGGTTCACGCATATGGCCAGACAGATGTGTCTGGCTTACGTTCAAGGCTGGAAAATGAAGAATTATGGAAGTGAAGGGCCCCGGGCATTAAAGAGAAGGGGGAGGTAAAAGGGGGAATTTTTCCTCTGCTGAGAAATCCTCCTGTGGCTATGGGGCTGGAGGAAGGAGGCTGACAGGAGGCAGGGCCGCCAGCAGCAGTGCATGTGGGGCCTGTTCTTAAAGGGGCCAAAGCAACCTCCTCTGAACAGAACTGTGGGACACGATCAGTGGCTCTGGAAGTTAGGTCTACATTAGACCTCCAAATATATTGCTTGCATGGCCAAACTGGACAGTGTACTCTGGCCAAAGATGGAGCCACTACAGCACATGTTCTCACAGCATCTTTCTCCCTTTCAGGAGGGTCTCACTATGTAGTCCAACCTACATACATCAGGCTTATTGTACAGTCCAGCTCTGACATTTAATTTGTAATCTTCCTGCCTAAGCCTCTTGAGCATCAGTACATCAAGTATTACCCTGGCTTATTTGTACCTGATCATCCCAAAACAATTTTCTATTTATTTATTTGCTTGTTTATTTACTTATTATGTGTGTTGGAGTAAGTAGTTACATACATGTGTTATAGCATGTATATAAAAGTCAGAGGACAACTTTCAGGAGTCAGTTATCTCCCTCACCATAAGGGTACTGGAAACTGAATTCATATTATCATGCTTGGTGGCAAGTGCCTTTACCTGCTAAGCCATCTTGTCAGTCCTGTACTTGATCTTTTTTGTTTGTTCATTTTTTTTTTTTGAGACAGGGTTTCTCCGTAGCTTTTTTTGATTTCTGTCCTGGAACTTGCTCTTGTAGACCAGGCTGGCCTCGAACTCACAGAGATCCGCCTGCCTCTGCCTCCCGAGTGCTGGGATTAAAGGTGTGAGCCACCATCACCTGGCTCTCTGCAGCTTTTTGAAGCTTGTTCTAGAACTAGCTCTACAAACCAGGCTGGCCTCAAACTCACAGAAATCCGCCTGTCTCTGCAGAAATCCTCCTGTCTCTGCCTCCCGAAGGCTGGGATTAAAGGCCTGCGCCACCACCGCCCGGCCTTTTGTTCAGTTTTTGAGATAAAGCCTCTCTAAGTATCTCTGGCTGTCTTGGAATCTGCTTTGCAGAATAAGCTGGCTTTTGATCTGCCCGCCTGCCTTTGCCCTGAGTCCTGAGATTAAAGGCATGTGTCACCACACCCACTTAATACTTAAACTTTTAAAAGACCCCACTCACAAGCCAAGTCACTTGTTTTTTGTTTTTGGTTTTGGTTTTTCGAGACAGGGTTTCTCTGTGGTTTTGGAGCCTGTCCTGGAACTAGCTCTTGTAGACCAGGCTGGTCTCGAACTCACAGAGATCCGCCTGCCTCTGCCTCCCGAGTGCTGGGATTAAAGGCGTGCGCGACCACCGCCCGGGGCCAAGTCACAAGAAGTTTTACAACTTCTCCCAGGGCTGCGGTGGCACACACCTTTAATCTTAACTCTCAGGTGTCCTGAGTTTGAGGACAGTCTAGGAGTTCCAGGATAGCCAAGGCTATATTGAGAAATCCTGTCTTGAAACAAACAAACAAACAAACAGACTAATAGCTTCTCCACTGTATGGTCTGCCCTGAAACCTCCCCCCACATTTTTTTCATCTTAGCCATCAGGAGAATCAAGGTACAATACTACTTGCTAAACTGAGCTGATTTCTAAGATTCATAGTACGGTGGAGGAAAATGGCCACAAATAACTGTAATATGAGACATGATAACAGTACCACAAATGAAGTATAAATCAACACTGCAGGAACCCTATAGCAGAGAGATAGGTGAATTCCTCCTGGGGGAGATCAGGGAAGGCTTCACTGGGGAGAAGGAGTTTCATTGGGAAACGCAAGGAAAATAGAATTTCAACAGCTAACAGGAAATGTAGAGCAGAAAAAGAGTCATTTGTATTGAGAGACAGACTCAACAAACATGTAAAAGTGGGAAAGGGCAGTGAGGAGAGAGGAAGGTTAATAACACTATCTGGTCAGGAGCCTTAATGACCCAACAGGCACTTTATATACACTGTTGCTCATCCTGAGGAAATCTAGCAACTATGGGGGGCAGGTTCTGTGTAGAGTTCATTTTACAGATTCAGAAACAGGCTCAGAGAAATCAACCTCTTTGCCCAATGTCTAATAGCTAATAATGGCTCACAGGGAGTGTGTTAATGGGAAACAAAGTAGAAAAAACACACTGGGAGAAGACTGGAAGCCTAAAATGTCATTAGAAGGAATTAAGCTTTATTTCACTAGCCAAGCAAAGGCACTGATGATTTCTGAGCAGGGAAATGGCTCTCTGGGAAAAGAACTGAGCTTATGGTGTGGCTGGAGCCTGGTGGCTAGACTGAGTACTATGTAAGCCCAAGAGGAGCCATTTACAGTTTATAAAGTCAGTGGCATCCTCTGGATCCATACAAGGCAGGGCCCTAGTTCCTATGGTTAAACAAGTCCCTGAACTAGGGTAGCAGCAGCAATGGGACTTAGGAAAGGAGGGGGGGATGTACAGAAAATGATAAGAAATTAGACTGGGGCAGAGATGGCGCACGTCTTTAATCCCAGCAATTGGGAGGCAGAGGCAGGTGGATTTCTGTGAGTTTGAGGCCAGCCTGGTCTACAGAGCAAGTTCCAGGACAGTTAGAGCTGTTACGCTGAGAAACCCTGTCTCAAAAGAAAAAAAAAAGCCCAACAAACAAACAAACAAAAAATAAATTAATTGGATAGCAGGGGTAAAAGCTTGTGGCAAAACTTGAGATGATGTTCTACTTGCTACCATCAGTGAAGTCAACCAAAAATTTCTGTTAAATACTAATTCAGCTTGCTAGACTTAAAAACAATAGAAAGGATAGTGGAACTTAAAAGAAAAAGCTGTGAAAGGTTTTTCCCTGTCTAGCAGAGAAGACAACAGTGCACTCACTATGTTAATGGGAAGCTGGAGGAAAGAGACTTAAGGACCCAAAGCTATATAGAGGTTAACCATAATGGGGACTAAGTTTTACAGTCTTTCTTTTCTTTTCTTCCTTCCTTCCTTTCTTTGAGTGAGTTTCATATAGCTCAGGCTGGCCTTGAACTTGGTTTGTAGTTGAGGATGGCTTTGAATTTCATCCTCCACATCCCACATGCTGGAATTACAGGCTTATACTACCATGCACAGAAGGACTAAATTTGGTAAAAGCAGGTCCTAGGTGATTTTTGGCAATCATTTCTTTAACAGCTGAACTCATAGTCAGGACATTGAGGTGGTAACTATAGGTGCGACTTTTGTGAGGACTGATGATGAGAAAGAGAAGGGCAGGAGCCAGGCAGGGGTGGCGCACGCCTTTAAGCCCAGCACTCGGGAGGCAGAGGCAGGCGGATCTCTGTGAGTTCGAGGACAGCCTGGTCTACAAGAGCTAGTTCCAGGACGGGCTCCAAAGCTACAGAGAAACCCTGTCTCGAAAAACTAAAAAAAAAAGGAAAAAAAAAAAAAGAAAAAAAAAAAGGGCAGGAAGAGAAACTTGAAGATCTTGAAGATGATGCTGTTCTTTGGGCCACAAAGAGGTTTATAGCCTTTACAGAGTTTAAACAAAGAGATGGCCACATTATAACAGGCATGCATGTAGAGATATATTGCATGCTGGATCCT
This sequence comes from Microtus pennsylvanicus, assembly GCF_037038515.1. Classification (NCBI taxonomy): domain Eukaryota; kingdom Metazoa; phylum Chordata; class Mammalia; order Rodentia; family Cricetidae; genus Microtus; species Microtus pennsylvanicus. The sequence goes on from NC_134589.1 coordinate 46,280,822, forward strand.
AGTAGCAGTAGGACATGGGTATGTCTAAGAGACCAATTCCAACTATTATCATTCCTGTCCGGGGGCAAGGTGCTGAGACTAATTTCAGATAAAGGGACCACTGCAGGCTAAGCACTTTGGTGGCAGTCTCATGCAAGCCTCTCAGGACAGTACTATCACTCAGCAGATGAAGAAACAGGCTCTTCAAAGTTAGACAGTTTGCTCAGTGCAAAGGTTAGGTAAGTGTCAGCTCCCAAATTATATCAAGTTTCTTGGCTTTCTACACTAAACCATATATTTAAGAGAAAAACAGCATGTTAAGAGTGGTGATACTTGTCTCCGGAGGCACTTTGGATACAGAGGCAAATGAACTCTGTGAATTTAAGGCCATCCTGGTATGCATAGTGAGTCCCAGGCCAGTCAGGGCTACACAGTAAGACCTTATCTCAAAATGGAAAGAGGGAGACATGGGGTGGGGAAGCTAGCAGAAAGGGATGGATGGGAGACAGAAAGAGAGGGAGGAAGGAGATGAGAGGAGCATCTGAAGAGAGCCCTAAAGACATACATGCTTAGAGAGGTTTAATGATCTCTCATGCAAAAGTATATAAAGGGAGCACTCGGGAGGCAGAGGCAGGCGGATCTCTGTGAGTTCGAGACCAGCCTGGTCTACAAGAGCTAGTTCCAGGACAGGCTCCAAAACCACAGAGAAACCCTGTCTCGAAAAACAAAAACAAACAAACAAACAAAAAGTATATAAAGGAAGCATAACTTCCTTGGAGAAATACGTATTCAGTATAAGGAGACAGATCTGGGAGAGCTATAGAGAAAAACTTGCTGGTAATGAAGGTTTGGGCTTCCAGAAGGGCCGACAGCACGGTAACCCCTGAATGTAGATTAGGCAGTTTCTCCCTGAGAGAATGTGGAAAGTACTCTGTCCAAAAGGGGCTCTCCCATATCTTCGGAACCCAGCCTATGGCTATGGCATCTTAATCCCACAATAAGGAGTGCTCTCAATGAATAGCTACATATAGTGAAAGAGAACTCTGAGTCCCTTTAATTACATGAAAGACTGGATGTGTGGTACTGACAGAGTCTCACAGGAGAAGTGACGCTCATCAGACACTGACAAGACCCTGCCCTGCCTTAGCACTCACAATTTGAGTGCAGAGATGGAGTATAACAACAGATGCCCTGCCACTCCCTGCTCACCTCATTTCATGGTTTGTAGGCCACACCCTCAATGGGAATCAGTTTCTCCAGTTAGACTCACCTGGATCTTTTCCTGGCGTCGCTGTTGCTCAGCTATCTTCCTCGCTAGCGCCAGCTTCTTGGCCCGAAGTTCCCTGATATCATCTTCGCCCCCACTGCCTTCAGCCTCTGAATCTTCCTCAAAGTCTTCAATTACCACATCTTCTTCCTTGGGGTAAAGCAAAGGAACAGACAAAGGAAAAGAGGAGACTGTGAGTCACGGATGTTAATGGGTCCACTCTATTCCTTTAGCCCATCCTATGTTGATGGGGCGCACTCCTTGCCAAGGGTTCCCTAAAATATGTTGGCAGAAGCTGTCATTCTTTCCCTTAAATTGCACGCTTAAATGGTACAGCTTTTTCTTACACTCATACGTACGACACTCATAACCATGTATGTTCACATGCATGCTTGTGTTCACACTCCTGTGTTTTCCCTTGTACATACTCAAACACAAACTTTGGACTTATTTTCATTTTGAAATTATAAATGATTCAAAAGATAAATGATAGAGAAAGTTGAACTGCCTAATTTAAATCTAATTCATGCTAATAATCTGATAAGAATCAACTCTGACCAACATCTGGGAGCTAGGAGAGCAAGGAAGTTCCCTTGCCCCAGACAGCATCAAGAGCAGATGCTGTAGCTCTATAGACCTAGCCCTGATTTCTTTTTAAGACCACAGCCTGGTGATGTGGGGATTTCTGGGCCCCATTAAAAAATTCACATAACATGGCCTTGCTTAGCTGCCCTTCAAGGGCCTAGGCAGAGTAAGAAGGAGGTGGCTGGCTAGCTTAAGGAGCCTCCTTGCCAGGCTGATGGAGCCTTCCCCAGGGATGGCACTTCCTCACTTGCAGACTCAGTTCTCAGCAGTCACTGCTCTCCGGGTGGTCCTAGCTCCATTCCTCACTCTCTTACTTTTGGCCTTGGTCAGGAGAGAACATACAGCTGCCTCCTTGACGGATGGGGCTAGTAGGGGAAATAGGGAGTGATTCAGTAGGAGAAAAAAGATTCCTGCAATTCTAACAGGATGATAGTGATGCCTACCCTGACAGCTACTAGCTACTCAGTGCTTTTTATGGGCTATGTTAAGGGCTATGTGTTTTTCATACATTAACTCTTTTAATTCTCACATTTCTTCTTTTTTCTTTCTTTTCTTTTCTTTTTTTTGTGTGTGTGTGTTTTCAAGACAGGGTTTCTCTGTATAACAGTCCTGGCTGCCCTACAACTCACTCTGTAGACCAGGTTGGCCTCAAACTCACAGAGATCCGCCTGCCTCTGCTTTCTGAGTACAGGGATTAAAGATATAAACCACTGGGCTGGAGAAATGGCTCAGTGGTTAAGAGCACTGCCTGCTCTTCCAAAGGTCCTGAGTTCAATTCCCGACAACCACATGGTGGCCCACAACCCATCTGTAATGAGAGCTGATGCCCTCTTCTGGCCTGCAGGCATACATGCAGACAGAATATTGTATACATAATAAATAAATATTTAAAAAAAGATATAAACCACCATCGTCCAACTAATTCTCACTTTTTTTTTTGGTTAAAGATTTATTTATTAGGGCTGGAGAGATGGCTCAGTGGTTAAGAGCATTGCCTGCTCTTCCAAAGGTCCTGAGTTCAATCCCCAGCAACCACATGGTGGCTCACAACCATCTGGAATGAGGTCTGGCGCCCTCTTCTGGCCTGCAGGCATACAGACAGACAGAATACTGTATACATAATAACTAAAAAATATTTTTTAAAAAAGATTTATTATTTATTATTTATTATGTATATAGTGTTAGGCCTGCACACCAGGAGAGGGCACCAGATCTCATTAAAGATGGTTGTGAGGGCCATGTGGTTGATGGGAATTGAACTCGGAACCTCTGCGAGAGCAGTCAGTAATCTTAACCTCTCAGCCATCTTCTCTCCAGTCCCTAATTCTCATAACTCTTAATTCTCATAATTTCACATAACTATTATCACTTGTGTTTTATTTATTTCTTATTTTTGGTTTTTCAAGAAAGGGCTTCTCTGTGTATCTCTGGTTGTCCTGAAACTCACTCTGTAGACCAGGCTGGCCGCAAACACAGGGATCTGCCTGCCTCTGCCTCCACAGTGCTGGGATTAAATGAGTTGCAGCATCACTGCTGGCCCATCCCTGCTTTATAAATAAAGACATTTAGAGTAAAATAGCCTGCTCAGTCACAAAGGTGGCAGCAAGCAGAGCAGGGATTTAAATTTAAGTGAATCTGACTCCCTCTGCCATAGGCTTTTACCAAGCATAATGAACAAACCTGCAGGGAGCCGGGCAGTGGGGGCACACGCCTTTAATCCCAGCACTCAGGAGGCCGAGGCAGGCGGATCTCTGTGACTTCGAGGCCAGCCTGGTCTACAAGAGCTAGTTCTAGGACAGGAACCAAAAGCTACGGAGAAACCCTGTCTCGAAAATTAAAAAAACAAAACAAAACCAAACAACAATAACAATAAAACAACAAAAACAAACAAAAAAACCCCTGCAGGGCTAGGGTTCTGAATTGAGGGCACAAGCTCAGATTCAGCCCTTAGCTTTGTCAGGCCTAGACCTATTAAGGCAGACTGGAATTCTCTTGGTGAAAAGTAGTTAATAAGTGATGAGAAGTGGGATTGTAGGGAAGCTGGGTGGTTTGGCAGTATCCTTAAACTACACATTGTCCCTTACAAAGAAAGATGACCAAGGACACCCCACCACCACCATGCACCTCTTCCAATTAGTCTGCAGCTTGGGGAGATGAGAACCGAGGATAGAATCTGTCACAGTCCTGAGAGGTCTGGGGGGGGGGGGGGTATAGTGTACTGTCCACAGGCACAGTTTATTTGTTAATACTTGGCCATGAAAAGGAAGAAGACTTCACATCCATTTCCTTGCTCACAGGGTAAACCTGGAAAGGAGCAAGTGCAACAAGATGCCTGCTGGCCCACAGAGGAAGAGTGTCTGTCCTTGCCTGCTCTGACCCTGGATGGACAGTTAGCACTGGTTTAGAGTAAGCAAGACTGAGGTCAAAGGAGGGTCAGAGAAGCTTGTCTGAGGTTTGCTCAGCTCTCATAGCAAACGAGGAAGTAAAGGGTTATGAAATTACACAGAACAGGGTAAGTAGGGTTTCCCAGGGACCACTGACATAAAGGAACCCAGGAGACTCGTGGGAAAAGGAAGAAGTGGGCAGCCTGGTGTGGGTCATGAACCTTTGCTTGGTCAATAAACCTCAGAAGGAGAGTACTGTGGCACAACTAGCTCTGGCACTAGAGGTGGCCTGTTCCTTCTAGGGTGCCTCTTTGTCTAGCGAGGCTTGTGCTGCCAGTTCTACTGTTCAGAGACATCTTTTCCAGTCATGCTGGAGAGCTGGTTTTACTCATCCTCCACTGCCGACTTTAGCCTTTCAGTGTGGGTGAGATAAAGGAAAGAAGTACGGGTATCACTGCCCTGTGTTTCCCACACTGCCCAGTGCTGCAGGAGCACTGTTCTGCCTGCTAAGGTTTGGATACCCCAATGGCTCTGACAACTCCACTCTCTCCTCCCATGCTGACAGCTCATTCTTTCCTGTATTCCCTGCCCAGGTTTCATCTGGAGAGTCTAGAATTGTGGGTTTAGCTATAGCCCTGGAACCACCTCTGCCCTGGAAGCTGAGCCCTGTGTCATCAGGCACGGGGTGGAGTTCTCCAGCTATCCTAATGAAGTCAGGCCAAGACTGCTTCTCTGAAGACTCTGTTCCAAAGGTGGCCACTCTATCACTGCCTGAGATCCTAAACGACAGCTTCCAGCTGACATCTGGCTTCCTTGGCCTGTTGCTGATTTCATCCCTGTACCCCGCCCTGCTCCACCGGGCGCTTGAGACTGCTGCAGGCCAAATGACTGTGCTGGCCTATGGGTGACCTGGCCTCTGGCTAGAAATGCTTCCGTCTCTTCCCTCCATCCCATGTTTCTTTCTACCTAAGGCCCCTGTCTTTAATACTATGGGGTAAAAAAGACGAAAAGAGCCAACCTTGAGGCAAAAGTGAGATGTGTATATGTACCCAGACAGTTACCCACACCCAGACAAACAGTAAGGAGGCTGACAGTGATGCTAAATGCACACATGCTCCATTTCCACCACACAGTCACATTTACTCAGAACCCACAGACCGCAGGAAAGCTGGCAGCAATGTTCATTTAAGTTGACACCCAAACTGGGCACATATAGATGACCATCAAAGATCATCCACAGAAAGACATATATCATACTAGGGCAACTGCCAAGGAGGCCTGCAGGGGTCGGTATATAGGTAAGCATAGCATAGTATGTCCATACACACAGACACACACACAGACAGACTCACACAGACAGACAGACAGACACACACACACTAGTCTGGAGTGAAGCAAGGGCTACAGGAAAAACCAAGGGCAAACAAACAAGAGGAGAATTCCTTAATCACATCAGGATGTGCAGGAGGGAGGGAGTAAGGGAGGGAGAGCAAGCCGGGGGAGGGGTGATTTTCCACATGGGGCCAGCAATGTCAGCTCTTCCTGTATGTTAGCCCTGGGCCCATGAGCCGGAGGCTGGAGTTCAGGCCTGTGCAGTGCTGAGCTCCACACATCTATAAACTTGATCCTCAGCCTGAACCCTAACACCCCTTTTCTCTCTACTGCCTCCTAAGCCTCCAGAGCTAAACATTATTAAACTCTTTCCTCCAATGTAACATTAAAAAGAAGCATCTGGAACTCGTAGATAGAGGCATTGGGGTAGACTGGCAGGAAGGGGCACCAACAGAGTGCACTCTTGAGAATGGCTGTCATGTCAACAGACACTGAACTAAGAGGTTATAAATAACCCCAAGGAGAAGCTCCAGCCTAGGCATCGGGGCCTGGGGGAAGGGGAGCCTTCCCTATGCCATAGTGGGCTCTTCCCGCATAGTACCTCATCTTCCAGTTGTTTTCCCTCTTGGCTTCCCATTTCCTTTCCCATGGTGTCTGGGACGGGTGCCACTGACACATATTTTCCACCCTTGAATGCCAGCAGAGGCTCTTCTTGTCCACAAAGGGCTTCCAGAAAATACTTCAGCACTGTGACCCTTTTGCAGTCAGCTGCAATAACCTACAGGGCGAGAGGGAGAGAAGAAAAACAGCATTTTCTGAGAGGGAGGATGAAGATGAAAGACAATGTTAGCTGCAGGGCACACGAGAATTGTGTCAAAGTTACTGGGGAGGGAGGTAGTATGAGCAACAAGAGTGTGCGTGTGTATGGAAGCAGGCAAGGACCAAGGTCTTCCGAAGGAAGGAAGTCACCAGGGCCTTGCTTAGGTCATCCCTGGGGCAGCAGACAACCTCAAGACCAATGCCAGGTGCCCCCAGGGCTTGTGCTTTTCTTTTACTAAAGACATTATGAAAAAAACAAAAACCAGAAAGCAATTTCTTCCAAGTTTGGAACAGTAGTAACAGGATGGGAAAAGGACTGCTGCAGGCTGGCTGCCACAGACATGGCTTTCTAGTACCCTTGGTGCCCTCTCTCCTGACTCCCTGCAGGACAACTTGCAGCTCAAAGATAAGTTTTCTTGACTGTTTCATCTTAGCCAAGTGATTCTAAACTCACTTGGATGGAAGCTGCCTCACCTAAGAACTGGGCAGGAAATTATCAGAAGACTGGGCAGAGCAGGTGAGTTCACCAAAGTTCTGCCCTCCAGGGTGCACATGAGTGGCTCCCATGTTGCTCCAGCTGCACATATGACAGTGCTGTCAGAGAAGCTATAGTTGATTTAGCTGAGATTGCCTTATTATCCTGAACAACTGTCAGATTTGTAAAGGTCCCAGATGAAGAAGTGTCCACAGTCACCTAGACTGGAATCCTCCCTACAAGGCTGTTCTGTCTTGCTATTGGTGGCCCCTTTCTCTTACTCTCTGGCTTCTGAGGCCCTGTTCTTGTCTACTGACTACTAGATGGTCATCAACGAAGAGGGCCTGGCTTGATGTGCATCTAAGTAGCAGAGGGCCATGTCTACACCATAATGGTCAGATACAACACAGAGGACAGCCCTTTCACCATCAGTGATTCCAAGACACACTAAACGACCGAGACCCATTTTAAAACTTTATTTTATGTGCTTGGGTATTTTGCCTGCATGTATGTTTGTGCAACAAATACATGCCTGGTGCACAAGGAACCCAGAAGGCAGTGTCAGATCCCCTGCAACTGGAGTTACAAATGGTTATGAGCTGCCATGTGGGTGCTGGGAATGAAACTCAGGTTCTGTGGAAGGACAGACAGTGCTCTTATCTGATGAGTCAAATCTCCAGCCCCAGCCACCCCCATACCTATTTTAAACTTCATTTCTGAATATGAACGGACAGGTGAAGGACTGTTGTGGAGCTTGGACTGTCTTGGCTCATCACCTCACTGCTGTACACACCAGCTCCTCTATTCAGAAGGCAAGCCCTCTAATGTCAAAGATTACATTTTGACCTGCTCTACAAGACCTAGTTTCAGGACAGGTTCCAAAGCTACAGAGAAATCCTGCCTCAAAAAACAAAAAACAAAACAAAACAAGAAAAGATTACATTTTGTACTTCTCATGTTTCCCTGGGAGGGTGCTGAGAATAAAGAGGCACACAACAGGATACTGGGAAAAGACTTGTAGGCACAGAGAAACTCACTGGAGACTATAGGAACAGATGATACAGGATGATCCATATCTTCTAAGGCAGGGTGAACGAGTCAACACTATGGCATGTGGCTGGTGCATGCACACCACTCATTTGTGCCACAACTTCATTCTCTGCCATCTTCTCCCCTGCCCAGATGCCACTCACCTTTGGCTATTGTCACCATAGGGTGGAATATTAGGCTAAATATCTGACCACATTCATTTAAGAGGCTTCCCTGAAGAGGCTTAGAACCTCTTGAGCTTAAGAGGCCTGATCTTGGGATACGTCCCTGAAGGTCCTGCCTTGGGCCAGGGTAGGTAACCATGGTTCCATCGTGTGTATTTAAACGTGTGATGAGGAAGGCTACAAATACAGAAGCAGGGTCTAGAAGGCATTAAAGAACAGAGCTGAAATGAGTAATAGCCTGGCAGGCAGCACGCACAGTGGCCTGCCTACATCCCCAGTCTCTCACTTGCAGAGGAAACTTCTGCATTTCCACAAGACTGCCAGTTTCCTCTCTGTGGTCTAATTTTAACCACCTTGTCGTTACAGTGTGTGTCAGCCACCTGACCCCATTATGACCTCTGACCTTATGCCCCAGCTACTGCTTGCACTATGTAGAATTATGTAATGGATCCAGGACTTTCCTTTCTGGCATGAGACTGCTGCCACTGAATGGAATGGAGGAAGTAAAGGAGTGAGGAGAGGAGAGAGAAGGAGTTTGCAATGGTCCTTGGCTCACCTGGATGGTCAAATGGCTATATGAGCCCCAGTTCAATCTGTAGCAGAAACCTGCTCAGGAGAAGACAATGTCTTATGGGTGTATGCTCAAGCAAAGAAACACCTTTGTCATTAAGGCAGGCCCTGGGTGGGTACATGGCTCAGGAAGCAGTGTGATTCCTGGCCAAGAGGGAGAAAGGCCACATGTGTGGACGTGGGACTCCTGGAGATGGGGATTTCCAGGGCACAGCAGGAGCCTGGGGTGCAGACATCCTGAGCCTGCCTGCAGCACATCCTTAGAGGTTCAGTGGGAACTATCATGAAGAAAGACAAGTGAAAAGGAACACCCACCCTGCTCCAGCTTTCATTTCTATGCCTTTTAGAATGAACCTAGTTTCCCTGCGAGTTTTGTCTGCTATGGTCATTCATCCTTGCTATTAAGGGCCATGACACTACTGTGACTGCTCAAAGAGCTCTGCTCCAATGGGGCATCTTAAGTTGGATGAAGCGGTCCAAAATGGATTCTACCTGTTTATGTAGAGACAATTCAACCATGTTTTGAAAGAGTATTTTTTTTCATTGTAATCTAACCAGCAGGGAGAACAAATAAAAGTTGGACACAGTATTCTTAGGTTTCTAAAGTACAGTGTAACAGTGAGAAATGTACTCAAGTTATTTAGTAAACTGGGAAGATGACAAGCAGAATGTGTAGAGCTTGCCCAAAGATTCAGGGAAACCTATTTCTAGCCTGCTGGGCTGGTTTGAGAGTATTCTGCCATAGAGTGGGAGGAATAAGTCTGGTAGAGAGAAAAACATAGTACTCTTGACCCTGGAGTTCTACAGGAGACTCCTGGGAATTTTTTCCACACAAAGGGACTCTAGTAGTTGAGTCAGAAAGGGACAAAACAAACAAAAAAAAGTTTAGTATGTTAAGGGATACATCAAGATGGAGAAAGCCTTTCAAACCACTTGCTTTAAAAAGCAAACTCCAAGATGATCTCTGCTCGGCAATGAAGTTTCTCGCAGGAGAGGGGTTAAAGGTTAAAGGGGTTATAGGTTCTCTGCTTAGAGAGAAGAGAGTACCAATGAAATCGATGATGTAATTGCCAAAGTAACTCCTTCATGAGCATGTATTTCCATTCTCTGTCAATGAAAAGCACAGAATGTAAATGGTATGTCCACTGCTCTTTGCTTTGGGCACTCTACATTTTTTGAGGAGAAAGCTGGAAGGACAGACTTCCTCTGGGCTGTGATGACAGGGCTGGCCTGGAGTGGGGGGAGGGCTGCTAGACGGAGAATGCCCTGGGAGGCTTCTCAGTAAACCTTTCTGGGAGCGCTTCTAGAGGAAGACTTACTCCAGAGTTAATGGACAAAATGTCTCGCATGAATCATTCCTGCTTTCAACAGAAAAATGGGGTTAGGTGAGGGAAGACCTGAGGGGGGGAAAAACAGCACCCTAAGAAAGCCCCTTTCTATCTCCTTGAAGGTTGTCTAAAGCGGCTCCCTATCAGGAGCAGGAACCTAAACCATAAGCTTCAGGGTTCCAGCTATCTATCACCCCATCAAGTCCACACACAGAGAACCCAGCAGAAAGGAAAACTGAAAGCTTGATGTGGAGAGGTGATATCACTGTCTGTTCTGTCCCAGGCTCAGTTCCTTAGAGAGAGATAATGTGAGCAGGTAATGAGGTGGGGGCAGGGGCTAAGTAAGAGGCAGGTCTGCAAAAAGCAGAAGAAATCTTTCGACTGACAAAGGAGAATGTTGGTCTACCATCTAGGGTATTTTACATGAGAAGGTGGATAAGTAAGAATGGTGAAAACTGAGTAGAGGTCCACACAGAAACAGAAAAGAGACTGATGCTACTTTATGGACGGTGGGAGAGAGCAAGAGAGAAGGGGACCAAGCACTAGGCATCACATAGTGATGTAAGCTGAGTTCCAAAATGCAACACCTCACAGCAGCCTTGGGGAAGGGAGAAAACCTGGACTAGGCAGGAAATAGGAGGAAGGGTTGGAATGCTGACATGCCTCTGGAGCAGACTGGAGAGCTCAGAGCCCACAACAGCTGGTTATTTTGCAACATTTCTTTCACTAAACTTTTGGTTTAGGGGAATCAGAACATCAGAACTTACACTACAAACCAGTTCTTTTTTCTTTTCTTTTCTTTTTTTCCCTGTTCTTAAAAGTTCAGCTTGCACATTCACTGCTCCTCTGGTAAAAACAACAACAACAAAAAACACATGGGTTTTTCCCTGCAAACTTAAGTTTACAGGTTGTTTTCTTGTTTCTCTAAATGGAGTCAATTATTCTCACATTTGTTGAAACCTTCAATCGAGCTTTATAGCTTGTTAATTTTATAAAATGTCCTTAGAGCAAATAAGATGCAGACAGAAGTGAAGTCTTGCTGAGATTATTAACAAACCTTAAAATAGACTCCAAATCTACCACTAATGCTGGTAAAATACAGGCTGCTTGGCTGGATTCTGAAGTCAATTAGCAATGGGTTAATTATCATCTTTAATAAGCCAAGCCTACAGAATTGGCTATAAGAAACTGAACTCACACTAATGTGTTTTCTTCATAGATCAGGAACTTTTAGCTATGTGGGACTCACCCTCACTAGAGACTGAGGGTGGGAAGCACACTTCTGTAGCTGCCAAGGGTGGATCAGCTTGAGGAGTCTGCCAATGAAAATTCAGATACAAGAAATAAAGAATCCCACACAGGGAATCCTCTGGAGCTAGAAGGACAGAGGAAATGGTTTATTCACATTCCTAGGGGGAGGGGCTTCCTGGCAGGGAGCAGACTCTTAGAGGCAGGAGGGAAACTGGCCACAGGATGCACATTCACTCTGAAGACAGAGGCAATATCTTAGGACCAGGAGATACACACTCATAGTCTGAGTCAGAAGAAGCAGGTATAAAATGCAGCGAGGGTCAGGGGTCAGAGGAGTAAGAGAGTAAGAAGCTGTACTTGGGCTGGGTGACCAAGATGAGATGTAGAAAAGCAGGAGTCCTGTATACCAGATATATCTCTGATGACTTGGGCATACAGTGTCCAAAAGACCAACTGAAACAGCCTCTCTTTCCTGATCCCATTTCTAGCAATATGCCAAGCACGGGCCACTTCTTGGTTACCTCTGATCCCAGTGTCTATATCTAGCCTTCCCTAGACCCTATGGTTGACCTGTATAGGCGAAGAGAGGTTCAAAAGGTCACAAGACAAAGTGCTAACAGGACTGATCAACCCACAGCAGCCACAGCATTCATGACCTGGGTCCCATCCCTATTTCTTCAGAGAAGGCAAAGTGAACTATCAAAGAGAAGCAATCAGACGCCCGTTCTCCACACACATACGTACCACATGTACACACACAGGCACGACAGCAGCAAGTCTCCTAAAGACTGACTGACAAGAAGTGGCAAACAGGGCAAACAGGGCTGGAGAGATGGCTCAGAACTTAAGAGCACTGGCTGTTCTTCTAGAGGTCCTGAGTTCAATTCCCAGCATCCACATGGTGGCTCACAACCATCTATAATGAGATCTGGTGCCCTCTCCTGGTGTGCAGGCAGAATATTGTATACACAGTAAATAAATAAATTAAAAAAAAAAAGAAGTGGTAAAGGTGAGGTGGAGGGCTGGAGAGGTGGCTCAGTGGTTAAGAGCACTAGCTGTTCTTTTTTTTTTTGGATTTTTCGAGACAGGGTTTCTCCGTAGCTTTTGGTTCCTGTCCTGGAACTAGCTCTTGTAGACCAGGCTGTCCTCGAACTCACAGAGATCCGCCTGCCTCTGCCTCCCGAGTGCTGGGATTAAAGGCGTGCGCCACCACCGCCCAGCTAGCACTAGCTGTTCTTACAGATGTCCTGAATTCAATTCCCAGTAACTACATTGCATCTCACAACCATCTATAATGAGATCTGGTGTGGACATGCAGGAAGAAGTCTATACATAATAAATAAGCCTTTAAAAAAAAAAAGGAAAAAGGGGCTGGAGAGATGGCTCAGTGGTTAAGAGCATTGCCTGCTCTTCTAAAGGTCCTGAGTTCAATTCCCAGCAACCACATGGTGGCTCACAACCATCTGTAATGAGGTCTGGTGCCCTCTTCTGGCCTGCAGGCATATACACAGACAGAATATTGTATACATAATAAAGTAAATAAATGTTTTTTTTTTGTTTTTTTTTTTTTAAAAAAAGGAGCCGGGCGATGGTGGCGCACGCCTTTAATCCCAGCACTCGGGAGGCAGAGGCAGGCGGATCTCTGTGAGTTCTAGACCAGCCTGGTCTACAGAGCTAGTTCCAGGACAGGCTCCAAAGCCACAGAGAAACCCTGTCTCGAAAAACCAAAAAAAAAAACAAAAAAAAAATAAATAAAAAAAATAAAAAAAAAAGGAAAAAAATAGGTGGGAGGATTGGGTAGTAGTAAGGTTACTGAAAATTCAAAAGGCGCGGGAGCTTGACCACTGGGAAAGAGGTACTAACTGCTGCTACTTCCTAGCTGTGCCTCTAAAGACAAGTTAATTTCTCAGAGCCTCTATTTGCTCAAACTGTTTCTGAGGTGTAGAAGATACAATGATTATCAAATAGTTAACAAGGTGCCTGGCCTTAATAAATGCATGGTTGAAGCTGGGTGTTGGTGGTGTACGCCTTTAATCCTAGCACTTGGGAGGCAGGTGGATCTCTGTGAGTTTGAAGCCAGCCTGGTCTACAAGAGCTAGTTCCAGGACAGGCTCTTAAAAACAAACAAAAAACTACAGCAAAACCCTGTCTTGAAAAACCAAAAAAAGAGTGGTTGTTATTTTCTTCGTCTCTGCTATATTCTGTTCACAGGTGCCTAGCACCATTGAGAGGTTTAGAAGCCGGACTCAGGTAAGGAGGAAACAGAGCTGGAGGACAGACCAGAATGCTCACCTGGTTATTGACACTGCTGTTAAATCTTAACTCACAATTAAGGTGCTAGACTCAGGCTTCTGAGCAGGTCGGCTGGTGGAAAGAAGGCCTGGCCTCTCTCTAGCAGTCCTTTTTCTCTTCCTGTTCTCCAAAGACCTGGACCTAACAACAGGCATAAACGCATTCTATAGGACTTTGGAGAGGACCTAAGGGCCAGGACAAGCAGGTCACTAGTAATACAAATTATCAGAAATAAAATCCCACCTTAAGTCAAAATTCTAACCCCTTACAGTGGTGTCATGGGTGGTAGATTTGCCTTAAATAAGGATCAGCAGGATCTTTGCCCCAGGTAGCCTGACAGAAAAGTAATGATGAGAAAATACCCTCTACTGAATTTTTAACCCACCTGAATTTCCTGATCTTTTCAGCTAGGTGCCTGAACTTCCCAGAGCAGAATATGGCTTGCTCTTCATGGACTTTTCCCAGGGAAAGAAACTATTCTCTCATAGCTCTGAGCTCCGCTGTTCTAGCAAGGTGTACTCTCAACAGCTAGGGCACCGCAGACGGCAGGCTATAGGCAGCAGTAGCTTGGGCTGAAGTCCAATCCTGCTTCCCCTACAGAGTGCTCTAGAGAAACCACCCACACTGGCAGGGGTTGGGGAGGAAACTGGCACTGCCAACATAAGCCTTTCAGGTCTGGCTGGCTTTAGCTGGTCTGAAACATGGACTGCAGGCAGGCTCTTGGGCCCTCAATTACTGAACCAGCAGGGGAGGCTGCAAGCTCAGGCCCTGGGGAAGAAAGTATTCTTCTGTCTTAATTTATTTGCCACACTGACAGTGAGTTCTGGGCTAGAATCAGGATCTAGTCCAATGGATCTCAACCTGTGGGTCATGACCCCTTTGGGGTGGTGGGGGGTGTCAAATGACCCTTTCACAGGGTTGCCTAAGACTATATGCATATCAGACCTTTTTTTTTTTTATTTTTGAGACAGGGTTTCTCTGTAGTTTTTGGTGCCTGTCCTGGAACTATGCATATCAGACCTTTACATTACAATTCATAACAGTAGCAAAATTACAGTTAAGAAATAGCAACAGCCGGGCGGTGGTGGCACACACTTTTAATCCCAGCACTCTGGAGGCAGAGGCAGGCGGATCTCTGTGAGTTCGAGACCAGCCTGGTCTACAGAGCTAGTTCCAGGACAGGCTCCAAAACCACAGAGAAACCCTGTCTCGAAAAACCAAAAAAAAAAAAAAAAAAAAAAAAAAAAAAAAAAAAAAAGAAATAGCAACAAAAATAATTTTATGGTTGGGGGTCACTGTAGCATGAGGAACTACACTGAGGGGTCACAGCATTAGGAGGTTGAAAACCACTGATTTAGGTGCTCTGAGTGACATTCCTACTTGCCTTCCAGATAGCTAGTAGCCCCACCCCTTTTAGGTTTGTGTTCAGGCTCCTTCACCAAACCTGTTCTTAGTTTTAGTTATTCTGGGGGCTGGAGAGATGGCTCAGTGGTCAAGAGCACTGGCTGCTCTTCCAGAGGTCCTGAGTTCAATTCCCAGCAACCACATGGTGGCTCACAACCATCTGTGATGAGATCTGGTGCCCTCTTCTGGCCTGCAGGCATACATGAAGGCAGAATGTTGTATACATAATAAATAAATTCTTTAAAAAAAAGTTTTAGTTATTCTGTGTGGAGAGATAATGTCCTTTTTGAGTCATAGACAGCATTTGACAACACAGGCAACACTCAATCAGCAAGTATTTACTAAGTGCCTATTGTATGTATAAGCATCATGGCTTGGGATCTGGGATTCAACAGAAACTACAAGGTCCCTGTTTCAGTGGGGTAATGGTCACACACATACTAGGTAAAAAAAGAGACTCAATACCTACAGCACTCAGACAGAACTCTTAGTCTTCTTTCCCCAAAGGAGGATATATGTCTTACAGATACAGAGGCCTAATACACTGCTGCTTTATGTCTTTCAGGCTGATGGTTTGTGAAAAGTCAGGACAGAGACCTTCCCTAGGTCCAGCCTTACTACAAAACAATTTCTAACCTCTTAGTGCTTCCCTAGTCTGTGCAATCATGACTTCCACATAGGTCACCACTACTGTACTTCTATTACTTCCTAACCCTTGACTCCAGGCTCCAGGCAATGACCCCTTCCTCTACTGCCATTTGCTCCCTCTGTGACTTGGCAAATTTTACAAATGATTCTCCAGGCTATAATGACTTTGCCTATGCAATCACTTCATCCCTCCATTTTCTTTTTTTTTTTTTTTTTTTTTTTTTTTGGTTTTTCGAGACAGGGTTTCTCTGTGGCTTTGGAGCCTGTCCTGGCACTAGCTCTTGTAGACCAGGCTGGTCTCGAACTCACAGAGATCCGCCTGCCTCTGCCTCCCGAGTGCTGGGATTAAAGGCGTGCGCCACCACCGCCCGGCTTCCTCCATTTTCTTTTAAGCTTGATAAAACTTCCTTCCTTCCTCTCCTCCCTTTGAGATAGACTCTATCTCAAATATAATTTGCTCTCATACACATGATCCTCCTGGCTCAGTCTCTGAAGCACCTGCTTGATTTTAAAGCCTTTCTTTGCAAGAAGCCAACTGGCCTTTATCTATCTTGCCCTGCTACACCCATAAATCTAAGTAAGGACTTATATCACAAGCCAGGAGTTATGCTAGACATCCTGAGTACCTAAAACAGAACAAAACCAACACAATCCTTGATTTCACATGACTTTCAGTCTAGTAAGGAGCCCAACAACAACTAATAAAATGTTTTGGCCTTTTTGTTACCTACAGGCCAATGCTTGCTTCTTTTTTCTGGTCCTATTTACAGTTCAGTTCTTTTTCTTTTATCTTTTCTTCTTTTCTTTTTTTCCCCAGACAGGGTCTTTCTAACTAGCCCTGGCTGTCCTGAAACTCACTATGTAGATAAGGCTGGCCCTAAACTCACAGAGATCATCAGATTGCCTCTGCCTCCCAAATGTTAGGATTAAAGGTATGCACACATGCCCAGTTCAAAATAATTTTTATTATCTAAACAGACAAGTTTTAAAAAATTCTATGCCATGGTGGTGGCACACCTTTAATCCCAGCACTCAGGAGGCAGAGGCAGGGACATCTCTGTGAGTTCCAAGACAGCCAGGTCTGTGTAGAGAGAGACTCTGAATCAACAAAACAATTTATATGCCTATTAATAAAAAATTCTGTGGGCAGTGGTGGTGCACACCTTTAATCCCAGCATTTGGGAGTCATATTTCTGTGAATTCAAGGCCAGCTTGGTCTATAGAATGAGTTCCAGGACAGCCAGAGCTAAACAGAGAAATGTTATTCTACAAACAAAACAAAACGAACAACAACAACAAAAACAACACAAATCTGTTAGATTTGCAGGCCTGACCATGCAGTATGAGGTCTGTTACCACTAGAAATATATACGAGGGCTCACTTTATAAACAGCATGGTAGTACATACTTGAAACACCAGCACTTAGGAGGCAGAAGAAGGAGGATCAATAGCTAAAGGATAGTATTAGTCAGAGCCTGTCTCCTACCAAAGAAAAAAGTGCTCATTTTCTAGAAGAATCCATTTTTGGAAATGTCTATTTCTTGTAAACCCAAATCTGCCTCCAATACATCTAAATTTTTTTCTCTGGGGTTCCATTATAAATGCTAACTTCCACCAGACTGGCCTCAAATAAAAAATTATTTGAGATCTGTTGTATTATACAATCCCGTTCCGTATCTACTTCTCACTTTAGCTGTCTCTTCAACACCCTGCTATTTCACTAAGACTAATATCCCAAATTCTTTCACTAAAATTAACTTAAAGCAAATGCCTACTTGAAAAAGTTAATTCTTTGACAAAATAAGTTGTCCTTTTATCATGTGTGCTAGATACTATCTAGTGAAAGTGATCTCTATTTGTTGCTTATTTTATTGACAATATAAATGTAGCACAGGGCATGGTGGTATAAGCCTATAAATCCCAGCACTTGGGAGGTAGAGGGAGGAGGATCAGGAGTTTAGGGCCATGGTGAACTTGAGGCTAGCATGAGATACCCGAGACTTTTATTTCCACTCTCATCCCACAAAGTCCTTAAGCCAGTGGTTCTCAACCTTCCTAATATTGTGACCCATTGATGTAGTTCCTCATGTTGTGATGACCCCCAACTATAAAATAATTTCATTCCTACTTCATAACTATAATTTTTCTACTGTTTTGAATTGTAAATATCTGATATGTAACCACAGTGTGGTCACGTCCCACAGGTTGAGAACCACTGCTAAGGCAACCTGAGAATAAAAAGAGACTACAGAGTCTGTTCCAGTGCATGTGTGCAGACATACACAAGGCAGGCAGATCAAGAGATAATTACATATCTTGATCTTTTATCTACAGTAGTCTAGAAGGTACAATATAGGAAAAAAGATTATAAATATATATTTTTATTCACAAGACTTAAATCAGTATTTTTATATCCTTAATAATGTTAAGTAATTATGCCTATTTATTAAATAACTAAAATAAATTGGTCTGACAATATAAGATTGCTGTGTTATAGAGTATTTGAGTGTTTACGGATACTTTTTTAAAATATTTATTTGTTATGTATACAATATTCTACCTATGTGTATGCCTGAAGAAGAGGGTACCAGACCTTATTATAGATGGTTGCTGGGAATTGAACTCAGGACCTTTAGGAAGAGCAGGCAATGCTCTTAACCACTGAGCCATCTCTCCAGCCCTTTACTGATACTTTTTAAGGTGTCAAGTAAACTGCTTAAAATTCCAGGTGATGGTTTATAAAGCTGGTAACTGTAACAATAAAGAATGAAGAGAATGTTAAAAAAAAAAAAAACAGACCTGTGGGCTGGAGAAATGGCTTCATGGTTAAGAGCATTTGCTGTTCTTTTTTTTTTTTTTAAGATTTATTTATTTATTATGTATACAACATTCTTTCCATGTATGCTTGCATGCCAGAAGATGGCACCAGATCTCATTATAGATGGCTGTGAGCCACCATTTGGTTGCTGGGAATTGAACTCAGGACCTCTGGAAGAGCAGTCAGTGCTCTTAACCTCTGAGCCATCTCTTCAGCCCCGCATTTGCTGTTCTTACAGAGGGCCTGGGTTCAGTTCCTAGCACTCTGATGTTGACTCACAACTGTCTGGAACTCCAGTTCGAGGGGGTCCAATTCTGATCAATTTCTCCAGGCACACAAGTGGTATACATAAATCTATGCAAGTAAAACACTCATAGACACACAAAATAAATCTTAAAAAAAAAATTAAAGTCGGTAAGCACCATATATGCCCTGGCCGCAGAGAGCATAGTACAAGTCCTTCCTTTCTTGTTCTTATCTGGATACCTAATCTTTATCTGTTTGCTTTAAAAAAATATTTATTTATAATCAGAACCTGGAAACAACCTAAATGCCCCTCGATCAAAGAACGGATAAGAAAAATGTGGTACATTTACACAATGGAGTACTACACAGCAGAAAAAAATAACAACAGCTTGAATTTTGCAGGAAAATGGATGGAGCGAGAAAACATTATTTTGAGTGAGGTAACCCAGACACAGAAAGACAATTATCACATGTACTCACTCATAGGTGGTTTTTAAACATAAAGCAAAGAAAGCCAGCCTACAAACCACAATCCCAGAGAACTTAGACAACAATGCAACACTAAGAGAGACTTACATAGATATAATCTACATGGGAAGTAGAAAAAGAGCCGGGCGGTGGTGGCGCACGCCTTTAATCCCAGCACTCGGGAGGCAGAGGCAGGCGGATCTCTGTGAGTTCAAGGCCAGCCTGGTCTACAGAGCTAGTTCCAGGACAGGCTCCAAAGCCACAGAGAAACCCTGTCTCGAAAAACTAAAAAAAAAAGAAAAAGAAAAAAGAAAAAGACAAGATCCCCTGAGTTAATTGGGAGCATGGGAACCTTGGGGGAGGATTGAAGAGGGGAAGGGAGAGGCATGGAGGAGAGCAGAGAAAAATGTAGAGCTCAATAAATATATAAAAAAAACACATTTATTTATGGTGTGTGTGTGTGTGTGTGTGTGTGTGTGTGTGTGTGTGTGTGTGTGTGTGTATGTGTAATGGTGCACAAAAGTGGAGGTGAATTTGCAGGAGTCAGTTCTCTCCTTCAATCATGCAGGTTCCAGAGATTAAACTCAGGTCGTTGGCTTTGCTGACTGCTGCCTTTCCTTGAGGAGCCATCTCCCTGGCCCTGTTTTGTTTTTGAGACAAGGTCTTGCTATAAAACACAGGCTTCAAATTCAGTGCAGGATTACAGGTGTATGCCACCACACCCAACTTTAGTTCCTTCAACAGACTAAATGACATTGCTTTTGTTCTTTAAAAAGTTGTTAAGCCTTTTAAAAGCAGCTCATAATAACTCACAGAGTTCTGTCTACTTCTGAGGGCTGAGATTAAAGATGTGCACCACCATATCTGGTTTCCCCTTTTCTTTATTATTCTGACTTTAGGACAGTATTTTAACAAGTTAACCAAGGTGTCCTTGAACCTGCTATCTAGTTTAAGGCCCTGAACTTCCAGTTCTCTTGCCTCAGCTTGCAGTGTGTGCTGCGGGCAGGTGTGGCTTACTGTCATCATGTTACTTCTACTGTAGCTAGTCGAGTATTTAGATGGAAATATATCATCTGAAAGACACTCCCTCTCAAGTTCACACCATCCATAAACTTGGCCAGTGTGTTGATACTTTTCGGTATTTTTCTCCCATTATGATGCCCTGATTTTTTCTGCTAAGATTCTTGAAGGTAGGTATGTGTATATATGTATATAAAATAAAATCCACTTGTAGTATCTAACACCCTGTGGGTGCTTTGCTAATGTGGATGACTGATCATGGCAGGCAGGTGGCAGCCTTAGGATAACTTTAGAAAGCATCAAGGAGAGGGTGCCAGCCACATTGTATAAATACAGGCACTTTGAAGTTGTAAAAAAACAGACCCCTAGGCTGACTCAGAGATGCTTCTCTACTAGGGTGCTGCTCTGCTTGTGGAGGAGACGCAGACTTGCTGAGTGATAGATACCCTCTGCCAAACAGCCTACATAGTTCCAAATGTGAAATGAGCCCTCAAGAAGCAGAACTCTCTGGGCATGTATTACCTTGTCTTTAACTGGAGGCACAATGCACTGAGACAAAAGGTGAGATTTAATGCTCTCCAGAGTACTTATGACATGCTTTTTAAAATTTTTTCCCCCTTTTCTCTTTTGGTACTGGGATTGGGATTGAATTCATGGCCACGCATATGCTAAGCATATGCTCTGCTACTATGCTAGAATTCTAGTGTTCACTGTCATGATTTGAAAAACAACCAACCAACTGAACCCCATCAGGAGAAACCCCATAACACATTTAAAAATATGGATAGAGAACTCCCTGAGATTACGGCTAGGTAGTAAGCCATTTTCTTTTATTTTTTTTAATATTTATTATGTATACAATATCCTGTCTGTGTGTATGCCTGCAGGCCAGAAGAGGGCACCAGACCTCATTACAGATGGTTGTGAGCCACCATGTGGTTGCTGGGAATTGAACTCAGGACCTTTGGAAGAGGAGGCAATGCTCTTAACCTCTGAGCCATCTCTCTAGCCCCCAGTAAGCCATTTTTAAATTGGGTTAAATGGGTGAGCATTAAGTTAGTCCTGATTCTAATGTGACCTATCATATCTTGCAATTAGAAACAAAACACAAAGTCTATCATAGTTCAAGAAAAGGCATAAACAAAGTAGCCGAGTGTGGTGGCCCATGTGCTTAGGAGGCTGACGCAGGTGGATCTCTGTGAGTTTGGGGCAAGAGAAATCTATATGGCAAGTTACAGGCCAGCCAAAGCTACAAAGTAAGACCCTATCTTTTTGTTGTGTAGTAATAAGGGTGGCGGCGGGGCTGCGTCCCCAACACCCCAGCCGCCTGCTCGGCTAGCTTATGCCCTGAAATAATTACACAGACACTGTATTCTTTTAATCACTGCTTGGCCCTTTAGCTCTAGCCCTTACTGGCTAATTCTGATATCCCGATCAACCCATCTCTAATAATCTGTGAGCACCAGTCTTACCGGGAAGATTCTAGCCTAAGTCCATCCTGGGTTGGAGCTGGGGCATGGCGTCTCTCTGAGGCATCTGCTCCGGAGAGGAGAGCTGTGGAGTCTGAGCTCACTTCCTCTTCCTCCCGGCATTCTGTTCTGTTTACTCCACCTACCTATGTCCTAACCAATAAAATGGGCCAAGGCAGGTCCTTTATTAGCCAATGACCTTCCTCCATCATTGTTGTTGTTCTTTTTTTTTTTCAAGACAGGTTTCCAGTACTCAGGAAGCAGAAGCAGGTGGATCTCTCTTAGTTGGAGGTCTACAGAGTGAGTTCCAGGACATCTAGGGCTAAACAAAAAACCCTACCTCAAACCCACCCAGCAATCACAGTAAGCACTTGTAACTGCTGAGCCCTCTCAAACTCCAGAATATATACACTATTTATTTTATTTTGCCTGTATGTACACTGGCAATGTAGACTAGACCAGACTGGCCTTGAACTCACCAAAGATCTGCCTGGATTGTGCCTCCTAAGTACTGGAAAAGGTGTGTGTAACACCATACCCAATTCATTTTATTTTTACTCATGTATGTGTAAATGAGTGAAGGTGTACTCTAATGGCAGATATCCTGGAGCTGGAGTTACATGGAATTGTAAGTCACCTTACATGGGTACTGGGAATTGAACTTGGGTCCTCTAGAAGAGCAATACCCACTCTTGACCACTTAGTCATCTCTCCACCTCCCCTTAAGAATTACTTATGAGCCGGGCGCACGCCTTTAATCCCAGCACTCCCGAGGCAGAGGCAGAGGCAGAGGCAGAGGCAGAGGCAGAGGCAGAGGCAGAGGCAGAGGCAGAGGCAGAGGCAGAGGCAGAGGCAGGCAGATCTCTGGGAGTTCAAGGCCAGCCTGGTCTACAAGAGCTAGTTCCAGGACAGGCACCAAAACTACAGAGAAACCCTGTCTCGAAAAACCAAAAATAAATAAATAAATAATTACTTACAAGGACTGGAGAGATGGCTTAGAGGTTAAGAGCATTGCCTGCTCTTCCAAAGGTCCTGAGTTCAATTCCCAGCAACCACATGGTGGCTCACAACCATCTGTAATAATCACAACCATCTGGTGCCCTCTTCTGGCCTGCAGGCACACACACAGACAGAATATTGTATACATAATAAATAAATATTAAAAAAAAAAGAATTACTTACGAGCCAGGCAGTGCTAGCACATGCCTTTAATGCCAGCACTCAGGAGGCAGAGGCACAGGGTCTTTGTGAGTTCCAGGACAGCCAGGGTTACACAGAGAAACCCTGTCTTAAAATACAAGACAGAATAAGAAATACTTTAAACCATTATTCATTTTTATCTTGTGTGTACAGTGCATGCTTGTGCATATAGAGTTTAAAGTTGATATTTCTTTTATTGTGCTTTTTCCCTCCCCCCGCCCCCCTTTTTTTTGAAAGGCAGAGTTTCTTGTTGACCACAGAGCTCAGTGACTGACTAGCTAGTTAATGACTTCTGGGGACCAACCTATCTCTGTTCTACCCCCCAGCACTAGGGTTATACATACACATCATTTGGCTTTTACATGGATGCTGAGGATCCAAATGCAGGTCTTCATGCTTGTGAGGCAGGCACTTTACAAACTCAAGCACCTTCACATTTTTTTTCTTTAAATTTTTTTTTAGACACAGTTTCTCTGTGTAACAGCCCTAGCTGTCCTGGAACTAGCTCTTGTAGAGAGCTGGCCTCAAACTCACAGAGATCCACCTGCCTCTGCCTCCTGAGTGCAGGGCCTAAAGGCGTATGCCACCACCGCCTGGATGTTGAGATTATTTTTGTATGTGTCTGTGCATGTGTGTGTAGGTGCACGTTTGTGCACATGTGTATGGAGGCCAGAGGATGATACTGGTTGTCTTCCTCAATTGCTATTCATGGTATTGTTGCTGCTGCTGCTGTTGTTGTTGTTGTTGTTGTTGGTGGTGGTGGTGGTGGTGGTGGTGTGTGTGTGTGTGTGTGTGTGTGTATACTCATGTGAAAGCCAAAGGATGACTTTGGGGGCCTTGTTCTTTCCCCCCTTTGAGATGGGATCTTTCACTGAGCCTAGAGCTAGGTTGCCCCAGCAATCCTTCTCTGTTCCCTATAGCTCTGGCTTTTTATGTGTGTCCTGGGATTCAAATCAAGTCCTTGTATTTGTGAAGCAAGTGCTCTTATCACTATACCATCTCCCTACCCTCTCTCTACCTTAATTTTTGAAACAGAGTCTTTCACTGAATACAGAATACACAGACTAGGATAGACTGGTTGAGAATAGTTGTTTTAAAGGCTAAAAGGTTAGTGAGGCATAGTGGTTTATTCTTGGAATCCCAGATCTTGGAAGGCTTGAGGCAGGATGATTACTATGGATCTGAGGCCCATCTGGACTACATAGTGAGACCTTGTCTCAAAACAAAACCAACAACAAAATAATTAAATAAATAAATAGATGTTGGAAGATTATGTGGAAATAGTCACAATGTTAATTCATCCTTCAAAATACAACTCTTTTCTAGCTAAAGTGGATGTATATAATCTTACATTATTTTCTTCTTTTTGTGGTACAGGGATGGAACCTAGATTTCAATTGTGCTAGGCAAATACTTTACCACAGATATACATGTCTACATTACTATTTTCCATTTATTATTTCTGTGTATGATGTGCGTGCGTGTGTGTTTATGCATATGCCACAATGTACATGTGGAGGTAGAGGACAAAGGAATCAATTCTTTCCTTCTCAGGTGGGATCTGGGGATTGAACTCGGTCATCAGAATTTTTTTTTTAAGATTTTTTTAAATATTTATTTATTTACTTATTATGTATACAATATTCTGTCTGTGTGTATTCCTGCAGGCCAGAAGAGAGCACCAGACCTCATTACAGATGGTTGTGAGCCACCATGTGGTTGCTGGGAATTGAACTCAGGACCTTTGGAAGAGCAGGCAATGCTCTTAACCTCTGAGCCATCTCTCCAGCCCCCTCATCAGGATTTTGTAATAAGGGTTTTATGGCTGGGCTTTTGTGCTGGCCTATACCTTATTGTTTTTGCTTTGGTTTTTTAGATAGTCTCACTATGTTGCTTAGGCTGGCCTACAGCTTTCTGTGTTGGTCTCCTGAGTAGTTGGGATTATAGGCATGTACCACTGTATTCAGTTCATAATTTGCATTTTCTTTCTTTTTGAAAATGATTTTTTTTTTGGCCTGGTGGTGGTGGTGCACGCCTTTAATCCCAGCACTTGGGAGGCAGAGGCAGGCGGATCTCTGTGAGTTCGAGGTCAGCCTGGTCTACAAGAGCTAGTTCCAGGACAGGCTCCAAAAGCTACAAAGAAACCCTGTCTCAAAAAACCAAACCTCCCCCGCCCCTAAAAAAAAAGAAAATAATTTTTTTAAAATTTTGTTTTGCTTGTATGTATGTCTCTGTGAGGGTGTTGGATCCCCCAGAACTGGATTACAGGGAGTTGTAAGCTGCCATATGGGTAGAAATTGAGCTTGGGTCCTCTGGAAGAGCAGCCAGTGCTATTTCTCCAGTTTCCCATACTTTGCATTTTTTATGGCACTTTTACAATCTTGAAAATCCTTAGCAACCTATGAAACAATTACTACACTAGATCCAGGTAACAGATATAAGGAAACTAAAATTCAGCTAAATTAAATGACATGCTCAACAAAGCTAAGATCTGAAAGCAGACATACTCAACTAACTTTGTAGTCGAAGGCTCCTGTAACCTCATAAGCTGTCTTCTTGGGTGAGTGCTACTGGGCTTCCTAAGGCACAACAACAAAATCCTGGGTGCTCCACTCGCCTTTAACAGCTATGGCTAACACTCTGTGAACAGCTAATATGTGCCAGGCAGTGAGCCAAAATATTTGCAAACTAATTCACTTAATCTCCACAACAACTTTATAAAGTAGGTACTTCATTACTTCAGTGACCCAAATGAAGACATCAAGGCACAGAGAAGTGAAGTACCTTCCTCAAGGCTATACAGCTAGTAATGAATATGATTCTGGTCTTAATTCACTATTCTAACATCCCACAGCTTTCAAGGGTCCAGAGCATTTGTATATGAAGTAGAGCTCTCACAATTTCCACAAGGGAAAAGATCTGATTCAGTATGGAAATTCACAAGAAATGGAAAGGGACAGTCTATTGTTGCTGACTTTTCCTCCCCATGGCCCTTTCCTCTATAGAAACAAGATCTAGTTATGCAGGCCTCAAATGGTCTTGGACTCAAGATCCTTCTGCCTTAGGCTCCTAAATGCTGAGACTAACTATCCCTAGCCATTGTTGCAGGTTCTTTCCTTCCTCTCCTTCCTTTTCTTTTTCTTTTCTTTTCACTCCCCCCCGCCTCTCTCTCTCTTTTCCCCCGCAAGACAGGTTTCTCTGTAGCTTTAGAGCCTATTCTGGAACTAGCTCTTGTAGACCAAGCTGGTCTCGAACTCACAGAGATCCGCCTGTATCTGTCTCCTGAGTGCTGGGATTAAAGGTGTACACCACAACCCACAGGGCTGTTTTGTTTCATTTGTTTGTTTGTTTTGTTTTTTGAGACAGGGTTTATTTGTAGCTTTAGAGCCTATCATGGAACTAGTTCTTGTACACCTGGCTGGCCATAAACTCACAGAGATCTGCCTGCCTCTGCCTCCCGAGTGCTGGGATTAAATGTCTGCGCCACCTCCCAGCCCTTCTTTCCTTTTCATGTGGTGGGCTCATGTATATGTATGTTTACATGTGTGTAGATATATGTGTATATGCTAGTATGCGTACACGAGGAGGCCTGAGGTTGACTTCAGGAGTCCTTTGGTCACTCTCTGACTTATTTATTGAGTCCAGGTCTGTCAATTAACTCCAAGAGTTCACTGATACAGCTAGTCTGGTTAGTCAGCTTGCCCCCATAACTCCCTGGTATCTGCCTTCTGAGCACTACATCCACCTGGTATTCACATGGGTTCTGGGGAGCCAACCTCCAGTCCTCACACTAAGCAGCAAGTACTTAAACCTCTAAGCCAACTCTCCTGGAGTGGGACAATTGTCTATATTCTGTCAATTATATTTTAAATAAACACTGATTGACCAGTAGCCAGGCAGGAAGTATAGGCAGGACAACCAGACAGGAAGTAGAGGCAGGTCAATCAGAACAGGAGAATTCTGGGAAGGAGGAAGCCCATTCCTCTGCAGTCCTGTACAGACACAGAAGAAGCAAGATGTGACTATGCCACTGAAAAAGGTACTGAGCCATGTGGCTAACACAGATAAGAATACTGGACTAAAGTAAGTTATAAGAGTTAATAAGAAGCCTGAGCTAATGGGCCAATCAGTTTATGATTAATGTAGACCTCTGTGTGATTTCTCTGGGACTTAAACGTCTGGGGAACCAGGTAGACAGAAACCCCAACAACACTCTCTAGCTCTTTAAGCAGATTTCTTGAAGATTTAACTCCTAACACATTCCTGTGCAGCTAACATGCCATAGGAAGGTCTGGGGAAAGCAGGGAAAGACCACATCACACTCTTAAATTCTACGAATCTGGGCAAATTACTAAGCCTTGACTGAGAGATGCTAATGGTACTGAAGATCTCTCCAGAATTCTTTTTTTTTTTTTTTTAGTTTTCTTCTTTTTTATTAAAAATTTCCGCCTCCTCCCCGCCTCTCTTTTCCCTCCACCTCCCCCCACTCCCCAGAGAATTCTTTATGTAACAAATTTGTTTACTAAAAAAAAAATTGTTTACTGTTCCTGATAGTTCTCATCTAGGAGCAGAAGCACCATGAGTTTTCAGCCAGGCTAGGCTATAGAGTTAAGATCTTGTCTCAAAAAACAAACAAACAAATAAATAAAAATAGGGGCTGGAGAGATGGCTTAGCTGTTAAGAGCTCTTGTTGCCCTTGCAGAGGTCCTGGGTTTGGTTGTTAGCACTCACACTGAATGGGCTACAATAGTGTGCAACTCCAGTTCCTGGGGATCTGATGATTTCTTCTGGCCTCAGTGGCACACCAGAAGTACACTCAGGTACATACATACATACATAAATGAAAAATTCAAATTAGCAATTCATAATTGTTTATATTTATGGAATACAAAGTATTGTTATGATTTATGAACATGTTCATAACTTCAAAATCATGTTATTTCTTTTCTTCCTTTTTTCCCCTCCCCTCCTCCCACTCCAGGTGGGGTTTCTCTAAGTGGCTTAGAGCCTTGGCTGTCCTGGAACTTGCCCTGTAGACAGGGTTGGCCTTGAACTCACAGAGATCCACCTACTACCACTTGGTTCATTTTCTTTTTTTCTTTAAAATATTTTAATTATTTTTATTTTATGTGCATTCGTGTTTTACCTGCATGCATGTCTGTGTGAGGGTGTCAGGTTCCCTAGCACTGAAGTTACAGATAGTTGTAAACTGCCATAGGGGTGCTGGGAATGGAATCCAGGTTCTCTGCAAGAGCAGTCAGTGCTCTTAATGTTGAGCCATCTCTCCAACTCCCCATGTTACTTCTTCTTCTTCTTCTTCTTTTTTTCTTTTGGTTTTTCGAGACAGGGTTTCTCTGTGGTTTTGGAGCCTGTCCTGGAACTCGCTCTTGTAGACCAGGCTGGCCTCGAACTCACAGAGATCCACCTGCCTCTGCCTCCCGAGTGCTGGGATTAAAGGCGTGCGCCACCATCGCCCGGCCCCATGTTACTTCTTATAGTCAGAACATTTAAAATTTATTATTGAGCACTCCCATACTACTTTACTTCTTTATACTGCTTCTCTCATAATATGTGGATTTCAAAAACAAATTCAACCAACCAACCCAAACCCCAATGCTTCAGCTTCCTTCCACCTGAGGCTTTGTACCCTCTGGACATCAACTTCCTTCCAGTCCCTAGCCTCTGATAACCATAAACACTATTGTACTTTTTGCTTCCAGGAGTTCTATCTTTTGTTTTTGTTTGTTTTGATGATGCCAAGGTTTGAATCTATAGCCTTGTGCCTGCTAGGCAAGTGTCACTGAGCCATATCCCTCACGCATTTCTGTTATTTTACATTCCACATATAATTGAGAATCTATGGGACCTTTCTGTGCCTGACATATTCATGTACAATGCTCTCGCATAAGCTCTACCTATGTTACAAATACATGAGAGATTTCTTTTTCCTATTAAAGGCTGAATGTTATTCTGCTGTGTATGTACATCACACACACACACACACACACACACAAAAGCTCTTCTTTTTGTGTGGTATATGTACATGTATGCTCGCCTGTGTGTGCTCACATGTACGGAGGTCAGAGGGTGATTCTGGGTATCCTTCTCTATTGTGCTCTACCTAACACTACATTTTCATTTTCCATCCACTGATGAACACTTGAACTGACTCTAACTTGGCAGCTGTGACTAATGCTGCAGTGAACACGGGAGAGAAGGTATCTTCTGGGTAAATATACTAGAGTGCGATTGCTAAATGGCTTTCCATTCTTTTTTTTTTTTTAAGATTTATTTATTTATACAGTATCCTGCCTGTAGTCCAGATGAGAGCATCATGTAGTTGCTGGGAATTGAACTCAAGACCTCTGGAAGAGCAGTCAGTTCTCTTAACTGCTGAGCCATTTCTCCAGCCCATGGCTTTCCATTCTTCAAAGTCCCTATGATTCTGGACCTTACAGAGGAGGAAAGGAAAGACAATTTGCTACTGAGTTTGATGTTGGAACTCAGCTATTGGGGGGCGGGATGCCAAGAACTGGGTTTGGCCCTCAGGAATAATTAAAAGCTCACAATTTGAACTAATAACAAGAGGCTGGAGCTGGGCAGTGGTAGCGCATGTCTTTAAGCCCAGCACTTGGGAGGCAGAGGCAGGAGGATCTTTGTGGGTTTGAGGTCAACCTGGTCTACAAGAGCCAGTTCCAGGAGAGACTCCAAAGCTACAGAGAAACCTTGTCTTGAAAAAAAAAAAATCAACAGCAAAACCAAACCAAAAAACAAGAGGCTGGAGATGATGATTCTGGTGGAAAAAGAAGGTTCATGTTCTTCTCATATCACAAGCCACACAAGAAGATGTGGAGGATTTGAAGCTAACATTAGCATAAAGTTCTTCTCTGGCTAAAGCAGAGGAGGAAAAGGTGGACCGGTGTATATAGGTCCAGAATGGAAAATTTCAGTTGGTGTCTGTTGGCTTTCTGTGAGGCTTGGAAAGACTTATCCTGATGTTTTAATCACCTGTTTAGTGTTCTGGAGACTTTTGTCAGTGGCCTCACTGAGCTTGCTCCAGGAGGCAGAAGGGAGCTGCTAGCTCATGCATTATGCACTTGGGTGAGCTGTTTCTTTCCCATGGCTGCCTCCAACATCCCACAACTCCCTCTGGGCCACAAGGAGCTCATAAGTCAAATGAGACCCACAGAACACTGGGTAGGCTTTTAGGCTAACTTCTCATCAGCTCTGATGTCAGAAGGGATCCTTAAGAAGAGCAGAGATAAGCTGGGCGTGGTGGCACACATCTTTAATCACAGCCCTTGGGAGGTGGAGGAAGGCTACTCTCTGAGTTCTAAGGCCAGCCTGGTCAACAGACTGAGTTTCAGGATAGCCAGGGCTATACAGAGAAACTCTATTTTGAAACACTCCCTTCCCCCCAAAAAAGAGCGGATGCAAAGAGGCAAGGCAATCTCTGGCAACCAGTTCACACCTCTGTGTGTACCAGCAACACCTCAGAGAGGAGGCAGGCTTACTTTCCAGGAAAATCATCATATAGCTTAGAAACCCCTGGGTATCGAGAGTGAAGCTAGTCCACTGTGGAGGTTGAGGGTAGTGGTTAAGAGCAGTCATTCAGCATTGTATTTAAGCTGTCTGCACTTTTCATTGGTTATAGTTTCTTGAGGGTTGTAATATTCCATTTTACTGGAAAAGCTGGGACGTAGGTGAGGTAGTGAATGCACT
This sequence comes from Microtus pennsylvanicus, assembly GCF_037038515.1. NCBI lineage: Eukaryota > Metazoa > Chordata > Mammalia > Rodentia > Cricetidae > Microtus > Microtus pennsylvanicus. The sequence continues at coordinate 46,311,314 of NC_134589.1, forward strand.
GGCTAAGTACTGTGCTATTTGATAAGCACAGTAATCTTGTGAGATCTAAAGAGGAAACTGAATGGCAGAGAAAACCAGTGATGAAGCTGGATTCAAACTCAAGAGTTGTCTTAATCCAAAGTCTGTATTCAGTCCCACTACTTACTATGTGGCTTCTTAGGCAGGAAACAGTGTTCCAGCAAAGAGCAACAGGGGCACTCATGGAGGAAAAGAACTACTTCAAGTCATCACTTAAAGGCTAAAACACTTTCCCTAGCTCAGTGATAGCCCCAAAGCACCCAGGACAAAAAGAACAGTTATGAACAATTTGGATTTTGATGAACACAAACCAAACGGGTACTTAGCTAAGTTACACGCAAGAATAGAAAGTAAATAAAAACTTCTCAGGGTACCCAACTTAGAAATTTTGTCATTCAGATTCACTTCATTTTCCTAGACACAATATGGTTCAGACTTAGCTGACTAGTCAGCGAGCTGCACATAGTGAAGAAACTGGGCCTGGTAGGATGCTAAGACAATACCTACACAGGTATCTCTCAAAGGTCCTTGCTCCACACACCAGACATTGGCTCATGGCTTGTTTCCTGCCCTGTCATGCCAGAGTTTAAGGAGATCAGTTGTCAGCATGTTCTTTACTGGAAGGAGAAGGGAGGGAGGGGATCCTTCAAGGGAACTCTGTTAACCAAGTGAGAGAGACTATAGCAATGAAGAGCAAACACTACTCTTTGGAAATTTCAGAAGAATCTGCTTACAAAGGCTGTAGGTCCGAAGAGTGAGAAGGAAAAGAAAGACAGGGATACCATAATCTGAGGTCTAAATTCCCAGAGGAAAAACTAACTCAATGAGGACAAAATTGATTGGACCCATGTGATTATAACAGAAGGAAGGAGAGTGGGGAAATGGAAGGGTAAACTTTTATAGATCACTGTAGAAAGCAATGGGAAGATGATGTCGGGGCAGACAGAAAGCCTCCATGGCCTTGCTGACAGGAAGGGAAGAGTAAAATTCTGGGTCTTGTCCCTCCACAGGGACAATAGGCATCCAGTCCCCCTTCCCACCCGCAGTGTGCTAACAGGAATACTTCTTATCAGGTCAAGCAAGGTAGGAATCTAGACCTCTTGGAAGTTCATGAAGAATCAGGACTAAAGCCATGAGCCCAAACAAACAAGATTGCCATTCCTATGGGTTTCTAGGCTATAAAAATTGGGAGAGGCTGGGAGGTGGTGGCGTAGGCCTTTAATCCCAGCACTCGGAAGGTAGAGGCAGGTGGATCTCTGTGTTTTCGAGGCCAGTCTGGTCTACAGAGCGAGTGCCAGAACAGGCTCCAAAGCTATAGAGAAACTCTGTCTCAAAAAACAAAACAGAACAAAATAAAATAAATAAATAAATAATTGGGAGAAAGCTAAGCAATGGTGGCACACTCCAGTGCTAGAGAGACAGAGGCAGGTGGATCTTTGTGAGTTTGAGGCCAGTCTAGTCTACAGAGTGAGTTCTAGGACAGTCAGAGCCATTATACAGAGAAACCCTGTCTCAAAAAAAAAAAAAAAATCAAACTAACCAACCAAACAAACAAAATTGGGGGAAAATGCCAACTATAATGGTCTCTCATTGTCTTCTGTGGAAAATGGAGCATGTAGTGTTGCCAGTATAAGTTGCCTTGTAAATCTGAAAAGCAGTTGCTAGCTGCTAGAGGCTCACAGTGCTGAGGAGGACCCTCTATTCCTTTCTCACCACCTGAGCCTTTCTGCTCCCAGTCTGTAAACTTCTAGGGAAATGATGACAAACTCATCTTGAACCACCACAGTAAGAACAGTCTCAGACTTTGGCAGCTTCTTCTGGACCTCACTTCATTGTGCTGTATTCTTGAACAGCTCTGATGGAACAAGCCATCTGTGAGGGTTATTTAACTTGGAGCTGGAAGAGGGTGAGGATGTGGAAAAAATAAACCAAGCAGCCAAAGGATGGGGCCAGAAGAGAAGGCAGGTGGCATGTTCATGGGACTGTGTGCCAGGTTTGAGTGGGGTGGGACTGCAGAAGGAACGGCGTGGAAAGGAGGCCAGTAAGAAAAAGGCTGGAACGTCCACAGCATGGTTTCATTTCCAAAGTGGAGTTGTGTTCCTAAGGGCTGTAGGCTCTGGCTCGGCAAGTTTTCGTTTCTAGGAAAATCCTGGGGTGCTGTGCCTGTGAGAATACCTGCTTTACCTTCTGAAAAGTCACCAAAACAAGGCTCACTTTTGTGCTAGGCCTGTGTGTTAGACCACAGTCTAGTAGGATTTTGAAAACCTAAGACACAAGGCAATGACAATAGCTAAAAGGGGAGGGAATGGAAATGCTGGAAGATCTAAAGGTATTTCCATGAATTCCAGAAAACAACAACTAAAATTTCACGGTGACTTGGGAAGATACATTACCCTGTTGTATGACAGGATTGTAACAGCCCTTTGAGGGAAGAGTGCTATCAAGGGAGCGCCAAAGGGCTGTTATAATCCTAACAGAAATCTTCCCACATTGAAAACACCTATTATGACCTATACAAAGCTTTAAAAAATTTTTTAAAATATTTATTTATAGCCAGGCGATGGTGGCGCACGCCTTTAATCCCAGCACTCGGGAGGCAGAGGCAGGCGGATCTCTGTGAGTTCGAGACCAGCCTGGTCTACAGAGCTAGTTCCAGGACAGGTTCCAAAGCCACAGAGAAACCCTGTCTCGAAAAAGCAAAAAAAAAAATATTTATTTATTTATTCTGTATGCAGTGTTCTATCTGCATGTACGCCTGCACACCAGAAGAGGACATCAGATTTCATTATACATGGTTGTGAACTTCCATGTGGTTGCTGGGAATTGAACTCAGGAACTCTGGAAAGCCAGTGCTCTTAACCGCTGAGCCATCTCTCCAGCCCAAAAGTTTTTTAAAATTATAAACTGTTTGGTCTGTTAGCTCAGGCATATTATATTAACTAGCTCTTACAACTTAAATTAGCCCATAATTCTTGTTTAGCCACAAGGTTTGGTACCTTTTCTCAGTAAGACATTCTTTTTGTTCTTTTTCTTTCTTTCTTTTTTTGGTTTTTCAAGATAGGGTTTCTCTGTCGCTTTGGAGCCTGTCCTAGAACTAGCTCTTGTAGACCAGGTTGGCTTCGAACTCACAAAGATCCGCCTGCCTCTCCCTCCTGAGTGCTGGGATTAAAGGCGTTCGCCATCACTGCCTGGCTGGAACTAGCTCTTCTAGACCAGGCATTCTTATTTGCTTCCTCTGCATCTGAGTGGCGACTCTGTCTTTGCCTTTCCTCTTCCCAGAATTTTCTTAAGTCTGATGGCCCCACCTATACTTCCTGCCTGGCTACTGGTCAATCAGTGTTTTATTAAACTAATATGAGTGACAATCTTTATAGTGTACAAGAGCATTGGCTCACAGCACAGCATTTCCCTTTTAATGACTTATATTTTTAAATCTGTACATCTCTACCTATTTTCTCATTTAATCTTTAAAGAAATCCTATATATTAACCACTGTCATCTTCATCTTTTCTTTGAGGTAGGGCCTCATGTAGCCAGGCTGGCCTGGACTTGATTATGTATAGCCAAGGATGACCTTGAACAAACAAACAAAAATCTATCAGTTGATTAATTGGGTTCTTGGTAAGAAATTCAGACACCAAACTTGTGAGGATACCTTGTGTTTTTAGGGCAAAAGCAGCTCCATACAGCTCCAGAGCTGAGGAACAGCTTTGACCTTGGGCAGAATTTTAAAGTCCACAATATTCTGATCAGCCTTGCACTGATGTCATCTTGCATTCACTCTGTCCATGTCAAAGACTTTAACTCCCTGGCATCTGGGCTTTTTTTGTAAGTAAACACCAGTGAAGGGTTTGAGGATTTTTTTTTTTTAACTTCAGATACCAGTTTCTGGTATCTTCTACACAGAGGACCTCTGTTGAGGCACAAGTAGTAAGCCACAGTCCAGCTGCATCAGGAAGTACACTGGTGGTGCCTGGCGAGGATGCTCAGCATCTCTGTGACATGCTTGGGTAGGATAATGGGTACGACCATTCCTGTCACCACCAAGTAGTTTTGTGACAACAGCAAGACACTCTCCCTCTTTCCTTTCCAACCTTGGTTTAACAACTGAGTACTTTTTTTTTTTTTTAAATATAGAACCTTTCTGGAACACACAGCAGATGTAGAGTAGGTGCCAATTCCTCTAACCAGGACAGGATTTCAGCTGCAGTGGCCTTCCCCTTCCTTGGCTTTTAAACTTTAAGGTCCCTGCACTCACACCATCACCAGCCTTCTTGGCTGTAGTTTTTCTTCTTTGTGTCCAGCTTCTTATCTTTTCCACCTGCTATCCTGTGAGATGGGAAAGGGAACAAGGGCCCAAACTTCCAATCTATAAATGATGATGGGAGGTGTCTATTTGACCTTGAACTCCTGGGTCCTCCTGCAGATACCTCCCAAATGCTGGGATTACCGGCCTGGTCTATATACCAGACCAAATAGATTTTATTTTTGAAACACTGTCTCACTAAGTAGCACAAGTTAGCCTTGTGTTAGCCTCGAGGGTTGGGATTTTAGGCATGAATCACCTTGCCTGGCCTATCATTCTTACTTCATAAAGAGTAATTGAAAAAGCTGGGTAGTGGTGGTGCGTACCTTTAATCCCAGCACTTGGGAGGCAGAGAAGTACAGATCTCTGTAATCTCTGTGAGTTCGAGGCCAGCCTGGTCAACAGAATGAGTGTCAAAGCAGGCTCCAAAGCAACACAGAGAAAACCTATCTCAAAAAAACAAAAAAGAGTAATTGAAGCCCAAATGAATGAACTATCTAGAGTTTTCTTATGATTAGCATGGAGAATAATGAAAATCTTGACATAGGTCTAGAATAGGAAGACATTTTTCTATAGGTCAGTCTGGCAAACTGGCATCAGAATTGATGATGTTATCTTGTCTAATTTAGTCCTGATCATCAAGTCTGTTGCACATCCTCATAAGATTGAAAAAAAAAAGTCCAGGAAAACTTTATTAGAATATTTCCTTTTATTTTGGGTGCTAGGGATTGATCTATGGCCTTTTCACATACCATACCACATTTCTGATTCTTTACTCAGTATTTGCTGGTCAACAGGCTGAGAACAGGCTTTGATATAACAATCCACTATGAGTGGTGCTTCTTCAGCCTTAGAAGCACACACTAGAAGGACATGGAACATACATACCTAAACCATTTTGCAGTGTAGGTTTGGTACTATACACTGGTAGCACAGAAAGAATATAACTATACCTGCCAGTATTAGGGAATATAAATGCATCCTCAGTTTTTATAAATCAACAAGATAAAAATAACAGCTACCATGCAGGTTGAAGCCATGCTTGCTCCTAAAAGGCAGCATATTAAAAGCAAGCACCTCCTCATGATCGAGAGGCAGCCAGCTCTAATCAGCAGGTCAAACTGAAATTGCATAGCAATGCATACTTCATTACAAAAATGCACAATATAAAATGCAGAATTTTAAAAACAGAATATTATTACCTCAGGTTTCTAAACCTTTGTTCCATTGCCCCATGGCCAATTTCTGGTGTCTAATATATATATTATCACATATTTATATAAATATATCACATATTTAACACACATCATAGATTATCAACATCGTATATGAAGTACTCTTCCTACCAAATGCTCCAGATCATTAGCAATGAAGCTCTGGAGCACATCCAGAAAAACCTAACATGTTTATTGCACAGGGAAGGCTGGGTAGGGCAGCCTAATAAAGGTAGCAAAGAAATTAGATAGGAGAAAGATGTGCTTAAGTACAACAGTTTAGGAATGGTCAGCTGTAACAGATGCTCAGCCAGGAAGGGGCCAGTAGAGTGTGTAATAAGTGTGTTATGTGCTACAATCTGCACTGTGCCTAGAAAGAATCCCATATCAGTACAAACAACATCTCGAAGGTCTTCAACAATTTCAAAGGCCAGAAACAGTGTAACTTTTTTTTTCTGTGGAAATGAAACTTTTACTTTGTATAAATCAGGTATCTGTGCATCTGAAGCTTATGTATCACTGGCAGGACCTGTCTCCTTATCAAGGACTACACAGTTTTCACAAGACAGAAAGTAAGATATTTGAGGTGTTTCTGTTGATCTCACAGTCTGAAGGGGTGTAACTTGACCCTTTCTAGACTGCATTTCCCAAACATTCTAAGGCACTTCATTGCATACACTCAGTAAATATTTACTAAGCACCTGGTGTGCTGTGGCAGTCCTTATTTAAGATACCAGGAATACAGCAGTGAAAAAAACTATTTTTGCTTTCTTGGAGCTTTTTTTTTTTTTTTTGAGACAGGGTTTCACTTGTGTAGCTTGGACTGTTCTGGAACTCACTTTGTTTATCAGGCTGGCCTCGAGATCTGCCTGTCTCTGCCTCCTGAGTGCTGGGATTAAAGACGTGTGTTATCATCACCACCCCATAAAGTTTAAAGTTTGAGAGATTAAGAATCAAATACACAGATAATGGTAGGATTTACTACAGGAAAGACGAGGACACTTTGAGAAGGAGTATTAGCATCTATACAAGATAGACATGGAAAGGTTTGAGGTAAGATACTACTAATCAGAACTTCAGGAATGAGCCACAAAGCAGAAGGGCCCCAGTGTCCTTCATGGGAAGGTACCTGGAGTATCAGGAAGGTTACACTGGTAGCTACATGCAGGAAGGTAGGAAACTGGCTTTTAAAACCCAGCCACAAAACAAGAGTTTATGTAGCTCACACACCCTGCATGCAGTGTCTGGAAAGCTTCCATAGCAGATGAGAGTTTTATGTTGAATTTTAAGTTTGACCACAACTATTTAAACTTCCCTGGACCACAAATGCAGTATCTTCTTGTGGTTTTACTGGCACCAAGTGTGTATTTACAAATCTCTATATGTCTGCCTGTTATTTAAATTTCTTACAGAAGTGCCAACATCTTTAGCTGCACTTTAACCCCTCTTCACTGGTAGGTAGAACCTAATCAGGGCTGATCTTTGGAAAAGGAGATGTCTTTACAGGTAATATTCAGGACCCTCTCAGTTAAATATTTCATTACTCTGTTTCTCTTCAAAACATGTCAATGAAGAACCCATTAAAAGTTCATGTATATGCACTGCAATACAAATATAAAACAACTTGCTGGGCAATGGTGGTGCACACCTTTAATCCTAGCACTTAGGAGGTAGGGGCAGGTGGCTCTCTGTGAGTTTGAGGCCAGCCTGGTCTACAAGAGCTAGCTCCAGGACAGGCTCCAACGTTACAGAGAAACCCTATTTCAAAAAAATAAAATTAAGCCAGGCGGTGGTGGCGCACGCCTTTAATCCTAGCACTCGGGAGGCAGAGGCAGGCGGATCTCTGTGAGTTCGAGACCAGCCTGGTCTACAGAGCTAGTTCCAGGACAGGCTCCAAAGCCACAGAGAAACCCTGTCTCGAAAAACCAAAAAAAAAAAAATAAAAAAAGAATAAAATTAAATTAAATTAAAAAAAAATTAGGAAAAAAACTTACTAAACTTTCCCCCACTAGAGATGAGAATTAAATTTAAAACATTTTTTGATTAAAAAGAAAAGGACAGGATCTCATTCTGTAGCCCACATTGGCCTTGAAGTTAAAAATTTCTGCTTTGGTTTCCTGAATGCAAATATGAACATCATGCCTTCTTAAACAAATCAAAAAGCAACAAACAGGAAACAGTAAGCAGGAAATGAAAGGTATAATGATGCCCAAACTTCTAAAATGTGCTTTATTTTCATACCAATTCCTGAAATTATGACCTGCATGAAAACTGAAAGAACATAGGAAACACTCCCTGCTCTCCAGCTTAGCCTTTGACAAGCTGGCTTTGGAAAGAGCTTTGGCACTACAAGACCATAAACTAACCAAATTGTTCCTCGAGCTATTCCTAATTCCAGGGTCGGTTTCTTTTACATATGTGCCAAAAGGACCATGTGGTATTGAGATCAAATGAGAACACTCAGGCAGGTCGTCCGGAACCTGTGTGTCCTGTCATCCCTACTTCATTCTAGGTATCTGTTATTGTCCCAGTGTTTGTCTTATTATCCTCACTCACATCCAGCAGGGTTAGGGAACACAGGGAGCAAAATGGATATCCAACACAGAGAGACTTGAGGGAGATGTCTTCATCAATCATTAGACTGTTCCCTCCTAAGTTTTTGTTTTTAGAGATAGGGTTTGTTTGGTAGCCCTAGCTGTCCTGAAACTCAAGAGATCCACCTGCCTCTGCCTACTGAGTGCTATGATTAAAGGTGTGCACTACTATGTCCGGTTCCTTTCCTGAGTTTTGAAGGAGTGTAGTAGAAGTACTTGTTTTAAAGTTAAAACAAAACAAAACAAAACCCACGTATATAAAGCCATATAAGGCAGTCATGGAGATGACACAGAAAGAGCACTTACTGTGCAAGAATGAGGACTGGCTGGGCGGTGGTGGCACACACCTTTAATCCCAGCATTGTCTCAAAAAAAAAAAAAAAAAAAGAAAAAGAAAAAAGAGGACTGGAGTTCAAATTCCCAGCACTCATGATATAAAAAGCTGGCCAAGGCTACAGATGCATGCAATCCAAGTACTTTGGGAGGCGGGGTCATGAAGATTGCTGGAGGTTGTTGGCAAAGTGTTTTAAAACCATACAAATACCCATCTTAATAAAACGAACAACAACCTTCAAAATATTTAAACTGGAAACCTAGAAATTAATTTTTCTGCTTCTCACTTAGAAGAAGCCAAGATCTAACCTTTGGTCATCCAGAGTCAATCTGACACCAGCTGTTCATCACGCTTTCCAAACTTGACTGCAATGAAATTAAAGTTTTTTATACAAGGTAACTGATAATGTCAGTCCCACATCTGTTCTGGCCCCAAGATGGAACCTCCAGAATCTTTCTCAAAAAAAAAAAAAAGCTGATGATATAGACAAGACAACCAGAGACTGGACAGGTTGTCCGATGACAATGAAAATGAGCATTCAGAACAGACAGGCCCAGATTGAGGTGGTACCTGCTGCCTCTGCCCTGATCATTAGAGCCCACTGGGGGGGGGTAGAGACATTAAACATTAAAAATATCAGAGTTAGCTGGGCGGTGGTGACGCATGCCTTTAATCCAAGCACTCGGGAGGCAGAGACAGGGGAATCTCTGTCAGTTTGGGGCTAGCCTAGTCTGCAGAGTGAGTTCCAGGACAGCCAGGACTATTTCACAGAGAAACCCTGTCTTGAACCCTGCCTACTCCCAAATCAGAGTTGTTTGCCTGTTTTTGTGAGAAAGGGTCTAGCTATGTACTTAGTCCAAATTAGCTTTGCATTCATGATGCTCCTGCCTCAGCCTCCTAAATGCTGAGATTATAGCCTTGCATAAAATATCATTTTTGATGAGACTGTCAACACCACTGAACACATTCAACACTCATCTTTAGTCAGAGAACATTACTGAACCAATAAAGAGTCTCGAGACTGTCTAATCTAAGGGCAGTGTTGTTGGCCACCACCCCATGACATAATAAATGGCATCAACAGTGGTGCAATAGAATGCCCAGCTTAAGTACAAGGGAAAATATTTCAGCAAATGATCATCTAACAGCAAAAAGTAAAGAAAACGGACTAAAAAACAATCCCCTCCCTGTCCTGGGGTCAAACTCAGGACCATTAAGCTTTTTAGGCAAGGACTCTACCACCACTAAGCTACGCCCACAGGAACCAGCAGTGATTTGTAATTAGAACGGTTCAAGGCCTCCACTTCATCTCCCTTAGAGTTTTCTACTGAAATGTGGGATGAAAAGGTAAGGCATCTCAAGTGAGTACACAAGAGCTAGTTTCCAGGACAGGCTCCAAAGCTACAGAGAAACCCTGTCTCGAAGAAACAAAAAATCAAGTGCAGGTGCCCATGGATGAGAGGTACTGGAGTTACAGGTGGTTCTAAGATGATTGACATGGGTGCTTGGAAATGAACTCAGGTCCTCTTCAAGAGTAGCATATGCTCTTAACCACTAGTCATCTCGCCAGTCCCCAATATCCTTTTCTTTTTTAAAAAATGCCTTTCCTTTTACATTTTTATGTTTTGAGCTGGAGTCCAAGAGTCCAAGGTGGCCTTGAACTTCTGATCCTTCTGCCTTAACCTTAAGCAGTAGGACGAGGATTACAGACCTGAGCTACTACTGAGCCTATCTTAAATATACTTTATGATCTAATATTCCCACTTCTGGGTAAGTATCAGAGAAAAATAAGAGTATGAGTATAGAGTCAACAAAGACACATACAAGAAACGTTTATAGTAGTATTGTTCATAATAGCCCCAAACTGCTAAAAACAAATGTTCAACAGAATAGTAGAATACTATTAAAATATTATACAGCAACAAACAATTATTGCTCTAACATGCGACAAAATGGATGAAACTCTCACAGACTGCTGGATGAAAAAGAAACAAATACAAATATGTACTTTATGATTCAATTAATATGTAGTCTAAAACCGAACAAAACTAAGAGGCAGTGAATGGCGTAGAATAATATTAGAGAATCAGTGAGGAGTGACATAAAGGAACCTACCTGCTGGGATGCAAGAAATATTCTGATCTTTACCATCGCAGCAGTTAGTATGAACAGAACTTTTATAAGAAAAAATGAAGATGCCAGGTGTGGTGGTGCACGTCTGTAATCCCAAGTAGTTGATAATCTGGAGTGGGACCACAGGAGTTTGAAAGTAGATGGACAACACACACTTTGAGTCAGTAAATCAACCAACCAGTCAATCAAATTAACTGAGCTTAAATTTATTATATTACTCTCTGAAGATTAAGGCTCAATAAAAAAAAGTAAAAATTAGAATGACTGCATTTCAATCTCTGTAGTAGATACTTATACAGAGAAAAGCAATTAGAAAAACCACCACAGGAAATGTGGTAAGCAGTATTTAAATAGAACAGGAAAACTGAATTAGTTAAATAAATGACTTTTTGGAGCTTTTCCTACAAGACAGAAGAAAAAAATACAAATGAACATAATGAGGCAATTTTTTTTTTAAGGGGAAGACATTTCTTCCATGTGATTCTACAAACAAGAAGTGTCAAGATAAGAAAGGAAAGGTGATAATTGGAGGAGAGAAAGACAGCAACAGAGCTAAAAAGTATGAAGAAAAGAAAGCCAGAACAGAAGGGCAGCCCTGGCTCCAAGAGAAACCCAGGGTTCTGCAAAGATCTAAATGCAGCACAGTGTTTGCTCTGGCTTAGTTCAACCTGGCATAACTAGTTCTGGAGAATGAGTCCCCACAGCTGAGAGTGGGTGCAGACACATGGCACAAAGAAAGTTTTGTTTGGGTTTGAGATACAATGGGGATCTGAAAACCATCCTACCACAAAGTCTAGGTGGGAAATAGCCAGGAGTAATGACCAGATAAAGACCATCTGAATTAAATAGTTGGGAATGCTAGCTATGGAGGACACAGGGGTACAGCTGTTGGTGCTCTACTTCCTTAGCAAGGAGTGCACCTTAATGCTTATGGATGACTAAATCAATAGAACTCTGAGCCAATGGCCAGGGGACTGTTTGGCTTCTAAAGCCAAGTGGTTTGCTGTAAGGCACAATGAGAGCACTGACCTGGCGGATGGTGTGACTTCTGCAACTTTCTTCCCACATGATATTTTATTACTGGGTGGGGTCTGAAAGTGTTGAAACCAGCAGGGATGTGCCTGGTTCTCTTGGTTCCTCTGCTGGTATAGGACTCAATGTTGTATTTGCTACCTCAGCTCTTTGACATGGGGGGGGGGGAGATGAGCTTTGGAATGAGTAGAAACTGACTTGGTTCAGAACTCATAAAGTTCACTGAGACCAGCTCACTGGACTCTGGGTATACAAAGGAAACTAAAAGTGAAGGTCACTGGTCCTCAGATGCTATTCTCTGAGCCAAACTGTTGTCTTCATGGGCTCAGCTGGGCCTGCTAATAAAGAATTGATCACTGGCTGATTGATATTACTGTGGGCTGTTGACAGTCCCTCCTAGGAGGGTGTGGGAGAATCAAAGGACTCTAGCCTGCCTCTCTCCAAAAGCCATTTGTATGCAATTTTGCCCTAACTGCTCAGAGTCCTGGGGAGCAGCTAGGGAATAGAGGTAGGAGAAGACTAGACAGGGACTGTGATGGCTCATCTTGGTTGTCAACTTGACTATATATGGAATCAACTAAAATCCAAGCACATGTGAGGGATTTTCTTCCTCCTTCCTTCCTTCCTTCCTTCCTTCCTTCCTTCCTTCCTTCCTTCCTTCCTTCCTTCCTTCCCTCCCTCCTTCACATGTGAGGGATTTTCTCTTTCTTTCTTTCTTTCTTTCTTTCTTTCTTTCTTTCTTTCTTTCTCTCCTCCCTTCCTTCCTTCTCCCTCCCTCCCTCCCTCCCTCCCTCCCTCCCTCCCTCCCTCCCTCCCTCCCTCCCTCCCTCCCTCCCTTCCTTCCTTGTTCTTTTCTGTTTTTTTTTCCGAAACAGGGTTTCTCTGTGTAGCTTTGGAGCCTTTCGTAGAACTCACTCTGTAGACCAGGCTGTCCTCAGACTCACAGAGATCCGTCTGCCTCTGCCTCCCAAGTGCTGGGATTAAAGGAGTGTGCCACCACCACCTGGAGAGGGATTTTCTTTCTTTTTTTTTAATATGTATTTATTTATTATATATACAATATTCTGTCTGTGTGTATGTCTGCAGGCCAGAAGAGAGCATCAGACGTCATTACAGATGGTTGTGAGCCACCATGTGGTTGCCGGGAATTGAACTCAGGACCTTTGGAAGAGCAGGCAATGCTCTTAACCACTGAGCCATCTCTCCAGCCCGAGAGGGATTTTCTTAATCAGATCATTTGAGGCAAATTGACCCATTCTAAATCGGGGTCTCACCTTTTGGTGGTAGTCCATAAAAAAGGACAGATAGAAACACAGACACACACACAGACTCTCCTCTCTCTCTCTCCCCCTCCCTCCCTCCCTCTCTCTCTCTCTCTCCATTCTATCAGTTATATTCCTTAGAGAACCCTAACTAACACGGACTCCCATCATCCATGCTGGGTGAAGACTTCCCAGTGCGGCTGTTTTGGGATAACCCATGCTCCTGTGAGTTTGAACCTATGTTCTAATCCATATTTTTTGCTTTGTTTTTTCGAGACAGGGTTTCTCTGCAGCTTTGGAGCCTGTCCTGTAACTAGCTCTTGTAGCCCAGGATGGCCTCGAACTCACAAAGATCCGCCTGCCTCTGCCTCCTGAGTGCTGGGATTAAAGGCGTGCGCCACCACCTCCCAGCCTCTTAAAAGAATTTTTTTTTTTTTGGTTTTTCGAGACAGGGTTTCTCTGTGGTTTTGGAGCCTGTCCTGGAACTAGCTCTTGTAGACCAGGCTGGTCTCGAACTCACAGAGATCCGCCTGCCTCTGCCTCCCGAGTGCTGGGATTAAAGGCGTGCACCACCACCGCCCGGCTTAAAAGAATTTTTAACT